>NW_027461543.1:0-600000 GCF_027571235.1 Dermatophagoides pteronyssinus
TGGCCTGGCCTGGCCTGGCCTGGCCTGGCCTGGCCTGGCCTGGCCTGGCCTGGCCTGGCCTGGCCTGGCCCTGGCCTGGCCTGGCCTGGCCTGGCCTGGCCTGGCCTGGCCTGGCCTGGCCTGGCCTGGCCTGGCCTGGCCTGGCCTGGCCTGGCCTGGCCTGGCCTGGCCTGGCCTGGCCTGGCCTGGCCTGGCCTGGCCTGGCCTGGCCTGGCCTGGCCTGGCCTGGCCTGGCCTGGCCTGGCCCTGGCCTGGCCTGGCCTGGCCTGGCCTGGCCTGGCCTGGCCTGGCCTGGCCTGGCCTGGCCTGGCCTGGCCTGGCCTGGCCTGGCCTGGCCTGGCCTGGCCTGGCCTGGCCTGGCCTGGCCTGGCCTGGCCTGGCCTGGCCTGGCCTGGCCTGGCCTGGCCTGGCCTGGCCTGGCCTGGCCTGGCCTGGCCTGGCCTGGCCTGGCCTGGCCTGGCCTGGCCTGGCCTGGCCTGGCCTGGCCTGGCCTGGCCTGGCCTGGCCTGGCCTGGCCTGGCCTGGCCTGGCCTGGCCTGGCCTGGCCTGGCCTGGCCTGGCCTGGCCTGGCCTGGCCTGGCCTGGCCTGGCCTGGCCTGGCCTGGCCTGGCCTGGCCTGGCCTGGCCTGGCCTGGCCTGGCCTGGCCTGGCCTGGCCTGGCCTGGCCTGGCCTGGCCTGGCCTGGCCTGGCCTGGCCTGGCCTGGCCTGGCCTGGCCTGGCCTGGCCTGGCCTGGCCTGGCCTGGCCTGGCCTGGCCTGGCCTGGCCTGGCCTGGCCTGGCCTGGCCTGGCCTGGCCTGGCCTGGCCTGGCCTGGCCTGGCCTGGCCTGGCCTGGCCTGGCCTGGCCTGGCCTGGCCTGGCCTGGCCTGGCCTGGCCTGGCCTGGCCTGGCCTGGCCTGGCCTGGCCTGGCCTGGCCTGGCCTGGCCTGGCCTGGCCTGGCCTGGCCTGGCCTGGCCTGGCCTGGCCTGGCCTGGCCTGGCCTGGCCTGGCCTGGCCTGGCCTGGCCTGGCCTGGCCTGGCCTGGCCTGGCCTGGCCTGGCCTGGCCTGGCCTGGCCTGGCCTGGCCTGGCCTGGCCTGGCCTGGCCTGGCCTGGCCTGGCCTGGCCTGGCCTGGCCTGGCCTGGCCTGGCCTGGCCTGGCCTGGCCTGGCCTGGCCTGGCCTGGCCTGGCCTGGCCTGGCCTGGCCTGGCCTGGCCTGGCCTGGCCTGGCCTGGCCTGGCCTGGCCTGGCCTGGCCTGGCCTGGCCTGGCCTGGCCTGGCCTGGCCCTGGCCTGGCCTGGCCTGGCCTGGCCTGGCCTGGCCTGGCCTGGCCTGGCCTGGCCTGGCCTGGCCTGGCCTGGCCTGGCCTGGCCTGGCCTGGCCTGGCCTGGCCTGGCCTGGCCTGGCCTGGCCTGGCCTGGCCTGGCCTGGCCTGGCCTGGCCTGGCCTGGCCTGGCCTGGCCTGGCCTGGCCTGGCCTGGCCTGGCCTGGCCTGGCCTGGCCTGGCCTGGCCTGGCCTGGCCTGGCCTGGCCTGGCCTGGCCTGGCCTGGCCCTGGCCTGGCCTGGCCTGGCCTGGCCTGGCCTGGCCTGGCCTGGCCTGGCCTGGCCTGGCCTGGCCTGGCCTGGCCTGGCCTGGCCTGGCCTGGCCTGGCCTGGCCTGGCCTGGCCTGGCCTGGCCTGGCCTGGCCTGGCCTGGCCTGGCCTGGCCTGGCCTGGCCTGGCCTGGCCTGGCCTGGCCTGGCCTGGCCTGGCCTGGCCTGGCCTGGCCTGGCCTGGCCTGGCCCTGGCCTGGCCTGGCCTGGCCTGGCCTGGCCTGGCCTGGCCTGGCCTGGCCTGGCCTGGCCTGGCCTGGCCTGGCCTGGCCTGGCCTGGCCTGGCCTGGCCTGGCCTGGCCTGGCCTGGCCTGGCCTGGCCTGGCCTGGCCTGGCCTGGCCTGGCCTGGCCTGGCCTGGCCTGGCCTGGCCTGGCCTGGCCTGGCCTGGCCTGGCCTGGCCTGGCCTGGCCTGGCCTGGCCTGGCCTGGCCTGGCCTGGCCTGGCCTGGCCTGGCCTGGCCTGGCCTGGCCTGGCCTGGCCTGGCCTGGCCTGGCCTGGCCTGGCCTGGCCTGGCCTGGCCTGGCCTGGCCTGGCCTGGCCTGGCCTGGCCTGGCCTGGCCTGGCCTGGCCTGGCCTGGCCTGGCCTGGCCTGGCCTGGCCTGGCCTGGCCTGGCCTGGCCTGGCCTGGCCTGGCCTGGCCTGGCCTGGCCTGGCCTGGCCTGGCCTGGCCTGGCCTGGCCTGGCCTGGCCTGGCCTGGCCTGGCCTGGCCTGGCCTGGCCTGGCCTGGCCTGGCCTGGCCTGGCCTGGCCTGGCCTGGCCTGGCCTGGCCTGGCCTGGCCTGGCCTGGCCTGGCCTGGCCTGGCCTGGCCTGGCCTGGCCTGGCCTGGCCTGGCCTGGCCTGGCCTGGCCTGGCCTGGCCTGGCCTGGCCTGGCCTGGCCTGGCCTGGCCTGGCCTGGCCTGGCCTGGCCTGGCCTGGCCTGGCCTGGCCTGGCCTGGCCTGGCCTGGCCTGGCCTGGCCTGGCCTGGCCTGGCCTGGCCTGGCCTGGCCTGGCCTGGCCTGGCCTGGCCTGGCCTGGCCTGGCCTGGCCTGGCCTGGCCTGGCCTGGCCTGGCCTGGCCTGGCCTGGCCTGGCCTGGCCTGGCCTGGCCTGGCCTGGCCTGGCCTGGCCTGGCCTGGCCTGGCCTGGCCTGGCCTGGCCTGGCCTGGCCTGGCCTGGCCTGGCCTGGCCTGGCCTGGCCTGGCCTGGCCTGGCCTGGCCTGGCCTGGCCTGGCCTGGCCTGGCCTGGCCTGGCCTGGCCTGGCCTGGCCTGGCCTGGCCTGGCCTGGCCTGGCCTGGCCTGGCCTGGCCTGGCCTGGCCTGGCCTGGCCTGGCCTGGCCTGGCCTGGCCTGGCCTGGCCTGGCCTGGCCTGGCCTGGCCTGGCCTGGCCTGGCCTGGCCTGGCCTGGCCTGGCCTGGCCTGGCCTGGCCTGGCCTGGCCTGGCCTGGCCTGGCCTGGCCTGGCCTGGCCTGGCCTGGCCTGGCCTGGCCTGGCCTGGCCTGGCCTGGCCTGGCCTGGCCTGGCCTGGCCTGGCCTGGCCTGGCCTGGCCTGGCCTGGCCTGGCCTGGCCTGGCCTGGCCTGGCCTGGCCTGGCCTGGCCTGGCCTGGCCTGGCCTGGCCTGGCCTGGCCTGGCCTGGCCTGGCCTGGCCTGGCCTGGCCTGGCCTGGCCTGGCCTGGCCTGGCCTGGCCTGGCCTGGCCTGGCCTGGCCTGGCCTAGCCTAACCTGACCTAACCTAACCTAACCTAACCTAACCTAACCTAACCTAACCTAACCTAACCTAACCTAACCTAACCTAACCTAACCTAACCTAACCTAACCTAACCTAACCTAACCTAACCTAACCTAACCTAACCTAACCTAACCTAACCTAACCTAACCTAACTCCCTAATTCGCGCGCGCGGCATCATCGAGTAAAGACCTACTCCACGCCAATTTTTACTACAAAAATTTTCAATTCCGTTAATTGTTGATAAATTTTAATGAATTTTGACTTACACGACCAGACAACGTTTTTCAACAAGTGTTCAAAATTTCATGTGATTCGGACCAACCGGCTGGTTGTTCTGGGTGGATTTCGTGTAACACGTGCTTTTTTTCTCAGTGTTCGCAGTTTTTCAAGTGATCAAGTGTTTAAATAAGTCGTTGTCGTGGTCATAACATTGACACTTAGTGTTCTATTCACCGCTATTTGTTTCCACTACAGTTGACTGATTGATACTGCTAACCACAGGAAAATATCATTCACAAAACCCAACGAAAAACCAAAAAAATCGTCGAACTTCCGTGAATTTCGTTTATAAACAATCGCCACGTGCTTAACAACCACGTGGCTTACAAAACAACTGCTAGGACTAAAATGAAACGATCAACAAGAAACGCAAGTGGTAAAACCACTTCTTCTAGTCAGCCTACTAATACTACAGCTATAGTTAACAAAGGTACAATCCCAACGGATGGAGCATCAACATCAACTACATCAATGAACGCCTCACAACCTCTACAGCGCCCACAAACAACAAACGCGCCATCTGTCAACCAAAAGCTCCAAAAAAAAACAAATTGACGACGAATCACTAAAAGTCTTAATTGAGAATGTCAATAATCTTAAAGGAAATATCACAACAAATGTTAAAGAAGATGTACAATTTGCATTAACAATTCTAGCGTCCATGCGAGAAGAAAATCAAAACTATAAGCGTAAATACAATAAACTACGTGAAAAAGTTAAAAATCAAGAGAACGAAAGTGAAGACGACACCGATGACGAGGATGATGATTCTGACGACGAAGATGACGAGGTTTCACAGCTAAAAGAAGAAGTATTCAATCTCCGTGAAGAAATCAAAAACATGCAAACTACCATCCAAAACCAATTCCAACAACTGCAAAAGATGATCAAAGAATCCGTAGCTCCTAACACATCTAGACAAACATCAACTTTCGCGCAAGCTCTTCAAAAAAACATCGGAACCGAATCTACAGTTACCAGCGTACCATCAAATAAAGTTTTCTCCACTGTTGTAATGTTGTCTGATGAGGACAACACCGACACAAACAAAACAATAAGCGAACTAAAGGCAAAAATAGTCCCATCAGAAACATCCATCCAACCAACCAACTGCCTTAAATTAAGCCGAGGAAAAGTCAAAGTCAACTTTACCACAGAAGAACAAAAAGCTAAATTCATCAACGTAGTTAACAAAGTTAATACGCTCAAAACAGTAGAACCAAAACAAGCACTTCCTATGATAATTATCAAAGGAGCAAATATAACCACAGACAAAGATCTACTCCCAGGAGTAATCGAAAGTTTTAACCATCGCATAAGTGAATACACACAACGCAATAAAGTAAAAGTCGCTAAAGTTATTATACCCAAATTCCTTAAAACCAACAGAAAACGTCCAACACAGCTCGTCAACATTGCGTGTGAAGTTCATCCTGACATCCGTAACATATTAATCAACGACATGAACAAGAAAGTGATAATTGATTGGGACACTGTCCACGTCGAGGATCTTAATCCACTAAAGCAATGCTATAAATGCTTAGGTTTTAATCACCTATCACAAGTCTGTCCATCTACCATATCACTATGCTCTCATTGTGGAGGGAAACATGAATTTAGCAAATGTACAAAAGAAATCTTCCACCTGTATGCCTTAATTGCATAAAAGACAAACAACCAAAAACAGATCCACATGGAGCATTAAATTCCAAGTGTCCAGTTTATCAGCGTATGCTCCATAAGATAGTCCAAAAAACCTACAATGGAGAACAATAAATCTAAACATCAATCACAAGAAATACGCTTTATACAGCTCAACACCAATCATTCACCAACAGCATACAACGATTTACTAATGATAGCAACCAATAAAAAAATAGACATCCTAATCATATCAGAACCACCACTCTATCGTGGGATCCCAATACATACAAACAAAGTGCAAACATTCTTCTCCACCAAATCATCACCATCCTCATCAACCCATCAACATCCATCACATACCATTTCACCCAACTCACCTCAACAACAAACTTCCAACATACCACCTGCTCCATCCTCAAATCACCCCCCGTGTACGTGCTTCCATAGTCATACTTAATCCACATATCGATGCAATCCTCATATCGCACCTTTCAAGCAGCGATATCGTAACTATACAAGTACAAAATACTATAATCTCTTCAATATACTCACACCCCCAGTGCAACCTCAATGATACCTTAGCTAAAATTGACAAAATTTGTGAATATAGTTTAAACAAAAACATCATCATCGCCGGAGACCTCAACGCAAAGTCCCCATTTTGGGGAAGCAACACATTTGACCGTAGAGGTGAAAGCTTCAATAGTGCATTCAATCAAAACAGTCTCGAAATAATAAATACCGGCTCAACACCAACTTTTTTACACTGTACGGAATGGGACTACACTAACATCATTTATTGATGTAACGGTAGCCTCATCCGGTATAGCAAGAAAAAATCACCAACTGGCACGTATCTGATGAGATCAACTCAAGCGACCACCGGGCGATTAGCTTCACTGTAACTGACCACCAAACAGCCGGCAACATGTTCAAGACCACTGTTAAGTGGTCAACCACTGATGTCGACTGGGAGGATTGGTCAGCGAAAGTGTCGCAATCGCTCGGTGCAAACTTAGTTGACGTTGAATACATCGATTCTATCACCGATAAAACGAGTGTTGACCACGTCACCGCAGCAATAACAGTAGCAATACAAACTGCATGTGAACAAACCATGCGACGATTTAAAAGAACAAGAATAAAGTCACCGCGCTGGGAAACCCCGGAGATCCATGCATCTTTGCTGGCTCTCCGGCGGCTGTACCACCGGATTAACAACTGTAGAAACATCTTCTATCGGCAGCAGCTAAGTATGGAATACCTGGAGCTACGCAGGAATCACCGGGATATTGTGAAGAAGGCGAAAGCCGACTCCTGGTCCCGCTTCCTGAATGGCAATGAAGGGGAAAACCATTACGAAAAACTCTGCCGAGTATTGAAAGCCAACAACGTCCAACAACAGCAGACGATAACTGATGGCGAATGTGACCTTGACCCGAGGAAATCAGGGCAATATCTAATGGAGCAATTGTTCCCGGACGACACCCCAGATGACCATAAAAGTCAGGGACGCATCAGAGCAAAGGTGGCCAGCTGGCGCGTCCGACACCAAACCAACATCGAATACCAACCAGTTACATTAAGAGAGTTGCTGAATGGAGCCAGCAAATTTTCCAACAATAAGGCGCCTGGATTTGATGGATTAGCACCGATTATCATCAAAAAATTCATAGCTTTTTTCCCTGAGATTGCGGTGGCTTTATATAACTGCTGTTTAAAAACTAACACCTTCCCTTTTTACTGGAAAATTTCAGTAATTAAGATTTTGCAGAAACCTTTCAAGGAGGACTATGGACTCCCTTCAGCTTATAGGCCGATAGGCTTGATCTCGGTTTTTGGGAAGTTGCTCGAAAGAGTTATGACCGACCGGATCCGTCATCACCTAATGCGGGAGGGAGCAATTCATAGTAACCAGTATGGATTTATGCCAGGTAAATCAGCAGACCAAGCTCTTTTGTCGATCGACAACAACATTATGCGAAGAGTCTCTGAGCATAAATACGTTGCCCTTGTGTCACTTGACATTAAAGGGGCTTTCGATCACGCGTGGCACCCCTACATTCTTAAGCAGCTAATAAACAAAAAAGTCCCCACTTACCTAGTCCAGCTTGCGTCTGACTACTTCGATAATCGAACAGCGATAACTAGTTATGGTGGCTTAGTAGTTGGGAAACCAACGAACCGCGGCACAGTCCAAGGGTCAGTATGCGGACCACTGTTTTGGAATCTTGTGATCAATAGTCTTATAGCTAACCATTTTTCCAAAGATGTGCACGTTCAAGCTTTCGCTGACGACGTGGCCTTGGTCATCTCCCACGATAACCCACGCATTTTTGCCTGGCTAGTCAACGGAGCTCTGTCCACTGCAGCTACATGGGGAAAAAACGTCAAACTAACCTTTTCAGAGGCTAAAACTAAAGTAATGGTCATAAACCGCGGTTTGCGACCTCTAAGGCTAGAACCATTCTCCATGAATGGGCAGGCTATTAGCCCGTCTGAGTGTGTCAAGATTCTGGGTATAACTTTTGATCACAAGTTAAGCTATCGACTCCATGTCCAAAATACGATCAACAAAGCAACAATCATTTACCGCAAAATGTGCGGAATGGCAAGGCCAACCTTCGGGCTGGAACCAGCTATTCTTATGCGGATGTATCACACGATAATAGTGCCCATCATATCTTACGGTTGTGTGGTATGGAATAAAGCTCTGCAATATCGAAAAGTCCGAGAAAGCTTACGACGTCTGCAGCGAGTATTCGCTCAGATGGCCGTTAAGTCATATCGGACAGCATCCTTATATCCACCACAGCGGTGGCAGGATTCCCCCCCTCTTAGTTCAAATCCCCCAAATTGCCAATGCGGTCAGAGCTCGCATCACAGGAGAGTACGACCTGTATGACGATAAAATCCTGGTTGATATTCCACTGATATCCGATAAAGGTTCTGCAAAACTTAATGAAAGAATATTAACCAACTGTCTAGTAGTCCCACCACCAAAGCGATTGATTGTCATCTCGTCAAAATCCAATCGTGGAGTGGGCTCGGCCTTTGCAGTGTTCGACGATACTAACTGCATTACCATCAAGACAATGAGGCTCGCTCACTATTGTTCTACCTTACAAGCTGACTTGTTAGGCGTTCTGAGAGCTGTGGAATGGATCGCTGGCAATTGGGACTCTGTCCCGAATGTCTTGATCATTCTTAACAGTCGTGGCACATTGTGTCACCTCAAAGCACATACTAACGGTAGCCAAGGCGAAATAGTGAGTCAGATAATATCTACTTCCCCTGAAAATGTCTATATGTCATGGCGTAAGGCGGACCGATCCTGTGCATGGGAAACCAGAATCAGACGGCGAGCAAACTCCATTTCAAGACATCAAAGGGCGGCAATATTATTTGATAGGATCCCATTGTCGGCCGTCAGAGCTAGAGAAAGATCAATGATGCTTGAAAGATGGCAATTTCTATACCAAGATGACGCTGCTGGAAGTGTAACTAGAATGTTGGCCCCTCGGGTAACATCTGTCATCAAGTTTGCAAAATACGCCAATTACTGGTTAACACAGACGTTGACAGGTCATGGACAATTTGGATATCATCTTAAGCGCTTCGGCCTTATTAATGATCCAAGCTGTCCTTGTGGCCACAGTGAGCAAACTGTTCGTCATCTGGTATATGATTGCCCTCTTTTGGCCCGGCTTCGATTCGATTACCGGGCCGAAATGCAGAGATCTTTAACCAGTAAAAAGAAAACTAGTACAACCTCCATATTTTACGCGCGCGTAGCGGAAGCGGCGTTTGATTGGAGAGTACCGTACTAGGGAAGTAAGGGAGATATATGCCTTCAGCGGAACAATCCTCAAGGCTATATACAGCTTTGAGCGGAACAATCCTCATAGCCTCTCCTAGTTATAATTTTACAGTCCAGTATTTTATAAAAAAACCTAGATCTTTTGTTTCTTTTTTCCTTATCTTTTTTATTTTTTTTTATTTCTTTATATATTTTATATTAATCAATCAAGTGAAACATATCCAATCAAAAAGAATAATTTTGTATTATATGCATTTTATACCTTGGCCAATGCCAAGGATCAATTTCGAAAGACCAATAAAATTTATCTTTTTTTAAACGAAAAAAAAAAAAAAAAAAAAAAAAAAAAAAAACCTAACTCCCTAACCTAACCTAACTCCCTAACCTAACCTAACTCCCTAACCTAACCTAACTCCCTAACCTAACCTAACTCCCTAACCTAACCTAACTCCCTAACCTAACCTAACTCCCTAACCTAACCTAACTCCCTAACCTAACCTAACTCCCTAACCTAACCTAACTCCCTAACCTAACCTAACTCCCTAACCTAACCTAACTCCCTAACCTAACCTAACTCCCTAACCTAACCTAACTCCCTAACCTAACCTAACTCCCTAACCTAACCTAACTCCCTAACCTAACCTAACTCCCCTAACCCCCCTGAGCGAAAGCAGCTCAGGAACCTTCCCTCCCCTAATAAGATGCGGAGATTTCGTATGCATAGTTGTGAAAAGTCAAGAAAAAGAGAAATAACAATTAACAATTACTTATCTGCGTCTGCTTTGCTCAGTTAAAGGTTCGTGATTCCAGTTGAAGAATTGTTTTATTCTGCTCGCTTGTGCACCATTGTTTCCATATTGGTATTCTTTTGTCGTTCCAATTGATATTCTTCTGCTGATTCGTTCATTGTTGATAGTGATATATATCAATTCCATAGCAAACACCCGGCAGTGGTCATGTAGGCAATATTCTACCCCAAACGCATTTCGAATTCATTGAATCGAGGCGCGAGCACTGCCGGGCTTATATGTTATTCACTTTGTTTACTACGTTATGATATTTCATAGTCAACAAAACAATCAGCACACAATATCACTTGGAATACGACAAAGAACCATTTGTTTGATCCAAAGCCAAAAAATATTCGGATAATTCCACGTTGATTGTTGAAAACCACAAACAAAGAGCGAGTGATGAAATGTAAACAATATGCGCAGTGTTCATTTTTTTGGGGAATGATTTTGCACTTTTCAAAAACTTTGTTCGAAAAAAATGAGTCGGTGATGAAATGCGCGTGCTGAACACAAAAAGGAAAATTTAGAAAAAACTTTTTCGAAAACTTATTTCGAAATTCCAATTATCAACAAACATTAATTCGGGTCACAATTAATCAGTGGAATTTGTAACAATACACTTTCATCGTCTTTATTTTTTTGGGGAATGATTTTTCATTTTTTAGAAAATTTCACTCAAAACAAAATAAAACTGAGTCGATGATGAAATGATCAATATCAAAAGGAAAATTCACAAAAAAGCTTTTTTTTTGGAAAACTCATTTAAAATTCCTAATCGAAAAACATTCATTCATTTGTATCACAATTAATTCGTCTAATTTGCAACAGAATAATCGCACAAAAAAGAATTCTGAATTCGATGCATAACATAAACAAGTTTCATTTCATCATCACTCTGACAACGTGCTCACACAGCCAAGTCAAGTTCACAATTGACAATTTCCTTTTCAACATGCGCTTTTCATTCGTGAAGCAAGCAAGTTGTATGAGCTTTTTAACGTTGTTCATAAACGACAGGATGATCAAAACAAAGAATTTTCGAAAACCTTTTGTTAAAAATTGAAACAAAATAACATTTCAAACAAAATATGTTTATTAAATTTTAACGAATTGAGATTTTTAAATCGAAAACAAGATACTTTATTCAAGGCAGTTAATCAGTCGAAATAAACAAATAAATCACGTTTTAAAGAACATTTTAATAAAAAATAAGGATACAATTATAAATCATGGAATAACCTGACCATTTCATCATGGTCATGGTCATTTTACATCAACAAGGATACTGTCACATGTTCTTTTTATTGTTTGTTGTTGAATGTAGGCCTGCAATTTCTCGTTTACTCCCAATTGATTCATATATCGTTTAAAGTGCCTTGTAACAAGTCCATCCAGTCGTTGTTTGTCGAAATTGTTTCTAAACAATCACGGATTTCTTTATTGAATTCCATGATTGTTTCGGCCAATGTTTTGGTGTCAATGGTTTCCGGTAAGCCCTACAACAGGGCGTCTTCTACGCGGATTTACCACTTTGATTTCGTCAATGGATTTTGCAATTTTATCGAAATTTTGTTTCGGTTTTTGGTCGTCGAATTCAATTAAAAATTTGCCATTGGTTAGTTGGTAAAAGCAGGAAATTGAAATTGCCAAGCTACCGGGACTTGGCAATTTTTCTGTTAAAATTTCTTTAATTACTCGTGACTTCAATTAAGGTTATTTTGTTGTTTTTCAGATTTTGATCAAAATGTTTCAATGATTCATTCATAACGTTCAAATCAGTCAGAAAAATTCTCAATGCGACGGCGGTGTTTGGAAATGTATCAATAAGATTATTTTCATAAAGAAAATTCAATACATCCAAAGGAGTGTATTCCTTTTTCAAAAAAGTTTTAAGACTTTTTAACTCTTCGTAAAGAATTTTTCCATCAATATCACGTTTATTCTTGATTATGGTCTCGCAAACAAGTATTGTTGATATTATTTATATTTCTTTGGAAATCAAACCAACTTCGAGAATCAAATTTTTTTGGTTTGAACTTGGAAATAAAAAGCATGAGTTTGTTATTCTCAACAATTGTAGTAATTTTTCCTTTACAATGGCCACCAAAATTTAACATAACTCTACGATCGGATAAATAACTTGCTATGAATCCGATGAGATAAGTTGGCGCATTGTATTTGATTAATTGATTGATGATGAACGGGTGCCAGGAACCATCGAAACCCGGTGCCTTATTGTGCCCAAAGTTACGACACAATTAAACAATACTATGTATAGCCATAGTATTTATTCAAATTGAATACATCTTCATGGTATACGGAATGAATCAAATATTGATCATCACTGAAAAAGAAAACTGATGAAATATCCAACACAACAAAAACACGTTGTTAAAGGAAAAGGAAAATCGCTTGCAACACAAAATCGAAATCGAAATCGAAATCGCATCACAAAAAATATCTACACATACATTTATTGATCTAATGTGAAGCAATTGTAAAACGCAAAAATCCACTCATTGATGACTCATTGATGATGAGCATTTATTTTTTACTGAACACAGCAGCTATGGCTAACATTCCAATATCTATGTTGGAAATTCGAAAAAGTAGATTTATTTTAAAAGATGTCGCATTGAAAAAAAACACTGCCAAATTTCTCATTAAAAACTTATCAATTTCGTTTTTCTGTTTGTTTTTATTTTGATTAAATGTTGCATATTAAATCTTTACTTTTTTACTTTTTAATTTGATTATTGAAATGTTATTTGATGAGTGCCCTTCAATCAATTTGATTAGCCCTGATTTGATGATGATCACAGCCAAAGTTTAATCCACCAGCCAGCCAAAGAGAGTGCACAGATTAAACCACTGGCAACGATTGTATGTCTAATATCGCTTGGATCCATAAAATGTGCCGCCAAGGCAGAACCAGTAGCACTGCCAGCAGCCGACACACCCACAATGGCTCTTTCGATTGCTTTCGGCTCTGTCTTGCCTTTATTAACCACTGATTGGGGTGTTGCTGCTGTCATACCTCTTGTTGGGATGATTGTGGGATTACATTCACCAATGTCGGTCAATAATAACATCCACATTGCGATCATCATCCAAATCCAAATAATCGATGGCCACCTCATCATTATCACCTTGGTTGTTTTGTTTTGCTTGACCATTACCAGCGAATAAACACAACTAACCGAAAACAATTGTAAATTTCTACAGAATGTGCATTTAATAGGCTAGTTTCAGTGTGAAATTCTTTTTAATTTGATTAACATTGTTTTGATTTGTTCCGCATGATAGGAATTATGACTGCTTGATTTGATTCAAAATTATAAAATTAATTGGAGATAAACAAGAATATTGTTTGAAATAGTATATAATTGCAGCTTTGGTTACATTATTAAATTAATTTCACAACTACCCTCCGATTATAAAAGATATTTTATTTTTCATTTTATTTAACCAAAATCATTTTTATTTCAAAATGAACAACTTGAACGATACCCAAGATTTAATCGAATCGCAATACAAAATGATTGCATTATTCGAGGTATTGTTCGCCATTGAACAATATATACGGCTATAATTGTAGAATTGGAAGAAAAAATTATCGAATTGTTTATCGCGGGTATCATGACATTTGAGGAGGCTGATGCTCTCTATGATTACCTGCTATTGTTATTGAGCCAATTTAGTCCAAATTGATAGATTCATTAACAATTCTTTTAAATAAATTCAATACAATTTTATTCTTATTTTAATTGATTAATTGCTTTTTCATTTTTGTTGATCAAACATTAGCATAACAATCGTGTTTTCTTCACTAAGCTAACCAAAAAACGAATGAATGAATGAATGTTTTACATTTAGTCAAACAATTATGCTTAAAAATGTATATAATTCACACTTTTTTGCTTTATCTCAATCGTTATTTAACTCTCCTTCTTTTCTTTTCGAAAAAAATCATTATTCAACAACAACACTAATATTGAATCAAATCAAAAATGGTCAGACCATCTCACCGTTTACTAACTGGAATCACTTTATTGTTGATTCAAAGTATCATTCGGGAATATATCTTGGAGCCGCAATCGTTTGATGGACAAGCAGATTTCATGAGTCAAGTCTTGAATGCAGTCCATAATGTGCGTGGTGCAATGACAGAAAGTGAAATCCGCGAATTAATGGATTTCATCTTGGAGTTAGTTGATCGATACACTCCCATTTTGCGTCGTCACCGCGATCGATTAGCTCGCCAGCCTTGATGATGTTATTTTATAATATCTTTCAAATAAATTTTTTATTTAAAAAACTATTTCCGTTTTTATTGATTGACTATTGCCTATCATTCAGCTATGCAAACATCAACTCATATAATAGCAGTGCCAAATATCGATCGAATGGTTGGCCATGGTTTTTATGGAGTCAATTGCTAACCTTGTAGACCAATTGAATGTCACATCTACAATCTTGAAGAGGTGGTCTCATGATCAAGATAAAACCATTTTGATTGGAATTTTTCAAAAATGAAAGATATCATCACCCTCAATTTTGGTTTGATGAAATTGGTTACAAATTAGTTTTGTTTTCAAATTAATTTAATGTTTATATAATTAATTTGAAACGACAACAATATTGATGCAAAATGTATATTAGTCACACTTTCCTTATTCATCTGAAAAAAAATTCCAACTATACTTTTCAAGAAAATTATCGAATCAATTACTTTATCATTGAATCTATATCTTATACAAATCTCTATCAAAAAAAATGGAAAACCCAAATCCAACATTTGAAGATTCCCTGCAAGATCTAACATATCTAATGTATTTATTAGTGAGGGAACCACATTTTTTCAGCAGCAGACGACAATTTATGGATGCTGTGCGGCGACGAACCAGTCAAATGCGGTCATCAAGGACCGCAACTGAAATCGCATCCTTAAATAACGTGATGCGAATGATAATGAATCACCATGTTGACAATTTTCTTGGTGGTAGCCTTCGACGAAACTATCGAGAATATAATCGTCGTCGCCGCCTTGAACGTCGTCGATATAATCGCAGTCGACGTCGTTTTCTTCGTTATTATCAACGCCGTTGTCTTCGTCGATTATATCGTGGTCTTTGAAAATTTGATTATTCTTTATATTTATTTCAATAAAAGTTTTCTCTACAAAAAACTTGTTTCGTTCAATTTTTTTACATAAACCACACTGTCAATTGAATTATACAAAACCCAAACAAAAAATTGATATCATTTTTAATGGTCAGTTTTTAAGCCAAAAAATTAAAGTAAAGAAAAAATACAGAAAACAAAAACAAATAATAGTAATCAGCTTTCGTTTGTCCCTAGCTGAATTTATGTGTCAAATTCAATTTGATTCATCGATCAAGAGGCGAAGAGGAAGATGATGATGGAGATTGTATCAAATGATGGCTTGAACTTGTTGTCTTCGTTGTATTGGTGGTGCTCATGGTGGCTGTTGTTGTCGATGTCGATGATAACGAGGCTGACCGTTGACCATCATTATCGTCAGGTAAATCATCAATCAGACTGTGTTTGAAAAAAATTAGAAAATCAATAGAGTCATGACAACGCAATAGAATTATATTACCGATGTTGACGAATAAGTGTGCAATCGCCACCATCATTTAGATTTAGGTCATAAACATAGAGATAGCCATCGGTTGTGGCAATCAAAACATTTGATCGTTGATTTGAATAACTAATCGAACATATTGTACGCGAACCAGGATTTACCAAAGGTAACTTGACTGTTGCAAACGACCGCCATTGATTCATCATATCGGCAACCGAATCAAAATAGCCGGCTGTTTGACAGATTTTTTTTACATACGATTTAAACATTACCGCCAAATTATCATCCTGTGGTTGACTGTAACAAACAAATTATTAAGCCATCTTTGCTGCAACGTTCATTTCATACTCACGTTTCATTCAATTTGAATATATGAACAGTTTCGGTATTGCTCGATGCACACAGAAATTGTGAATCGGGACTAAATGATAATGAATATATCGATACACAACGAGCATAACCACGACGAAATTCATAGATACAATCACCTGTTGATGTATCGAACACACGGATCACTGTACCCTGTTCAAAGTGGAAAAAATAAAAATTACGTTTTTTTTTTAGAGGCAAACAACATACCCTATCGGATGCGGTTGCCAATTTGGTTCCTTGGGTATCGAATGTCAACGATACTAATGGATTATCATGAGCCGTAATGGTCAATTTATTATCTAATTTATGAGCATCGAATATATTCACTTCTCCTTTATCTTGTTTGGCCGGATAAGCTAGATAGCATTGTTCATTACTTGGTGCTAATGCAATAATTCCATTGGGATTACGTTGTGTTTGTCGTATTGAATGGATAAACTTCAAATCGGTTATGTTATAAATAAATATCGAATCTTCCAGACAAACAATCAATCGTAAACGATTCAATTTTACAGCTAATATGGTATTTGTATAGGAAAATGACGTTATTTCAGTACGCTTTTTATAATGACAAACTCGAAGTTTTCGTGGCGATGATAACGATACGATTGCCAACAATGATGACGAAAATAATCGTTCAGCAATCACGGTATAATCGGAATCATCTTCATATAAAAGCTCCAAATTATCAAGATCTTTAATGTTGTATAAACGAAAACGATTTCGAGTTCCTACCACCAATGATCTAGGTGAATCAAAATTTAATAACCAAAATTAACCCAAACTAATAAACCACTTACGTTGATTCATGGTTAAAATTGACAAACACACGATTTTCATCGTCATCACCTCTACCACCACTTGAGAAGCTCATCTCGTATCTTGATCGTCAATTTCAGAATCTCAACAAAACAATAAATCAACAACAACCAGATCCAGATATGCAAAACATTTGGTGTTAGGGATGATTCAACAGAAAAATAATTATCAATCCAAAGATAACCGTAACAGATTTGTTATTGTTTTGTTTAGGCGGAATCAGCAGAAAGAAAACAGAAACATCCAAGTTAAGGCGCAATAATCAAATTCGTATTCGACTCGTTTTGTTTTGTTTTCTGTCTGTTTTTCTCTCAGTTTATGTTTGTTGTTGTTTATGTTGTGTGTAAGCTTTACGTTGAGCTTTTCTCCATTCACTTTGCCTGTGCATGATATTTTCTGCGTTCTGCTTATGTTACTTCACGCGCATCGCATAACAAAAACATTGCCATTTATCGTTTATTCTCGCTTTCGGTTCCCTATTTGATTCCGACGGCAATAACAAACTTAACGAATTGCCCATGATGATGCTTTTCAATGGCATCATTGAATTGTATATAAAATCGTGATACAAGGGTTAATTGGATTGCCTGATTCGCTTTCACATGATTTTAATTTAAAGTTTACCTGACAACAACAACTGATTTTGTTTGTTTTGTTTCTGCACCAGCAACCAGGTGATGATCATTCAATGTTTTTGCACTAAACGTGTTGACGTTCGACCATGTTATGTGTTGTGTTCTTTTTTCGCTCGGTTTTGTTTGATCTCAATTGAAATGACCAAAATTAATTAATTTTAATATTTTTCCTGCTTCATCTCCATAGTAGCAGCCAATATATCTTATCTTGGTTAATTCATGCATAATAAACTAATCCACAAATCATATTGATACCATGTTTAATCCAAATGCCATTGCATATTGCCTGATCCTATTTCCATTTTGAAGCAAACAAACACACGACACCAAACACCATGCCTGGAAAAGTTAAAGTAAGAATTTTAGCTGGCCGCAATCTACCTGTAATGGATAAATCAAGCGATGCATCCGATGCATTTGTTGAGGTGAAACTTGGCGGAACAACCTATAAAACTGAAGTTTATCGGCGATCGCTCAATCCATATTGGAATTCTGAATGGTTTCGGTTTGAAATTGATGATGAAGAACTGCAAGATGAACCATTACAGATTCGGATAATGGATTATGACACTTATTCAGCTAACGATGCTATCGGTAAAGTTTATATCGATCTGAATCCATTATTGCAAAAGGATTCCAAGCATGTACTTTCCGGTTGGTTTCCCATCTACGATACAATGCACGGAATACGTGGCGAAATCAACTGCATTGTCAAAGTGGCTTTGATATCCGATGCTAATCGTTATCGGCAATCATCTTGTGGTTTTAAATTTTTTTATTGTCCCAAAATCCCGGAAGGTTATATTTGCGAAGCTATACTTGGTTTTGTTGAAGAATTAGTCGTTAATCATGATCCCGAATATCAGTGGATTGATAAAATCCGAACGCCAAGAGCATCGAATGAAGCACGACAAACACTGTTTTCGAAAATTTCCGGTGAAGTACAGCGTAAAATTGGCATTAAAGCATTGGATTTAGGCGGCAATGCTGTGGTTGGTTATCAACAACATTTCGATCTGGAAGGCGAATCCGGTATCGTTGTGCGTGGTATCGGTACAGCTGTTCTCATCACCAAACTAGTCTCTATCAATAATAATTTAGCCACCGATATACTGCCATCATCATCAATACCTGTGGAAGAATTAACGTGCAAATCAGCATCGCCAACCGTGCAATTGTATAATGGATCAACTAATATTTTCATCAAAGATTCCAATCAGGATGCAGAACAACAACCACAACAACAATCGATCAACAAAACGGACAAACATTCGAATTCATCTTGTTTGCGTCGATTATCCGATTCGGACCTGAATCAATTATCAAATCAGCATAATCAAAGTAATAATTCTGTTGATGTGGCTTCATCCTCATCATCCACATCGTTCAATATGACCACATCGACGACAGCCACCACGATATTGAATATCACTAATAATAATAATAAATCA
Organism: Dermatophagoides pteronyssinus; assembly: GCF_027571235.1. Classification (NCBI taxonomy): domain Eukaryota; kingdom Metazoa; phylum Arthropoda; class Arachnida; order Sarcoptiformes; family Pyroglyphidae; genus Dermatophagoides; species Dermatophagoides pteronyssinus. The sequence continues at coordinate 18,710 of NW_027461543.1, forward strand.
TCCAATATAATGAATAAAATGAAATTATCTCCAGAAAAATTGCAATTACTCGAATATCCATTCTTAACATTGAAAACATTCCCCACCGGCTTGATAGCCAATCTGGGTGGCATTATATCGGCACGCTCGGTGAAACTTCTCGATCAGATTAATAACCCAGATGATCCGGAAACACGTGATGCATGGTGGACTGAATTGCGTAAAGAAATTCGTTCGCATAAGAAAACATTGAATTGTAATGCTGTTTTGGGTTATACTGAAACTGCATACATCAATGATGAAATATGCATCCTATCGGCTTGTGGTACAGCAGCATTGCTCAAAACATCGGAAACCGATATTGAACAATTATATAACCACTATAATCAAAATGTTGCCAACACTACCAACAACATTAACGATTCGAAAAGCCATTTTTATGATTTCAAAAGTTTGTATTTTTCCCATTTTTCTCATGACAGCATCAGATAACTTTCGGTTTTTCCACTAGGTTCCTTCATTCAATCAAACCATTCACAGCATCAACTAAAATCATTAAACATTAATCAAACAACCACCACCACGACAACATGTCACATTTGTCATGTGCCATATCAAGATAACCAGGTTCCCTTTCCAACGAATTTAATGTTGTGTTCATTATGTAACAAATACAAAGTGCCAGATTTTCTATTCATGACCATTGAACCATATGATAGTGTGCCCACAATTGGCTATGGCACATTGATTCAGGCACGGGTTTGTCGCCCGAAACGTGAATCGAAAGGTGAAGCTTGTGCCAAAGAAATATCTGATGTAAGTTGCACAAACCAAATTGATGAATTGTTTGATTGATTTGTGTGGTTGTTTTGCAGAGTCTTCCTTTTCTCGAATACGAACTGTATAGACAATTGCTCACTAAATTAAAAATCAAAGGAATGAACTGTTTGTTCAATATTTCCATCCAAAGTATGTTTGTCTTGTTACCCATTAAATTGTTGATTAACGATTTTCCGTTTTTCTCCCGTTCTAGTTTCGTTTGGCGAAAATATGTTAGTAGCTGTGGCTACAGGTACCGGTGCCTTTCTTTCCCCACTTCATCCACCATCGCCACCAAAAATATCGTCCGGCAAAGGAACTTGGTGTTCCAAATTGAATGAAATACAGGCACTGATATCGGATAGTATTGCACGTAATCGAAAACTTTATAATCTAAGTTCAACCAGTCAAGATTCGAAACGAACTTTAACAACATCAACAACAGCTACTAATGCCCTCAACAATAATGATGAGGATCTCATCAAAAGTGACGATAATGAACAAAAAGTTAACAACAACAACAGCAATCAGACAGTAGATCCGGTGGAAAGTAAAGATACCTGTGTTCTATTGGAAGTTGATGATACTGAAGATGCCGATATCATTTCGTTGATGATCGATTCGGATGTTCCGAAAGGATTTGATGTTTGCAATTCGGAATATATGCCCGGCAAAGAATGTCAATTTGTTTGCAATCTGCAAATGTTTGCACAAGTTTATCGTACTAAATTGCAATCAATCAAACAGTTTGGTCATCAATTTGATTGGATTATTCAATCTTTATTCATTAAGTTTCGTTCATTAATCCCATGTTGTTTAACTGATCTAAAATTTCGTATCGATATTCCGGAGGCGGACATCATCCAAATTACCTTGACAGGTACCGCCATTGGTATGGGTCCACCTTCCAAAATGCAACCGAGTTCCCGACAACGTTCAATCACTGGTAAGTGGTTTAGTTATTGGAATTGTCAAATTGATTTCATTTCATTTTCATTGGATCAGTTCAATCCGAACATCAGGACAATGATCTCATATTTATTATGGACAATGTTAACGATATGCAAAATGAAGTCAATCATTGTGAGCAACAGAAAAACCAATACCATTATCATGTATGTACCATTTTTACATGAAACAAATTTCAAAATTTCTTTTTGCGCATAGAGCACACCAAATGAACATTTCGGTATCGAATTGACTCCGCTTAGCTATATACCAAAAGCGCAGATCAGTAATTACCTGGGTAATTTGGATTTCTTTTTTATACGTGAAAGCAGTAGTATTCGAGATGTGAGTAATGTCCACAATATTGTATGCATTTGTAATCTACTATTTATAACCATTATTGCTTTGACAGTATGGTGGCCTTAGTGGTTTTGTTCATAATTTCATGACCGAAGTGTTTGCTATTGTTCGTTCTCATGTGTCATCATTGAGCGGTAATGCGATGACTTCATTTCACGTAACACAACTTTTGTTGTTGTTTAATCCGCATAAAAATCAGGTAATTTATTGCATTTATTGCCATTGTACCGTATTTGGATTAAAATTGTTTTTGTCAATCATATTGAAATAGGCACAATGTTTGATCAACGTGGCTGGCGATGTTGTTCAGGCTAATTATTTTGTGGAAAAATGAATGGAAGCAATTATTTATTATCATCATCATCACCATGATCTGTCATAATTTCTAATCCAGCAGCTATTATTTGTTGTTATAATAATCTTGTCTTTCATTGTAAATTGAAGCATAATTTTTTTGTTAAAATAAAGCTATTAGATGAATCAATTTTATCACAAAAAAACAATTTTTCAAATTTCCCGGTTGTACGTTTTATTTGACGGGCTAACGACTGACTTGACGACGAAGACGGCCAAATCAACGACATCAACAACGAAAATATCGTTTATGTAATGAGGTTAATTTTTTTTGTTGCTTGCTGTCACCAACAATGTTGTGGCAAGAATTTTGATGTTGATGCAATTTTACTGGTGTGTCTATTTATAATTCCTATCATATCATCATCCAATTAATTATGATGATGAATAAATTCTGAATTCAAACAGCAGCATTTTGTTACATCAATTCATTCACTTTTTCAACATTTGCTAATTAATCAACAATGGCTTCGACTCGTGTTTTACCCTTTGTCAGGGGTATCGATTTCAGTCATAATAATTTTGAGGAAGAAAAATTCCCCAAAGAAATGATCAATATGACCGGTTTAAGGTGGTTGAAATTGGACTCGAGTCAAATTGATTGGGTTCCCGAAGAAATGGCCACCATGAATAAATTGGAGTCCATATCGTTAGCCAAGAATAATCTGGTCACTTTACACGGCGAATTATCATCGTTGAAAACACTGCGATCACTAGTATTACGTCATAATCGAATCAACAATAATGGCATACCTGTTGATCTATTCAAATTGGATGAATTGTTTGTTCTGGATCTTAGCCATAATTGTCTTAAATCGGTGCCAGAGGATCTGGAAAAATGTCGTACATTATTAGTGCTCAATCTGTCCAACAATCAAATCGATACTATACCCAATCCATTGTTCATCAATCTCACCGATCTGCTCAATCTGGATTTGAGTAACAATAATCTAGGTAAGTTCTCATTGTTCTTTTTTCTTGAATTCCTTAACACTTTTTTATTTTGGCACATAGTTACTCTACCACCACAAATGCGAAGATTAGTCAATCTACAGGTATTGAATCTAAGCAATAATCCATTGGGACATAATCAATTGAAACAATTACAATCACTACATTCATTGCAATCATTAAATTTATCCAATACACAACGTTCGCTGCACAATATGCCCACTTCACTTGATAATTTGGTGAATCTCACCGAATTGAATTTATCGAGCAATGATCTGCATCGAATGCCTGATGTTGTTTATACATTATCATCGTTAAAACGTTTAAATCTAAGTGATAATCAAATTGTAGAAATATCCAGCAATATTGATCAATGTTGGGTCAATTTGGAAGTATTGAATCTATCGCGAAACCGTCTAAAAGCACTGCCACAATCATTGAGCAAATTAGAGCGATTACGATGCCTCTATCTAAATGACAATGAATTAATTTTCGATGGAATACCAAACAGTATTGGCAAGCTATATAATTTGGAAATATTTATGGCATCCAATAATAATCTCGAGCTTATACCCGAAGGAGTTGTTCGATGTGGAAAGCTAAAAAAGCTAATTCTATCCAAAAACAAATTGGTTACATTACCAGATGCTATTTATTTTCTCACCGATCTGAAAGTGCTGGATCTTGCCGATAACCCCGATTTAATTCTGCCACCAAAGCCGGCTGAACTGAAAGAAAACAATAAAAACATCTACAATATTGATTTCAACATTAACAGTCAATTTCGTAATGCTTCTGCCAATTATGGTAACGGACTTAACCAGATGAATTCATCGTGTTCGAAAGATCCAATCGCTAGAAAATTACGGCTTGTACGGCGAGCCAAAGAAATGACAAACGAATCTGATTCCTCCAAAGTACTCAAAGCAATGACCGAATTGGCCAAAGAAAATGAAAATATTGATGCCCATATCTACGAAACTGCCGACACAAATCTCAAACCAAAACGATGGGAAGAATCATTGGAAAAACCCCCGCTTGATTATTCGGATTATTTTGAAGATGATGTCGGTCAATTCATGGGCATATTAGTCTGGGAAATTGATAATTTTTATCCAAGCAGATTGGACGAAGCATGCTTTGGCAAATTTTATGAAGCCGATTGTTATATCATATTGAAAACGTTCGAAAATGAAAATCAAAACCCCGATTGGGATATTTACTACTGGATCGGATCGGAAACGTCGTTGGACAAAAAAGCTTGTGCTGCTATCCATGCTGTCAATCTGCGTAATTATTTGTCGGCCAAATGTCGTACGATTCGCGAAGAACAGGGCGAAGAAAGTGAACAATTTTTGTCATTGTTTCCCGAAGGTATCACCTACATCAAAGGTGGGCGTACATTGAGCGGTTTCTATACGGTGGAAGAGGTGGCCGTCGCTATTCGTTTGTATCGTTTGCATGAAGTATCCAATCAGCAACTTTACATGGAATCTGTTGCTGTTAATATTTGTTCATTGGACACCAGATTTGTTTTCATTTTGGATACCGGCTACAAAATCTATGTATGGAATGGAAAGCGCTCGAAAAATACTGTCAAACAAAAAGCTCGTTTATTGGTGGAAAAAATCAAAAAAGAAGAAAGAAAAAACAAAACAACATTGGAATTTGTTGACCAATATCAAGAACCGGAAGAATTTTGGACCGAATTCGATAATCAAGATATTACCAATATCGATCATAATTTTCTGGTCGAAGGTATTGAAGATTTCCGTCCAACTAGTCCGGTTTTATATCAAGTTTGTTTGGGTACTGGGTATTTGGAACTACCACAAATTCGTTACAAACCAAAACAACTGAGCAAAAGTCATTTCGAAAGTAAAAATGTTTACATTATGGATATTGTGACCGATGTTTACATATGGTATGTCATTTTTTAATGAATTATTTTGATCAATAATTATTTCTTTCTTTCATAGGGTTGGTCGCAAATCTGCTCGATTAGTAAGAGCTGCCGCTCTTAAATTGGCTCAAGAACTGTTTGCTATGATTAAACGACCAGAATATGCGATGGTCACCCGATGTCTTGAAGGGTAAGTGCATTATTTTATTGCATTTTTGATATAACCAAAATCTTTATCGTTCAGAGTGGAAACGCAATCATTCAAATCTCGATTTGCTACCTGGGATGAAATTGTGGCTGTTGATTTCACACGAACTGCCAAATCGGTTCAGCAAATTGGTGCCGACATGAACAAATGGCTTTCGGAACATTCGGATTTTAAATATGATCTGAACGCATTGTTTATGCCTCGACAGCCGATTGTCCCGAAAACGGAATCCCTGCAACTGGCTCAAGAATGGAACGAAGATCTCATCAATATGGAAGCTTTCGTGTTGGAAAATAAAACGTTCAAAAAACTGCCCGAAGAAGAACTGGGACACTTTTTTGCCGGTGAATGTTATTTTTTCTTGTGTCGTTATTATTGGATACCTGATACCGAATCACATGATGGCGAAGAAGAAGAAGACGATCTGGCCGACGAAGATGCCCAGTTCTGGATTGTTTATTTTTGGCAAGGTCGTGAAGCATCCAACATGGGATGGCTAACCTTTACGTTCACCGTACAAAGCAAATTCGAAGCCTGGTTCAAAGACAAACTCAAAATTATCCGGTTTCAACAACAACAGGAGAATGCCAAATTCCTTTCACATTTCAAGCGAAAATTTGTCATTCATTCGGGTCGTAGAGATCTTAATCGCTCACCGTCTGAACGTTTGATCAGGCCGGGACAAAATGAATTTTATCATTTACGTTCCAATTGTGATATGCTTACGTTGCGAACTATTCAACTAAATCTGGACAAGCCAGCTTTCCTGTATTCGGCTTTTACCTACATACTCAAAATAGAATCGGCCAACTGTTTTCCAAGTGATAATCATGTTTTTATTTGGGTCGGATCGGCCGTCGACGATGATGACGTTCAAGTGGCCAAAGAAATAGTGAGCCAAATGTATCCGTCAGAGAAGTATCCGGTGACCGTCATCAATGAAGGATTCGAACCGGAATTATTCAAACAACAATTCAAAACATTCAATATCGATACTGATTGCTCGTTCATGTCTTATTCACGGTTGTTTCGCTGTTCCAACGACAAAGGCTATTTTACTGTATCGGAAAAATGTTCAGATTTTTGTCAAGATGATTTGGTCGATGAAGATATTATGATATTGGACAACGGGGTACAAGTATTCATATGGCTTGGTTCTCGTTGCAGTGAAATGGAAGTGAAACTTGCCTATAAAAGTGCACAGGTATATGTACAGAATATGAAACTCAAGCAACCGGAACGGCCTCGTACTTTGATGTTGACGCTCAAAGGAAAAGAAACGCGTAAATTCAGTAAATGTTTCCATGGCTGGTCCCAGTTCAAATCGGTGAATGATCCACGGATACAATTGGATCAAAAAATGTTGCCCATCATTTATGAACATACTAATTTTTATCAAAAATCAAAAACCAAAAATGATAACAATTGAGTGTTTTTGCTGTAGAATTGTTTTTATATTTGACATGTAATCTATTTTTCTTGATGGATTAGCAATCGATGTGACTATGTACAGACAAGGTCACGTTTAAAGACGGACCTCGATTATTATTATTAAAACTGTTGCAATTGTTCCACATCGAGTATATGAAATAATTCGAGCGCATTCGTGTCCACTTGCATTAAAGCTTTACCACATTCCCAGATCTGGATCGAATTTGTCGGGGTGCTAGATTCGAAATTGTCTGCCACAGTTGTCATGATTGTCGAGTTGGATGATGAATCGGCGACGGACGTGTTGGCTTCATTTGATTGTTGTTTAGACATCGCAGATGCCGCGGTTGAAAGCACTTGAATTTCGTTCAATTTGACCGCTTCGTTTTCTTCCAATGGGCTAAGTATCAATTCGGTGGAAGCTGTTGGATCGCATTCTAATTGAACAGAGGAACCATCGTTGGTGGTATACGATGTCCATTGATTGTCCCAATGATCGGACGCAATCAGATCGCTTGTATCGTTGATGCAGGTCACCACATTCGAATTAGCCGAAATAACCTGATTCTGAACATTGGCCGGCACATTGGCATTAAACACTAAACCATGAATTCGATGATCGTAGAAAAAATGGCCTTCATCCAACAGATGGCTAGCGTCTAATTCACTTAGTTGAGCGCTGCCATTGGTAGGTAGGTTATTCTTGACACTGATGATTCGGTTGTTATTGTTTGCGTCTGGATTAGGACTACAATTGACTAAACTGGAATCGTTCTCGATTGGATGAATAATTTGAGCAACCGAATCGGTATAAGTAATCGGATCGACCAATTCGGACAGATCGACATCAGTCAATATAGTGTTCCAACAATCATTTTCCATCATATCTTGTACATGTTGAACACAAACTTCGTTACTAAATCCGATAGTAGCGGTGGTATTAGTCCTGCTGTTGTTATTACCGCATTCGACAAGATTGGCAACAGTCGATGCAAATGTATAGCTAGGATAATTTGTATCCGAACATAACACACTATTTCTATCGTCGATATTGTCGATGGCTGTGTTCAATTCATTCATATCTAGCATCATTTTGTGCTGTTGCTAAACACAAAAAACAAACACACAATATTTGATTATTTCAGAACCAAAACAACCAATTAGGCTTACCTGGCTGTATGATTCCGCCGAATTCGGTGGCGTTTCCTGTTCAATTCTTGGCTGTCGTTGGCTTGGAAGATTTGCTGCTGCTGCTGCTGAGGAAGTTGTCGCTTCTATATAGTCCATATAAAAAAGTTCGCTGTGACCATTGGTGGTGCTGCCACCACCATTCATTCGAGCAGCCGATCCGCTTGATTGGCGCTTTTTGCGCTAAAAATATGCAAAAACAGTAAGAATATCATCATTATAGTGGCATTCTCAAATCATTCATTCAGTTAGTGGATGGATCTTACTTTTTTCTTGGCACTGGCAACTATCGATCCATTATCTTGTGCAATAGCATTCTTGTTACTCGATTTACTTATAGCATTGTTCATATTATGATTCGAATTGAGCGTTGGACGTCGTTTTTTGAAAACACCATCAACGAGACTATCGGCATAGATAGGGTCCAATTTCCAGAAACCACCTTTACCCGGTTCATCTTTGTTTCGGGCAATTTTGATGAAACATTTATTCAACGAAAGGTTGTGACGTATAGAATTCTACAATGATAAATAATAGCAAATCAACATTATCGTTTATTCATGTTCCAAACAAATTGATGTGATACATGTTTTGGAAAAATGTCGATCAATCCACTATATATAAAGTTTTTCACAACTGTCACCGGTATTCAGAAACAAAATTCATTAATTCTATCGCGCTCTCATCCCATGACAGAATTCTGGATGAAAAAAGACAATTTCAATTTTTTGGCCAACAAACTAATGATAACATAGATTAGATGGATGTTTGATAATAATAATATTTATTTGTGATTAGAGACAGACAAAAACATTGTTTTTTCCTATTGCCATTTAATCAGTGGTTTAATAATTAGTTAGTTAGCGCAGCAAAAAATTAATTGTCATATATCACGCGTGGCTGTTGCGGTATATAATAATACACCAACATTCTGATCAATGGGGCATCATCGTCATTGTTTTTATCATCATCATCATTTCAAACCAAAAAATAAGTTAAAAATGGGCAAATCTTATTTGGGTTTTGGCATTCACTAACTAATAATGCACCCATCGAAAGTATATAGTGGAAAAAAGGCGGCTCTAAAGCATCATTCAGGGATGGATAATGATCAAACTGTGTGGCCAACCAAGCAAAAAACGGTCGCTTTGGTAACGACGCACACGCCTTGCAGTGGGTTCTATATATTAATCTATGTGTGGCGTCACTGATTTAGCCTTATGTGTAATGAAAAGGTGGCTATATTGGTTGGTTGGCTTAACCGCTGTTTGCTGGTTGCTAAGCGTCAACCAGCAAACAAACAACAAAATCCAAAGAAAAGGAATGGTCTTTTTTTGTTCGGTGTGTAACGATATTGCGATAAAATAAAAAGGCAACGATCGATATAATACATACATTTCGATGATTGCATTGCATTCTAGTAATTTTATTCTACCGAGGCAAAATGTTCATTAAGAAAATGATTGAGGAGAATGGGCATCATTATCTAATTACTATCGATTATTATTGTTATTGTTAATGATAAAAACAAACTTACCTGCCAATTTGGATCGGCATTTTGATAGTAGAGAAAATTTTCTTTAATCCATTTATAAATGGAACTAAGTGTCATTTTGTTTTTATTGGCTTTCATCGCCATACAAATCAATGTTGCATAGGAATACGGCGGTTTAATCTGGCCGTTCATTTTATAATCTACTACTATTGATTCTTCTTGACACTCATCATGATTATCATGATGATGGTCATGTTGGTAACACGATCCATTCAATGATGTATTGGATTGATGTTGATGATTGCTATTCTGACTGGAGCTGGCATTGTTCTTTTTGCTGAATTTATGATTATTGGTGATTGATTTTCGATTATTCAATTTTTTCTTATTATTCATATTAGTAGTGGTTGCTGGTTTGGCCCCAACTATCGAAATTTCGGTAGCAGATGAATGATGTTGATTATTGGTTCGATTCAATTTGGCCACTTTATTGGATGAGATTCCGTTTGTGGTATTGGATGGGAATGAAATTTTGTCATTATTATCAGACTGTTTGACATGATTATTATCAACAATATGGCTCATCACTTGTATGGGAGGACTAGATATGATTGCTTTCGATTTATGGCCCGATATTGTTGTTGTTGCGGTTAATTTGACCGGCGAAGATTTTGCTAATTGTGTGGTTGTCGTCGCTGTTGTTGTTGACTGTTGTGAACCATTTTGACAAGTGGTGTTGAGGATTGATGTTTGTGAAGTATTATTCAATGGAAAACATATAGGACTTGCTGGTGGTGTAGGTGGTGTTGGTGCACCTAATCTTGTCATACACATATTAAGATTTTGCAGCCAACTTAAACTAGTGAGGCCATCATCATCGACGATATTGGAAAATGCTGTCATCGATGATGTTGATGATGAACATTTGAATGATGACGGTGGCGATGATGATGATAATCGTATCGATTGAATAGGATCCATAGTATTTGTTGATGCGGACGATGATGATTGTTCGTAGACGGTCACTGAGGACATCACTGTTTCATGGAAAAAACAAAAAAAAGTTATAAAAAAGGGCCATCGAACCTCGAAAAAGTTTGACTGGGCAAAAAAACATCAGTCTCCATATATAATTAGCTGGCATAATGGCAATCTTTTTCCTGCCATAGTGAATAACGGTTCTTTTCATTTTCCTCTCGACACGTATGGCTGAATACGTAGGAGAGAAAAAGTTTCTCGATTCTCTAACGGCAATGTCCTTTGTTGGATAATATTATTCATTCATTCACGTAATCATCATCATCATCAGCGTGTCAATCAAAAAAAAAAGACCAGCATCGTTTTTTCTGGATACGTGCTGCTGGTTGACACGTGTGTGTACCATGCCTATGTTTTCATCGTGTGTCATTGTTTTTCTCTATTATTATTATTATCGTTTTTCATCATTGTTTTTTTTATTGTTCTGGGGACCAGGTAATCATTTGAAAAAATGACAATTTTTCCTTTCTCTTTCGCAACAATGATTGTCGCTTGGATGGAAATCAAAAAAAAAATTATTCATTTCGATTGCAATCTCAATTCAATTGAATTGAATGTTTAATAAACTCTAATCATAAGGATTTTCATCCATAGAAAAAAAATTCCATAGAGACGATCATTAAAACCCAATGAAAATGCAAAAAAAGGTTGCCATCGAATTGATCGAAGCACACACATTGCAAGAATATTTTGCATTTTCAACATTTTCACTGTCGATGACCGACGTATATGTCAAAAATGGAAAGGCAAAAGTGTTTGTATACACACAACATTCGATTATGAAACCACATGAATTCAATCGATCGATCGATCGATTAATCAAATAAATGTTATGACCATTGTGTGTTTCTGTTTCACTTTTGATGTTGTTACTATTCATCCTTATCAAAATATCTCAAAAAATTAATTTCAACTTACCTTTAGAATTTTTTCAAAAAAACTTTAAAAATGATATGATGAATGGAAATGATAAATTATTGTTGTTGACTCGAGAAACACTGATGATGATGATTAAGATTGGAAATCAAATATAAAAATCGGACATGATGAAGATGATGATCACAAATTGACTAGAAAAATGAATTGTTTTCAAAATGAATTGAAATTCTAATGATGATTCATTCACTCACTCACATCATTCAATGATGAAAACCAACAACAAAACAAAACAAATATGACCGAAGAATCGAACCACAAAATGAATCATGAGGTTTTTTCATGAAACTATTCGAAGCTTTTTTATCGTTATTGGTCTATTGAAGAAATTTCGTTTTGAGCAAAAATAAAATGATTGGCCAAAAATGAAATGAAATCAAATGACTGGTATCCCTATATAGGTTTGGTTGGTTAGTGTTCGAGTTCCAACATTTGCTTTTTCCAACCAAATAAATGGATGGATGGATGGTGATGTATTTGCGCCGTTCTTCTGCATCTGCAAAACTCGAAAAACCGAAAGAAAAAATGAAAACTTTTTTTCTCCCTTGTCACAATATAATACATACCTGGTTTTTGGTGCTGTTTTTTTCTTCTCTTTGGATCGTCGATTGACGCGCACACACCAGAAAAAAATCAACCGACTACATCAACCAACCATTTATCGAACGAACAAAAAAAATGTTAACATCGGCGACGATGCAATGTACCAATTGCCCATACTAACTGAAACACTATTGCATCTCATCATCATCATCATCATCATGAGAAATACTTTTTTTTGTAGCGGGAATGGAATGGATGATGAAAAAACCATCACCGCCTACAAGTTCAGGTATCCCAACCCATTGCCAAATAATGTTTTTGTGTGTGAGGAAAGCAAAGAATTTGGGTTCTTTCAATTCGTTTTCGGTTTGTTGGGTCGATTCAGGGTTCGGAATTTGGGATTTTTTTTTTGTTCATTGTTTTTATGTGTTGGATAAAATCATTATTATTGAGGTTAGAGAAGGAGAGTGAAATTCATCATCATCATAAAATGATAAACAATGATAACCGACCGTGAGCAATACCGAGCAATAGTTAATGACTTGGATCCGTTCGTTTTCTTTTTTGTTTGGTTCCAAAATGATGAACTTAAAAAATATCATTACAGTTGTTGTTATTTTTTGATGATGATCGAGAAAAACAACTAACATTATTTTGAATGAATGAATGGATCGATCGATGATATTCATCATCATCAACAACTTCATCTGAAGAAATAAAACAGACAGGAACACAATTAATGAGAAGAAAATAAAAAAACTTTTCGACATTCGAAAATAAATGCATACTGTTCATATAGTACGTGTCGCACAGACACTAACTGATCAAAATCAAATAAACACAAATTAATCCGCCCGTCAAAACTTTTTATCAAATTTTTATTCAGTTCGTAATCTTTTTTCAAATAAAAATTGTTGTATTCCAAATGTTGCGACCAAAAACATTGACACAGATTCTAAATCAGGCCAATACCTCAGGTATTTCGGCAACATTGTAAGTTTTTTCTGGTTGTTTACATTTTTGCAAAAACTTTTCACTCACTTCTTTCTCTGATCGAATTCAATCAATCAATCAGATTATTTAATAAAGATGGTCGTTTACTTGCCTATTCCGGATATGGTGATAAAGAAGTTCGAATGATTGCGGCAATCGCTAGTGGTATATGGGCATCATATTCAAACTATGGACGCACTCATATGGCATCAAGTCAATTATCATCCATTTACATTGAAGCTGAACATGGTATGGCTATGATTTCGGCCGTTGCCGATGTACTTCTTTGTCTATATTCTCGTGATTCCTCCGATAAAGTTAACATCGGTCAAATGAAACAAAAAATGAAGGCACTCATTGAACATTTGGAAAATCCTTTATCCCAATTATCGGGAATTTAAACATGTCAACAAAATTTTGTGAATATTATATGTTTTATTATTATTATGTAATAAGTAAAATTAATCCAATAACATAACAAGCAGAAAAAAATTCTGCAAATTCTCTATCTCTATGACTATTCCATTAGATTTCACTTGGATTTTCACTTTTTCAACAATTCAGCCATACGATTCAATGCACTACCAGCTTTGAACCATTCAATTTGTTGTTGATTCATAGTATGATTTAATTGAATTGTATCAGAGCGGCCATCTTTTTGTTTGATAATACATTTGACCGGCTAAAAATGAATTGACAAATTAGAATCAAATCAAACATGGAAACAAATATATTGACAAACCTTTCCTGGTGCTAGATTTTTCAAATCTACCAATGAAATTTTACTATCCGGCTGAATTTTATCATAATCAGCTGGATTGGCAAATGTAAGTGGTAATAAACCTTGCTTTTTAAGATTTGTTTCTATCCCAAAGAAAAAGATTAGTTTGAAAACAGAGACAAACTAATCAAACTTACCATGAATACGTGCAAAACTTTTAACGATAATAGCCCGACCACCAAGATGTCTTGGTTCTAATGCAGCATGTTCTCTGCTACTACCTTCGCCATAATTTTCTTCGCCAACAGCAACCCATTTCATTTGTTTTGATTTGTAGAATCTTGCCGTATCTGGCACTGCACCCCATTCACCGGTAACTAAATTTCTCACCTTGTTGGCTTCATTATTTTCCGAATTGATGGCCCTAACCAATATAAAGAATGATCACCATTCAATTCAACTCCATCGAATCAATGACAACAAACATACCCGATGAACATGTTATTGGAAATATTATCCAAGTGACCACGATATTTAAGCCATGGACCAGCCATACTAATATGATCGGTAGTACATTTACCTTTGATTTTAATCAAAACAACCATATCTTCCAGATCTTTACCATCCCATTTATCGAATGGAGATAACAGTTGTAATCGATCGGATTTTGCATCAACTTTAACCTCAACACTGGAACCATCTTTTGGTGGTTCCTGATAAGTGTCCTGACCAGGATCAAAACCGCTTTTCGGCAATTCATCACCACTTGGCGGTTGGAGTTTGAATTTTTTGCCATCCGAACCGGTCAATTCATCAGTTAATGGATTAAAATCTAAACGACCAGCAATCGATAAAGCTGTTACCATTTCAGGTGATGCAACAAATGCATGTGTTGCTGGATTAGCATCATTACGGCCGGTAAAATTTCGATTATATGATGAAACAATGGTGTTTTTATCTCCTTTTTTAATATCTTTACGATCCCATTGACCAATGCATGGACCACAAGCATTAGCTAAAACAATACCACCAAAGTCACGTAATACTTTTGCTTGGCCATCACGTTCAATGGTGGCACGAATTTGTTCCGAACCAGGTGTAACAGTAAAAATTGCTTTACTTTTCAAACCATGATTCAATGCCTGTTTGGCTAGACTGACTGATCGATTCATATCTTCATAGCTACTATTTGTACAGCTACCAATGAGACCAACTTTTACTTCTAATGGATAGCCATTCTTTTTAGCATTTTCACCCAATTTCGATATTGGATGAGCCAAATCCGGTGTAAATGGACCATTCACGTGTGGTTCGAGGGTATTCAGATCGATTTCAATAACTTGATCATATTTACAATTCGCATCAGCCGACAATAATGATTGGCGATTTTGCTCGGCCATTTCGGCAATTGGCTTTCGATTCGTTGATACCAGATAATCATACATTCGGGAATTGTAAGGAAAAACTGATGTTGTTGCACCAATTTCGGCACCCATATTACATATGGTACCCATGCCAGTACAACTGATTGAATCAACACCTTCGCCAAAATATTCCACAATAGCACCTGTACCGCCTTTTACTGTAAGTATGTCGGCTACTTTCAATATAACATCCTTCGAAGAGGTCCATCCACTTAATTTTCCCGTCAATTTGATGCCAATAACATTGGGACATTTCAATTCCCATGGTATATCGGCCATTACATCGACAGCATCGGCACCACCAACACCAATACAAAGTCCACCAAGACCACCACCATTGACTGTATGACTATCGGTACCGATCAACAGTACACCGGGAAAAGCATAATTTTCCAGAATAATCTACAGAGAAAAAAAATGTTATCATTATAATACATAGACAATCAAAGTAAACTTGTAATGATTCTACACCTTTTAAATGATTATTTCTATTTTTCGTCAATCAAAGTTACGTTGCAGCAAATTTTGTTTAATAACAAGTGTGCAACGCAATTTTCATTTGATTCAACGAGATAAAATAAGAGTAAATTACCTGATGAATGATGCCGCTACCTGGTTTCCAAAAACCAACACCATACTTAGCCGAAGCCGAACTAAGAAATGTATATACTTCGGCATTGATATTGACGGCGCGTTTTAGATCTTCGACACCACCTTTTTGTGCTTCAATTAAATGATCACAATGAATTGTACTGGGAACAGCAACCCTGGCTAAACCACTGGATATAAATTGTAACATTGCCATTTGTGCGGTTGCATCTTGCATGGCAACACGATCTGGTCGCAGACGTAAATAACTGGTACCACGTTCAATATCTTGTTCACGTGCATTATCCAAATGGGAATATAGGATTTTTTCCGATAATGTCAATGGCCGTTGTAATCTATTTCAAATCAAATTATTCAATTCAATCAATTCAGGGTAATAATGCAACATACCGATCACGAACAATTTTTAAATTTTCATTCAATTTCGAATAAGGTATTTGTTCATTATCGAAACGACTCATCGGTACGGCCGATGCAAAGCATCGTGCAGAATTTTTGCTATTCAATGACCAACGCCAAACACCTAGATTTGGCTAAAAACGAAAATGATGATTTATTATATTAGATAACAACAATACAATTATCATTATTCATGATAAATATTGAAAACTGATTCCTACCTTGGTTAGTAAAGATGCTCGATATAACATGATCAATTGAAAATTTCGGTGAATAATTTATGGAAGATATTTTTGAATTTGTTTCAACTTTTTAAATTTTGAATCATGAACAGGTCATACACACTGGTATAGATCAGTTCACACACTTTCTTAAAATTCTCTTTTTTGCCAATAATATTTTCATTCACCGAGAGAAATCTTTTGAATGTTAACCATCAATATCACACTAACAACAGCCAACAGCAGTTTTCTCTGTCTCTCACTTTCTCTCTTCTCTCAGTCAAGAGTCATTCATCGATAATGTTACATAATTTCAAAAAAATTCTCTTCTCTCAACCAATTCGATTCGAAAATGTATTTTTTTATTCGGAAAAAATCCAAATGTATCAAATTTTCGAATGTTTCTATAGTTTGTATTTCTATAGAAAGATAATTCAGATAAAATCATTTTGCCGGCATTTCATATCGATCGAATGGATTTAGCCTCCGTGATTTTTTTTTCTTCAAGGCCATCCTGTTCATTAAGTAAACATTGTTGCATATATCCATGTAAATGGCGATATGAAGAGATGAAGAAGAGTATTTTGGATGTTTTTCATCCATATGCGTGTTTGACGCAATGAATACTCACCATACCACCACCACCAGCACGATAAACTTGGAGTATTGTTTATTATTTTGTTTGTTGTTATTGTTGTTGATGATTAACATTGACATTTGTTTTTTGTTTTTTTGATTAATTTGTAATCCAGTCCAAAAAATGTCGATCCGTGGTAATATAAAAAAGATATTATTTCCCCATATTGTTAAGCATATTAATATATCGTTATGTGGTGCTTCCATATTTTTCATCGCATATTTAATGTTTGATTTGATATCAACATTAATCAATGAAATTCAGAATGGTCAATCACCTGATGATAAATTATCGATGAAAACTGGAAAAGGTCAGCTTTAATGATAATTAATAATAATTGTTCATTTTTCCCTTGTTTTCCCTGCAGTATTATACTATTTTCGTAATTTTTTTCTACTCATGTTGTTGGCATTGATACAATTATTCGGAATGGTTGGTGCATTGAAACAAAATCGAAATATCCTCACAACGTTCATTTGCTGTCTGCTGGTGTCGTTTGTCATAATGATGATCGATTATCTTACCACTGATAATGGTTATCTTGCATTGGGTATATTTTTCCTAATACAATCATTGTTTGCTTATCTACTAATCTGGCTCAATCAATATCGTGGTCGTCAAATATCCAATATACATTATATACCTATGCCTCCGGATGACGAATTACATGGTCAAAGACATTCATCATTTTCATCCGACTCGATGCGATTCTAACTTTTTCGAACAAAAAAGAATTGTGACAAATGTGATATGCATCAATTGATTGACTGGATCAATATTGTTTTAATTATGACAAAATGTATGATAAAATGATAATATTTACAATAAATGCAATATGATGATGTTTTGTTGTCAATTTGATTGCATGATTGCATTGATCTTCAGCACAATAACATTCCTCCCAATAGACGCCATTTTCGTAATAACCCCAATCACAACTCCATGATATGCCGCGTTCGCTCACTTGTGCACAACGTCGAATAACACTTCGCCAACGGCCATCCCAAATGAAACCACGCGGTCCTTGTTGAATGGATTTGAAACAAAATGTGCCTGGTGTATTAGCTTCTTCACCCATACAATCAACCGCTATATGTTCACTGTGGTTGAACGAGCGATATGCGCCACAATTATCCGCGTCTTTGCCATCTTTTTCCGTACTGCATTGATAACATTTGATTGCCTCCACTGATTCAAGTTGGAAATCAATCAAAATAGTCAAAAACAGGATAAATCAAAACGACTACTAACCTCCCAAATTTGACAACAATAATATCGATCCAATCGTAGCATAGACCCAATAAAATTTGCATAAATCTTTTGTTGTGAAACGAAACATTTTTTTTTTGTTCCACCTTTTGTCAAACCAAAGGTTCGATAAACTGATTGTTATTGTTTTCTTTTCTTGGAACCTGTAGGATCCTGTGTATGTGCAGTGTTATTGCCAGTTGGTCACTTTAGTCACAGGTAAAACTACTGCTTCTGCTGCTGCAGGTAAATAATAACCAAACAAACAAAGAGTCATGGCAACTTTGAATTGAATTGAAACGAATCGAAAGTAACAACAGCTACCAAGCAAGCAACACAGCAACAGTATGTGAATCATAGAAGCACGAAAAAATTTCTTGCCTCACCTTGGTTGAATCGGTGATGGTGGTGGTTGTTGTGCTGGTGTGATGGCTTTTATTCGCACACCTTAACATCCATTCAAATGAGAAAACACGTTGGTCTTTTTGCAAAAACGAAAAACGAAACTTGATCATCACAGAAAATAAACAAGGTGCAGCTCTCTTTCTCTTTCTTTCCATGATCATTGTCAGAATTTCGAATCAATTTTTCTGGTAAAAAATCAATCATGAATCAAAAATATTCAAACATTTTGCTGATGATTTCGATCTTAATTTTCAGTTTTCAAATATCCAATGGTAAGTTATTTCATCAAATGGAAATCATTATTTAATATTCATCGCCCAAATTGATTAGTATTTGGAATAAAATGTTGGGTATGTCATTCCGATTCTGATCCGAAATGTGCCGATCCATTCGATAATAATACATTACCGATAAAAGATTGTCGTGAAGTTAAACGGACCCATCTGTTTGAAGGTAAGCACACATCAACAACGATGACTATCATTCGATTCAATTTGTTTGTTTTTTCCAGATGAAACACCGTATGAAACATTGATACGTCAGGATAACAAAAAACAACCGGAATTAAAACAGGCAACCATGTGTCGAAAAATTCGTCAAAAAATTCACGGAAATTGGCGAACAATTCGTGATTGTGCATTTCTCGGTTCACCGGGTGAAGGTACCGGCAATGAGCATAATTGTCTTTATCGTAAAGGCACCTATGATATTTATCTGGAATATTGTACCTGTAATAGTAAAGATGGTTGTAATAGCAGTATATCCAGATTCACATCATCATCCAAACAAAAATGGCTATCCTTATTTGCAACCATTATGTTTCTTATCTTTATACAATTGTGAAATTCTGTCTGTTTGTGAAACAGCAATGTTCCCTTGTAAATATCATTATCAAATCAAGTACCTCGAACATTTACAACCAAATTTTCATAATTTTCTAATATCAATTTTAATTGTGATGGTGGTGTATAAATAATAAATAAAATTCATGACATTCATCATCATCATTTGTTTTTCTGTTGTTTGGTTTTCGAATATAAAATATTATTATTCAAACTAAATATGATTAGAGTTGTGAGTGAGTGAGTGAGTGAGTGTGAGGATAAAGGTTTTGTACAAAACAAAACAAAACGAAGAAAAAAATAACAAATATTGATCAAATTCATTCGTTTGAATTTAATCCAATCAGATCAAGTAAACGTGAATGTTTTGATTGAGATTTTTCATTCGAAAATTGCTCGGTGAATATCTGTATCTGTTTGGTATCGAATTCGGCTGATTCACGTTTTTTCATCATAAATTCATTCGGTAGCAACCATTTATTTTCATAACATTCGTCAATCGTAGGTCGTTTGCTAAATTGATTGATTGATGAAAAAGGAATTTAGAATCATCATTTAAAAATTACAAAGATAAAACTCACTGTGGTGTTAATTTAAAAACGGATAATAAAAATCTGATAGCTTCTTGTGTAACACGTGGATAAAGACGTTCGAAAAGATAGCGAACAAAAACAACATTTTCGGCCGTTTCTTTCGCATCATTGCCTTTGAATGGTGAATGACCACTTAATAAAATATATGCTAAAACAGCAACTGACCAAACATCCGTATACGGCAATATTATATTCTCATTTCGAATCAATTCGGGTGCTACACAAATTAAATAATCATCAGAAAAACCAATTCAGAAAACAAACGACTTACCGATATATTCTGGATTAGCATGTAGATTAATATTTTGACTTTGATTATCACGATTATCATTTGAAACATATCTTGCCGAAGCGAAATCTGTCAATTTGATCTGTAGATTTTGTTCATTAACAATGAGCACATTATCGGGTTGTAATTCCAATAGGGCAATATTACGGAAATGTAAATATTGTATTGCATCCAATATTTGACATAAAATTCGTGCAATATGTTGCTCATTATATGATTGTCGACGACAAATGCAAGTCAAAACATTTAAACCTGAGCAAAGTTCAATGGCCAATGTAAAAAGATTACCATCACGATTAGCATACATTAATCGTGCAATATGTTCGTGTGCTAATGATCGATGAATTTCGAATTCCTGTGAAATTGCTGATTCAATTTCACTTTGAACCAATATACATTTTATGGCCAATGTTTGTCGACTTCCATCTTTGATATAACCACGTGCTATTACGGCAAATTTACCCGTAGCGATTATAGATTTGAAATCATATAATTCTTTGAATTCTGATTTAATTAATTGTATTGGGTTCATTTCTTGATTATAATCGATTGGCTTGATGGTGGTTTCTAGATTATCATTGCATACAAATTGCATTGCCAGTGGTAAACTAATTCGTTTATCGGCATCAACTGATAATGTTTGAATCGATTGACTTGGTGGACTTGGATCACTGCAGCCAAATTTATTCCTTGCTAATAATCGAAATTGATATGATTGGTTTGGTTCCAACCCGGTAACCAGATAAAATTCCTGATGAATATTGTCGTCCACGATTGACCATTCGGTTGCGGATGACTTTTTCGATTCTAATCGATATGATTCAATATGAGCATCGGCTATGTGTTTTGGTGTTGACCATTGTAGAAGGATATCATGACTGGAATAGTCCTTGATGGTAGGAGCGTTGACATTGTTTGGAACATCACCAAGTGATAGACGTGCTCTGCACATTACAGAACCTAGGGTATTTCTTGCAACACACCTATAAACGCCACAATCATATTGTCTGGCAGGATCCAAAATCAATTGACAACGACCATCATCCAATCGTTTAACTTTGGTTCGATTTGTTTCGATTATAATCGAATCATTACGAAACCATGTATATGTTGGCGTTGGCACACCAATAGCCAAACATTCCAATACAACTCTGCCTTCATCCTGAAATGGTTGATCTTGTAGTTTTTCACGGAAAAATGGCATCACAAAATTCGATTCATCTATCGATTGTATCGATTGTTTCGCAATTCCGGCTTCTTTTTTCAATGTTTTCAATTGGCCATGTAAATATAATGGTGTTCCAACTTCATGTGCCAATCGTCTTGGTTTTCGGCCAGGTTTACCACGAATTTCATCATTAATTTCTTCATCCATAATATCGGTGAATTTACGACGTTCTTTAATCGAGGGTTGTGAAAATGTTCCGCATGGTACATTGGATGTTCGACTCCAATATGCTTGCTGTAGATTCGATACCATCGATGGACTATTGGCAGCAGCAATTTTCAAATATCTACGAATACGGGCCGGGAAATCTGTGTCACGTAGTTGTAATAGATAAGTATCTGGACCACATTGATAATGACTTTCGGATTGGAAATTTTCCGCACCAAATGTTTGATTAGGTGGATAAACATTATCGAATGGTGCAACGTTTCGCTGAAATCTTTTCATTTCTCTTTCAGGGGATACTAGCGGACTATATTGTTCACCGGGTGGATAAATCATTCGACTTGGATGTGTATAGCATGAATGTAATGGACGACGACGGTAATAACGACGACATGATGCATTCTGATACCATTTATCGGATTGGCTCTTATAATTACGTAATTTATCCATTATATCAAGATTAGATTTGTGCTGTGAATGTAAATTCGATTTTATCCATGGATGATTCAATGCTGCTTTCACATCCAAGCGTTCATTCGGATTGAAATTCAATGTTTTTCTAAGGAAATCGCGACCTTGTTCCGAAATATGACCAAGTTTATCATCAGATAAATCGAGATTTTTGTTTAGAATATTATGCATTGTTGAACGATCATTTTCACCTAAAAATGGTGATATACCGGTCAATAAAATGTGTGCAACAATGCCGGCTGACCAAACATCCGTAGTTAAAGTGACGGAATTTTTATCCACAATTTCTGGTGATATAAATTCTGGTTGTCCGAATTCAACATAAACCGATGCACCGGGTGTTAAACGTTGTGCCAAACCAAAATCACATATCGTTATATCTGGACCATCGATTCGTTGCATAAGAATATCATTAATAGTAAGTCCAAGATGGCCGATATTTTTGAAATGCATATAATGTAGTCCTTCCAGAATTTGTCGAATATATTCAGCAACTTCTTGTTCATTGATCTGACCTTTTCTTAGAACAAAATCCATCAATGTTCCGCCACCATTCATCGATGTTATCAATGACATTGAATAGGGTGTACTTGCAAAACAATCATGCAATTGTACGAGATATTCATGTGAACCCAATTGATTCATAATATCTAATTCTGAATTCATATATTGTCGCGTTTCACCAGTTCCATACATCATTTTTGCTGCATAACTTTTGCCGGTTGAACGTTCAACAGTATGATAGGTAATACCTTGTGTGCCACGTCCTAATTCATCACCAATATCATATAATTGTTCCATTGGTTTATTTTTCGGTTTAATGTGATCTTTATAGCTGAATGGATATTTATCATAACTGATTGGTTGATCACGTACGGTTACATAAGCCGAAGTTGTGGTCGATCCAGCCAGATTGGTTGCTGTGCATGAATATAAACCACTGTCCCGAACCATGGCATCATTGATAACAAGCGATAGATTATCTGAATCGCCAATAATATTCAGTCGACTTGTATCATGCAATGGTTGATAATCTTTAAACCATTTTATTGTTGCTTGTGGTGAACTTATCACCGAACATGAAAGACGAATATGATTCCGTGCCAACCCTTCAGTTTCATCCAATAGTTTTGTAAATTTTGGTGCATCTTTTTCAACAAACAAAAAGTTAAAAATGAATTTCAAACTAAAGTATGTATCGCTTTACCTGCTTTGATAACTTTAATGGTTTTCTTTTCTTCGCCGTGTTCATTTTTAGCCAAGCATGTGTAATATCCTTCATCGGAATCGGTCATTCGATTAATGAACAAACATGTTTTACCATTACGATCTTTCATGAAGCTAAATCGTTGATCATTGCTATCAATCTTTGATTTCATCATCAAAATGATTAATGTTTAATTTTGTTTAATAGCAAAAATTACCTTATGATCACCGAAAAACCAGGTTATCTCCGGTTCAGGATATCCATAGACCCAGAATTCAATGGTGACTGGTTGTCCAATCACGCCGAACATTGATTCATGTTCATCACGAACAAACGTCGGTGCCGCAGCAACTTTTTCTGGTGGTCGATGTTGCAGATAATAATCATCCGGTTTTTTTGTCGCTTTCATGGCATGTTCATGTGCATCATGATCTTTTAACTGTGATCGAAATGCTGTTACCGTTGGTGATGGATCACTTAAACCGAATTTGTTTTCAACACGAACACGAAAACCATAATCTTCGAATGATTCAAGACCAACAACATCACACTTACAATCCTTAATATCTGTATCAATAAATCAATGTTATTGTTTTTGTTGCATAAATTTAAAATAATCATAATGAAAAGTGATAACTCACTGCCATGACAAACAGTCCAAATACCGTCGGATATTTTAGCAAATTCCACTACATAGGATACAGGAAATCTAGGCTGTTCAGGTATGGATGGAATCCATAACAATGTCAAACTATTATCAATCATTTTCGTTATTATTGGTGCATCCGATAATGCTTTTGGTTGTCCTGATAATCCAAATGATAATTCATCCGAACCAGCATCTTTGATTCGTTGTACACTTTTCATGGATTTATGTCCAGGCTTCATTCGATCTATTTGATCATCAACAACATTCGCTACAATGATTGGTTGTTGTTAAATGTTATGCAATGTTAATGTAAATATAAAAATATGGTGCAAAAGAATTAATTACTAATGAAAAAATGGTTTATTTCAAGCTATTTTTAACATTGACAGTAACATACAACAAATATAGACTATATGATAATCATAACAACAACAACAAATCAATATAGCACTATCATTCATTTATTATTCGAACATCTGAAAATATATTCTTGTAAATTTTTCAATATTGGATCTATTTCATCGCTAATAGTACTGCCTGAACAGTCATCAACTGTGGTGTGTTGGTCTTGACTGGATAGAATGGGTGTATCAGTATGATTGATTGAAAATAATAGCAGATAATTTGTTAGAATGATCGAGCCTAACATAATAGCCGGAACAATCGGAGAACTATTTTGAAATATTTGTCCTAATAAATGTATTGATTGTCGAAATAGATTATGATTAAGCATTACTATGCCATTATTATTATTAGTTGTTACTGACTGCTCATCATCATCAACAAATGCACAATTCATATCCTTACTCTCAAAATTCAACTGTCCAACCGAATTATCGCAACCAAATTTATTGCTAGCCATGCATCGATATCGGCCAATATCTTTATCATCGATATTGTGAATTTCGAATGTTATCATTCCATTTGGATTCGATTCGAAGGAATATTTTCGACCATCAATTTCAATTTCTTTATCATCTTTGAACCTTTAGATCGGATTTGGGCAAAAATTTGATAAATTTTGATGACAAATATAAAATACATTTTACCATTTGAATTCGGGCATCGGATTGCCGACAACACAAGCCGTAAAACGAGCTGTCGATCCTGCCAAACAATCACAGTCTTGCAGTTTAGTGATGAAATGTGCAGCTTCACCGGATTTTTCACTGGTCAATTCGAAATTGATAAAAAATTAATAAAAAAATGATGAAATAATGATAATAAGTAGCAACCACAAAATATTTACCCAAATAAAACATTGGATGATGTTTGATCGGATCCAATTTGATTGCTAGCTGTACACTGATAGATACCAGAATCAGCTAAACATGGTTCAAATATGATCAATGTTTGTTCACCATTACGATCATCTCGTTGAATTGAATACTTTGAACCTGATTCAATAGGACGGCCATTAAATGTCCACTCGATATCAGCTTTTGGATATCCTTCAACACGGCATGTTAGTTTTGTTTCCGAGCCTAATCTGGCTTCGATATCGGATAATTTTCGAACAAACTGCGGTTTGGTCATCGAATGTTCAACAACACGAGCCGTCGAACTAGTCTGACCCAATGAATTGCCCACGCAAACTTCATAGATACCAACATCTGATTTATCGAAATTCATTATTGTCAATTCCAAATCTTCACCATTGAACGAAGTGAATACTTTATCCGATGATAACGGCAATTCTTGTCCATCTTTTTTCCATACGATTTTGGGCACTGGATGTGCTTTAACTTTAGCCATAAGCTGAACAGTATCGCCTTTACCAGCACTTATATCATGCAATTGTTCAGTGAATGCAGGTGGACATTCTTCAAATTCACTTGCATAAAGAACATCCAGATGGGCTTTAGATGTAGCCGTACCAAGTTCATTGGTTGCTTTAACACTATATTCAGCTTTATCGCGATGGATACAATCATTGATAGTCAATGTATAAATATTGTCGTTTGTTTTACCACCAGCCAGATAATGTTTACCATCGATTTGAATTTTCGATCCATTACGAATCCAAACAATATCCGGATCAGGATTGGCTTCAATTTTCACTTCAAATTTGATTGAACATTTTTCTTTTACAGCCATATCTTCCAACGGACTAATGATCACGGGTTTAGATTTGACAATCACCGGACAACCAGTTTCAATTGAACCCGCATCGTTTTTGAATATAGCCGTATATTGGCCTTGATCAGCTAATTTAACTTTATCGAATTTAAGTCGAATGATACCATCAGGTAAACGTTGTATATGAATACGATCATCCGGTGTAATCAATTGTGATCCAAGCAAAAATTTGATATCACCAGCATCGATATCAGTTGCACCACCACATTCAACTTGAAATTCAATGACACCCGTTTCACCAGCTATCAATGTTGTCGATTCTAAACCTTTACGTATCGTAGGTTTTGTGGCTGTTGGTTTTGGTTTCAAAACAGAAACTTTTGCTTCACTTGTTGCATCGCCATTCTGATTCGATATGATCACTTTATATTGACCCGAATCGGATGATCCGATTTTATTGATCTGCAGCATGATTGTTCCATCGGGAAAATTGAGAAATTTTATTGAATCCGATTCTTGCAGTTGTTTTCCATTGGCGAACCATTTTGTTTGAATAGGTATATCGGATGGAATAGGTGCCATATGACATTTCAAACATAATTGGCTACCTTCCTCAATTTCAACATTCGATAGACCATCTATAATTTCGGGTTTCGTTTTAGCTTGAGTGGCTTTAAGTGAAGCTTTAGCAGAACTGAAAATAGTTGAACTATTTTTATCGGTGATTTTCACCTGATATTCGCCAACATCTTTGCTTGCAAATGAATCGATAAGTAAAGCAATATTACCGGTGCTTGATTCTTTTACAAAACCATGATGTTCACCCGGTACCAATTGTTCGCCATCTTTGAACCAACCAATCGTCAAATCATTAACATTGATTAAACCATCAGCTAAATCAATTGAACATTGTAAACGACATGGTTGTCCGGATTCAACTTGTACCGATGATAATTCTTGCTTGAATTTGAGTGGATATTTTGATTTGTCATCATCTTTAGCTTTATCGGCTTGGTCTTTATCTACACAAAGGAAAAAATGGAAAAAATTAGATTTTCGTACAAACACAGAAAACAAACAAAAATTTATGAGAAAAAAATTCAAGGCAGCATTTTCGTTTTTTTGGCAAAATTCATAGAAATGCTGCAGCATCAATACTTTTCATTATTGAATGGTTGTTTGCATTAAAAGCAAGCTGATCAGCAAAGAATCAATCAATGTGAATGATTCTGCAGAATCAGGCCATCGAAGAGAATACATACCAGAAATAACATTGACCAAACAAGAATTGCTCAGATTTTGTTGTTGTTGTTGATCAACAGGTATTTCAATATCAATTCGATATAGTCCACTATCTTCTGCCAAACATTTGGGTCTGGTGAATTGTATTTCGCCCGAATCCATAATTTTCAAATTGTCCTCAACATCACTCTTCTGTAACGGAACATTATCTTTATAAATGTGAACATTTTCCGCTGTAATTTTCGGTGATGGTAAATCATTTGCGGCGGACACTTTCATCGATAATCGAATATCATCACCTTGAGCGACATTCTGTTGATTTGGCATTGTTTCTGCGATGATCATTTCTTGTGGTTCAGGTTTTTTCAATTGTTCAACACCTTTTTTGTCTTTAACGATTGTTGGTTCTTCCGTAACCGGTTGCAATATTTCAATTTGAGTTTTACAAGATATTTCACCAATTGGATTGGCTGCTATCAATGTATAGGTTCCTTGATCCTCGGGTTTAGCCGAGTCGATAGCCAAACAACTTAATTGATCATTATCATTGATTTTGATTCGTTCATCCGATGATGATAATGGTATTGAATCTTTCATCCATGTTAATTTAGCCAATGGATATGATTGAATTTTCGATTCAAGTTTGATTGGTTCACCCAATTTGATTTGCAATTTCACGGGTAAATCTTCAATGATTCTTGGTGCATATGGTTGAGGTGTTACTTCCACTTTAGCTTTGGTCATCTTTTCGCCATTAGCATTGACAGCTTTCAACGAGTAAACACCAGCATCTTCGGGTTTAATATGATCAATTTTCAATTGACATTTACCATCATTACCCTCTGATTGGATCATCTGTATTCGTGGACTTTTATCCGAAATTGGTTTTCCGTCTTTTAACCATTGTATTTTGGGCGGTGGTAATCCAAAAACTTTTGCTTCCAAAATCAATGGTTTATTTGTTTCCACTTGGAACAATTCTTTCAAAGGTTCCGGGAATGATGGTGGACGTTGTGGATCAACAACCTCGACTTTGGATTCAGTTCGGGCAATGCCTTTTGCATTTTCAGCTTCGACAATAAACTTGCCTGAATCAGATTTTTGTACCTTTTCAATCACTAATTGTGCACTACCATCTTTATTCGATGATAATGTCAATCGGTCATCCCGACTTTTTTCCAATGGTTGTTCATCTTTAATCCATCGGACAGCCGGCATTGGTTCACCGTCAACTTTGCAGAATAATTTCAAATCATCCCCTTCTTCAATTTGAACGTCTTCCAATGGTTTTTTAATGATTGGTTCATGTGGTTCATTTAGAAATTTGAGCAAACAAACTGTTTGTGCTTCACCAAATTTATTCACTGCTTTGCAGGTATATTTCGCAACATCATCTTTGGTAATGGTTTTGACTTCCAGCTTATGTTCCCCATTATCATTTGATTCGATCAATACACGTGGATTTGCTCGTAATGGCTCATCATTTTTAAGCCATTCAACCGAAGGTGTGGGGATGCCATCGACAATTGTTTCGAATATAGCACTTTGTCCCAATTTCATTCGATTATTTTGTTTATCCACCGACATGACAATTTGCGTTTCATCCAATTCTTTGATGAATGTTGGTTTTTTCCCGCCAATTTCAACCGAAAATCGTTTCTCAACCGCTCCGGCATTGTTTGTTGCACGACAAACAAATTCACCAAACATTTTCGATGGAAATGATTCAAATACCAAACCATATTTGTTTTGTTTTGGTTCACTGACAACAGCTAATTGATTATTATCTGTATCCCAAATAATCGGTTGTAATTGATCTTCATCAACATGAAACCATTCAACAATTGGCTTGGGAAAACCTGAAATGTTCGCTTCAAATCGTACTGGTTCCCCATCAACAACAATACGTTTATCATGCAAACCTTCAATGGTAGGTATTGTTGGCTCTATTCAACAGGGATATAAATTGAATCAAGTTTTTCATCAGTTGTTGATGTGAAAGTTCCATCCAGGTAACAGAAAACAATATTCATTCAAAAAAATAATCAAAGTTTTCTAAAAAAATCAAAAATCAACTTACCTTCAACTTCAAGTTGTGCTGTTTGCATTACTGAACCTGCCACGTTTTTAGCCTGACAACCAATTTGACCCGAGTCTTGTTGTTTGCAATTTTTCATTATCAATGTATGCGTATCACCATCACTTTTGATTAGAATTCGATCGCTTGGTTTCAATGCAACAGAATCTTTTGTCCAAATTATTTCTGGTTTTGGCGTGCCGGAAATAACTGTTTCAAATCGTACATTATCGTCAATGACAATGGCTGAATCTTTAATCGGTTTCGAAATTTTTGGTTCAGAATTTTTATTGATAACTTTGACATCAGCTTTGTCGGATTTTTGTTCACCAATTTGATTGTTGGCTATGCAATAATATTCACCAGTATCCGATTCTTTCGCATTTGGTATTTTCATACTATAAGATTCTTCACGAGAATCGAATAAAATTCGCTCATCACCCTTAGCTTCTTTACCGTTGATGAACCATTTGATTTGCGGTGATGGTTGTCCAGTTACGGTTACTTCCAATTGAATATTATCCCCAACATCGATAATTTGATCGGTAAGATTTTTCAAAAATTGTGGCTTAGAATTAACAGTAATAACACCACTGGATGATGCTTCACCAGCTTCGTTTTTGATTCGACATTCATATTGCCCACTCATTATGATGCGAATATTTTCAATTTCGAATTGATAAATATCATCCATTTCTTTACGAATTTTAACATGAGCGGATGTACTGATTTCTTCACCATCCTTATAGAATTTTATTTCTGGTTGAGGAAATCCAGCCAATTGAATGGTCATCGATACATTGTTACCTTCCGCAATATCTACATCATGCAATCCTTTGATGAATCTTGGCGGTATTATCAAATCAAAACGGGCAGCTGTTTCAGTGTCACCAAAATCATTGGAAGCAACACATTTATAATGGCCAACCATTTCTTCGGTTGCTTTCATAATGATCAATTTATGTGATAAATTGTCCAATTTATCATCAATTTTTTTGAAATTTTTGTCCGAATCTTTGATTTCTTGATCATCTTTAAACCATTTGAGTTTCATTGGTTTTTGAGAGGTATTTTTATCCAGTTCAACGACAAATTCAATATTACTTTGCATCGGTTTGGCCATAATATTTGTCAATACTTTACTGAACAATGGTTTGGTGGTCAATTGAACCTGTGATTTTGATTCACATTCACCAAGGTGATTTTTGGCTCGAATACAATATTCACCCAAATCATCGGGTTGAATTTTATGCAAAATTAATGAATATTCACAACTAGCTTCATCATATCCTTCAGTTTTTTTGCCCAAAATTTTCGTATCATTGCAAGTCCATACGATATCTGGTTTAGGTATTCCTTTAATAATGGCTGTCAGTTTCACTTCTTGACCCAAATCTCCAATATCAACATTATCCAAGTGTTTAACAACATAAGGTGCAGATTTAACAATTAATTCGGCTGCTGTTTCAGCTTGACCTTGTGAATTTGACGAACGACATAAATATTGGCCCGAATGTTCGGCCAAAACTTTCGGTATAATCAATGTTGAGCAATTATCTTTATCAACAATTTTGAATGGTAAATCCTTATCCGATTGATTGATTGGTTTTCCATCATGAAACCATTGCACTGATGGTGGTGGTTGACCATCAACTTTCACGGCAAGCTGTACATTTTCATCATTGAGCTGAGCTTGTAAATCCTGTAGTTTTTCTTTAAATTCCGGTACAGAATCTTTTTTGATAACAATTAGATTTGCATCAGCTTCATCTGAACCCTGATTATTTTTAATTTTGCATTTATATCGGCCTTCATCATCTTTGGATGTATCATTGATGATCAACGAAAATCGACCATCTTTCTCTTTTTCCAATTTGATTCGTTCATCCAATCGAATAAGTTGATCGTTTTTATAGAATTCTATATGAACATCAGTGGCTGTCGAATCATATTGTGCAGTAAAAATAGCTTTTTCATGTTCTTTCACTTGGACAGCTTCGAATTTCCTCAAAAATTTTGGTGCCGATGATTTTATCAAAACCTGTGTATTTTGTTTAGCTGACCCAATAGTATTGGCAATCATACATTGATAAGTGCCAGCATCTTCCGAAGTTACTTTATCGATGACTAATCGGACAATTTGTCGATCAGCATCGACTGAACTTTGAATTCGTTTTGATTGTGCTAAATCTTGGCCATCTTTTTGCCATTGAATACGAGTCGGTTCAGGTTGACAATCATAACTTTGTTCAATGATTAATTGTTGATTATCATCGACAACAATTTGATCCAATGCTTTTGTGAATTCTGGTTTTTTGACCACATCTAATCGTGCTGATGATTCCACCAATCCTAATTGATTTTCAGCTTCAATACGATAATGGCCAATATCATTGGAATCAACATTTTTGATCATCAATGTAACATTAGCATCACCTTCAGTCATCATTTTGTAATGATCATTATTATCATTTGATTCAATCTTTTTATCGTCTTTATACCATGAAATCGATGGTTTTGGAAATCCGATTACCTGTGCTTCGAGTAGAGCAATATTTTGTCCCTTACAAACTTGAATATTGGATAATTCTTTCAGAAATTTTGG
Source organism: Dermatophagoides pteronyssinus (assembly GCF_027571235.1). NCBI lineage: Eukaryota > Metazoa > Arthropoda > Arachnida > Sarcoptiformes > Pyroglyphidae > Dermatophagoides > Dermatophagoides pteronyssinus. The sequence goes on from NW_027461543.1 coordinate 50,967, forward strand.
TGCTATGGGTGGTTTGGGTAAATGCTGAACACCGCCTTGTACATTCAATTCAGCATGACAAGATATTTTGCCACTACTAGTTGATGCAACACATGTATAAAGGCCAGCATCATCCGGTGTGACATGTTGAAATATCAATGCCACCGTATCTTCTTGATCATCGAATTGTACCTGGAAACGTTCACTTGCTTCAAATTCTCTGCCATCTTTAAACCATTTAAATGCTGGTGACATACAACGTGGACTATGCGGATCTCGTTGTATCGGAATCGGTGGTAATGATTCATCTAAACCGAAAAAAACATCTTTATTTTTGGTAACGGTTATTCGGCCCGAAGTTTCGGCTTGACCTTCCGGATTGGTTGCAACACAACGATACAGGCCGGCATCCTTCTGACAAACATTTTTCAAAACAATTTCAAATACTTCTTTTGATTGAAATAGAATTTGTACCCGATCATTGCTTTCGAGTCTTCGATTATCTTTGAAAATTTCCACCATTGGTATTGGTAGTCCGCGTACGATCAGTTCAAAGCGTACACAACTTGCACCTTCCAAAAGATCTGTATCTTTGAGTTTAACTTTAAATTTTGGTGGATGTGGTAGAAATGAACCACCTGGACTGGTTGGCCGAGAATCACCCGCCAAAACATTCAGCGTAGAACTTGATGCAACCGATGTTTTTGAATCGGATGCGACAAATGTATAGATGCCATTATCATCAACGGTCAGGTTATTCAGTTCAAGATAATAATTATCACCTTTTTTATAGGTACGATAATTTGTTCCGGATAAAATTGCATTATCTTTCAGCCATTGAACATTGATGGTACCAGGTGTAACTTGACATTCAAACAAAGCATGGTCACCCAATTGTTTGGTGAAGGATTGTAAATCACGAACAATAGCATATTGCTTGGGTTGATTATCTATCGATGTTGAATCTATTTTTTCCACGGCTGTAACAGGTTTCATTATTTTGGCCTGAATTGGCTCTTCATTCACTTCTTGTACCGGTGGTGCCTGACGTTTTTCTGGTTCGGTTTCCATTTCTTTAAGTTTTTCTTCAAGAATTTTATTATTATTTTCATCAATGGAATTGGTTGATTTGAGCAATGGTTCCTGTTTCGTCGATTGAGTGAGGAAGGGCAATTTCAATTGATCGTCCAAACATTCTTCTTCGTTTTCTAGATTTGTTGTTGATCGATCAAAGTTTAGTTGGGAAATAGAATGTTGACTGAAATTATAACTCACTTGGTAAAGAATTAATCATTTTTAACCAGGATTTTATTCGTTCCTGATCTTGACATCGCAATCGTATCGGGAAATTCGTATCGGTCGTATCTTTTGATTTGATTATCAATGTGTTGGCATCTTCATCACTGATTTCCACTTGTGGTAACTAATTCAAAATTATTCAAAAAATCAATTTTCAAAAAAAGGAAAATACCTTGATAATTTTTTCAACATTATATGTTCGTTGATCGGCTGATAGATTTTTATTGATTTCGGTTATAAACATACGCGATTTGAAAAAGAAAATAAATCGTTCACGTACGTTACCATCGGTATCAATTACATCGAAAAAGTCCTAACAAAGAGAAAAAGAAATTGAATCAAAAATCAAAATCAAAATGTTCATTTTGCTTACTTTGGCCTGTAAAACATTTTTCAAAAGATTGGATAATTTTTCTGATGAACCAGTTGGTAGATTGAAATCATTAATGTTTTTATCCAATGTTGTTGTGTCGATTGGTTTTTTCGAATCATCATTGTCTTCATCATCAATATCAGCATCTGGTATTGCTGCAATCAATTTGATTGCTTTTTCCAAATCGCTAACATCTTCATCTAAACGCGATAAGTTTTTCGATAATTCCTATATGGATGCAAAACAACAACATTCATGAGTCAAGGACATGAGATAATTGGGGAACTTACCTTTAATAATAGCTGATAATCATTCAAACGTTGTAATGGTAGCTATTTTTGATTCGGAAAAAAATGTCAATTTGGGAGTCGAAGAAAATAATGAAATAATTGATTAGCAAAAGGCAACAAATTTTTATCGACATCGAATGTCGACTTACTTTTAAGCGATCAGACAAAGGCTTTTCATCCCTTATCTTGACTGAATAATTCTGAATTTTGGTTAATATTGGAATGGATAAACAATTAGCAAAAGAAAGGCAAACATTAAAATCGTTTGAGCATAAACAAATAAAACATACATTAAAATATTCAGCAACATCCGAATTCTCATCCAATATTTCCAAGGCTTTTGGTAGATTTCGGCAATATTTTGAATGATTCGAAAAATTTGGTTGCATTCGAATGAACAATTTTCCGATTTTACCCGGTTCCTTCGATAATGTTTGAAAATTTTTCAGCAAAATATCCTTATGAAATTCCAATATTTCTTTGTAACAATCAAATATTTGATCTTTAACCGAACGGATTTCTTTCGGTGTTATTGATGAATCTGATTGTCGTATATAGGTCCGCACAACAAATTGCATATCACGGATTAGATCTTCTTCAGTTTCGATTAGTTCGCGGACAATCATGCTGAAAAAATGCGACAAATTAATCGATTCGGAAAAAATCAATCAAAAAACTTACTCTTTTTTCTTATTTAAATCTTTATTTGTTTGATCAGAGGATTTTGTCGAAGCTTTTTCCGACTCGGTTATTGATGTTTGTTGTTGCAACTGTAATGCAGCTTGTTCATTTTGATCAAGCTTTTCGGCTGTTGGTTTCAAATAGGCTGATGGTGCAAAACCTTCCTCAATTTTGGGAAATTTTTCACTTTTTCTTGTTCTCACTTTCCATCTATGATGGTGAATCAATTGAAAACATCGAACAAGTTGAAATTGAAAATAACTTACTTGTGTGGCTTATCCTTGCTTAGGACAATAACATTTTGTCCTTCTTTTAAACAGATTTCGTCGGTTGCACTACGGGGTGGTTTATAATCCAATATTACTTCATATATTTGAGCCTAAATAACAAAACAAAGGAAGAAAGAAAAAAAGTTGAAAATTATAAAATTGGCTTATTTTAACCCATGGAACAATTTGAAACTATTTCAACAAAAAATACATTATTCTCATTATCAATCGGATTATTGTTTTCATCGACAACGATTTTTGTCGTTATTCGCTGTTGTTTTGTTTCTTCATTCGAATCATCATCGGTTGATGATGATGTTGTTGATGATTTTTTCAATTTTTTATCCTTAAACTTTTTACGTAATAATTTGGTTGGATTTTCTTGATCATCCGATTTATGACATGATCTGGAATATGATGATGATAATGGCACCAAACCATAGGTAATTTGAGGATTTTCACGACCAGTTGGTTGACTGGTTGCATTGAAAACGGGAAAATGGAATTTATCACCCAGAACATTATGTTTCATTGTTATCTGACAACTTTTCAATTGATCAAATCGAGGAAAATCATTTTTCAATGGAAAATAATGTGGTTCATCCATACTGAAACTGGATCCAGTCACACGACATAATGATGATGATCTTCGTTGTTTTTCACTTGGATCACCATTTGATTGATCAAGGTATTGTGTCAACGAATTTTTTCTTGCTGTTTTTTCATCAATAATTTCATAATGTTTAATTTTCTCCAATAGCAGATCTGACGAACAACGCTTCAATCCACCCTGATTATTTGATATTTGACGTATCAATTTTCGTTGCTCGATTGATGGTTGTTTTCGTGGATGTTTTTTTGATTTCTTTTTCATGATCATTGTTGATGGTGATGTTTCTATTTTATCATGGCCATCATTATTTTTCAATGAATACTGTTGCTGTTGTTGCTTTTGATTGACCATTGTTGTCGAAAATTACGTAAAAAGAAATCGAATCCTATTTGGACACACTTGGTTACACACCGACAACACTAGAATTTTATCAAAAATTTTCATTTACACCGTTTAAGAAAACAATCAACAAAAAATTGATCGCAATTCAAAGTAACAAATGACGTAGTGTGTTTTGATGCAACCACAACAACAACGACATAATGGTTGCTTTTGTTCATCATCATCATTGTTCAGGGTTGATTCGGTTCGTATGTTGGTTTTGTCGAGTTAAATCTGTCACGATCAACAATCAAGAATCCAGATCAACAAGAAAAGATTCCCATCATAATAATCAACAATATTTTCTTCCTTTCAAAATATGTGATGATGATGAATATTCGGTATGGATAATTTGTAAATATAACAAAACATTATAATATTCGCCAAGAATGTTTGCATTTCTTGCTTAATTTTTTTAAATATGAACGGTGTGTGTCTATAATTAGCCATAATAATGATGATGATATTTCCATGGTTATCCAGTCAAAAGAACAAAAATTATTAACATTTTTTTCTTTTTTTAAACTTGAATATTCTTGTTCATATTAAGTATTAACAAAAATAAATAACAAGGCAATCATCATCATCATTTTCAAAGAAAGAATAACATAGTTGGGTTGTTGTTGGCTAAATATACATCTTGTTATTAAATGTTTTCCCCCACAAAAACAAAAAGACTTTCAATAATCATATAATATTCTCGAGAATAAGATATTATGTTTCAAAAATGACCAAAAAATAGCGGAAATGTTACATTGATGGAATTATTCACCAAGTACGTAATCATTATCAACTACAACAGCTATTAGTGCTGACGTATGATGATGATGATGTCGAACAGTTGTCGACGACATCATCAACGATAAAAATGATGTCTAAATTCGGTTCTATCTGGCAACAACCACGACGACATGAATGAATGTTCTCATTTAAGCTTTATGCTTTACAATTTAACTCTTTTTTTATCCACAAACAACAACATCTTCAGATATTATTATTAGCCAGACGATTACCCGAAATAAATGAGAACAATGATTGATGGATGATAAATTACAAAATGATAAATTTGGAAAACAATTGAAGTTTGAAGCAAACAAAACAATTCAAAACTAACCTCTTTCGAATCCATTCTGGATAATGAGCGATTCATAGTACCGGTAGTAGTGGTAGCAGCACTACGTCGTCTATCGGAATATGATGACAATCGATTATAATCGATATCATCGGTCGATGGTGTTCGAATATCATAACTTAATGACGGTCGAAATGATTTTCTTGTGGTTGAGCTTTTATAATCATCAAGATCATCGTGATCATCATCATCATCAAGGTAGCTAAGTTTTGTTCGACGTCTTGTTGTTGTCGATGATGATAACCCATAATCATCATCACCACCGGTTTGTTCTAAACTAGAATATCGGGATATACGACTGGTGGTAGCCGATTGAAGACCTTCCGCCTCATCACGGCTACTATAGCGTGAATATTTACGGCTAGTCATGCGGCTACTCAGATCATCATCATCATCATCATCGATGCTGGTTATTTTATATTTATTGGATGAATAACGACTTGTTGATGATATTGATGGATCATCATAATCCTTACTGATCAGTCTTGATGATTGGTATGATCGTCTCGATGATGATGTACCAATATCGTCATCTAATTGACGTATTGATAGTGATGATGATGGTTCATAATTGGTGGATGATGATATTCGACGTGTTGAATATGTTCCAAAATCATCATCACCACCGACACTGGATGATGTTAATGATGTTCGAAATCTAGATGATGATGTTGAACTTGTTCCAAGTCCCTCATTACCACTACTATAACGATATGATGATGATGATGCAGATGCCTTATATGACCGATAAGACATTTTGTTTGTTTGTTGTTGTTGTTCAACAATATTCACCCATATATCATTATTGATTTGTCATGTCCAATAGTTTTCACACACACACTAATCAAAAACCCAGATGATGATTTTCTTCGATGACTGAAGAGAAGAACAAATATTATCTCACAGCACACACACACACACACAACGAGAAGAATATATCGAAAGAATTCTCGTGGTCGTCGTTCACTGCATCAAATCTTGAAAATGAAGGATTTCCTTTTTCTTAAAAAAACAGAATCTTAGCATCATTCATTCATTCATTTATCATCATCATCACCCACACACACACATTAGCGGTGAAACGAGAAAAATCCATGTCAACCTTAAGTATAAAATTATGATAATATTCACAAACAACAAAAACTACGGAATTATCGAATGAATTTTGTTTGTCGGTCATACATATGATGATGGTTACGTCGATGGTGAAATAGCAATTCCTTTCAAAACGAAAAATTGCTAGCTGTCAGTGTTGATGATGATGATTGAAATATAGTGTTTAGTGTGTTTATATGTCGCCAACAATCGAGAAAAGATTATTACCATCTTTACAATTTTTATTTTATCATCAACTTGTTGTTGTTGTTTTGTTGTATGCCCTATTCCACATTTTTATATTTATAGAGATTCTACCAATGTCGACGAATAAACGAGAAATAAAAGAGATCATCCAAACAACAATTCTGTGCTTTTCTCTTGTTCACAGTTTGGTTTAGTTTTTAGTTTTTGTTTTGTTGGCACCTTATTTTCTTTGAAATTCGAAAATCTAAACCAGATTCGGATGATCAGGGAAATGTCCTGAATTTGAATTCGATCAGATCAAATCACAATGTGATCGATTAACTTGATTGAATTTGATTGATTGAATTGAATTGACAGATTTAGTGTTGAATTTCAAGCATTGTTGTTAGCAATTTTCCAATCATTATGTGAATCTGGGATTATGTTCTCAATAAAAAATTTGTCTATACTTGATTATAAGAAGAATATTGTTGGCATTTATTCAAAATATATTCAAAACAACAACATTGGCATAGATATTGTTGTTGTTGTGTCGACCCACTATTATTTAGATTACAACAGACGAAAGAATTTCAAATAATGATGAGGATAGGAAAGAAATGAAGAAGTGGAATTTAACTATTTTTTGTTAAAGGAATCAAATTGTCGACTTTTATTACATGTATTGAAAAAAACGATCATTTTATATTAGTGTTAGACAGAATTAGTTTTAAAATTATAATAAAAATTTTTATTATTTCAACCATAGTCATAGTCATCAACCTAACCTCACTCAACTATGAATCACAGGCATAGTCATAGTCATCAACCTAACCTCACTCAACTATGAATCACAGGCATAGTCATAGTCATGGTCATCAACCTAACCTCACTCAACTATGAATCACAGGCATAGTCATAGTCATGGTCATCAACCTAACCTAACACAACTATAGTTTAAGATTCATATATGAATCTGAAATTTTTTATTTTAATAATTTTGTCCATTATCTTCATTATGGAGATAAAGATTATCGAAAGTAATCAACATAGATACCTATTATATAGAAATGTAATGTAATCAATCTCGCGGATACCAACTCCTAAATCTAATCCCAAACAAAAAAAAACCAAACATATCACACAAATATTTTTGTTGATTTTTGATTGACAGATTTTTTTTTGTTTACGTACAACGCTGAAAACAAAAACAAACAGGTGTCATATAGGAAAAAATATCGATAAAATTACCAAAATGATGATCATCCAACAACAAAAATCGTGCAATTTCATATTTAATGTTTTTCTTTCTCTCTCATTATTTGCAATATTCAAATGCATTTCTTTCAATCAACATATATCGTTGTTGTTGTTGGTTGGTTTAGGTTTGAAATACAATTGCATAGACACTAATCATCATTATCATAGCATCGATAAAAAAATTATTATTATTATCATTATCACACACACAACTGTCAATCACCAAAAAACATCTAAAAAAAGTTATCTAAAAAATTTTTGATGGTGGTGGTGGCCATGTATTATTTACGCTACCAGTGTTGTTTGTTTATAAATGTTTTGAGGATCATTTTATTTTGTTGATCATCAAACTTTTTGATCAAAATTCCATAGACCCATCGACATAATGATGATCATACCGAAATGTTGCTTTTGTTGTTCAAAACGAAAATATTGTCATCGTTGTCATAAAAACTACAATGATGATGATAATGATGATTGTTCCATTGAAAATCATCGTATTGAAAAATGGTTAAAACAAGAAAAATATCGTCTTAAACGACAGATACGAATATTGCTGTTAGGCACAGGTGAATCGGGTAAAAGTACCATACTGAAACAAATGAAAATAATACACGGAGAAAATTTGAGCGATGGACAACAACTTGAAGATGTCAGACATATCATCTATTTCAATATCATTAAAGGTATCAAGGTGTTGATCGATGCACGCGCTAAATTGTCAATACCATGGTCCAAGGACGACGATAATATACAGGCAAAAGCTGATCTAGTATTTCGTGCTGAAACGAAAAATCAAATAACATTTGAATATTTTTCACGTTATACAACATTGATCGATTTGTTGTGGAATAACCCGGCCATTCAGGAAACATTTCAAAAGCGTAATCAATATCAATTGGTAATGTTGATTTGAAAATCCATCAATCATTTTCTAAAAAATATTTCTTTCACACAGAGCGATGGCCTGCCATATTTATTTCGCAACCTGAAACGTATATCATCATTAACCTATGTACCAACCAATCAAGATCTGCTGCATGCACGTATACCAACACGTACTGTTGTAGAATATTCGGTTGAATATAAGGGTGTGGAATTTCACTTTATCGATATTGGTGGTCAACGACGACAACGCAAAAAATGGTTACAATGTTTTGATTCAATGCTGACGTCAATCTTGTTTATTGTGTCATCAATCGAATATGATCAATATCTGGTTGAAGATGCTGATGTGAATCGACTGGATGAAACATTGACCATATTCGAATTGATCATTGATTCTGATTATTTTCATCATACATCAATCATATTATTTCTCAATAAAACTGATCTTTTAGCCGAAAAACTTAAACAAATCAAAAAATTACAACAACGTTCCATCACAACAACGAATACTGATAGTTATCGTCCAAAATTGATAAATGAATTATTCCCCGAATTCGATGATGATCACAATGGTCAAGATCCGACCAATGTTCAACATGTTCAACAATTTTTACTGAAACTATTTCAACAAAGACAACCATCATATCGACCATTGTATTCACATTTTACAACTGCTGTTGACACTGAAAATATTAAACGTGTTTTTAATGATGTACGCGAAACTGTATTGTTAGCAAATATCAAAGCAATTATTAATCTTCAATAATAAATTTTTCATTTTAAATCACTAATGAGCTAACTCACTACTTCTACTAATTTCATTTTCATTTTTTTCAATCTTGAACTTCATTCCAATCCAAAAATGAGACTTTTTGTATTCCACTGATTTCTTCGCCGAATTTTTGTTGATTGGATCGTTTCGAATCATTACTAGTATTACTGCTTTGTTGATGTGATAATCGATTTTTCTTCGATCGTAATGATCGATGATCTAATCCACGCACATTCAATACAATCGGTTCATTTTGCTTCTTGGCAGCGGCGGCGGTTATTGTTTTGGATTGATTTTTGATCTTTTGTTGTCGAAGTTGTTCGAATTTTGCCGGCAATGATTCAATTTGTTCTTCAATTAATTTCCTTTTTCGTTGTTTTTCATCCATTTTTTCTTCAAACAAGTCTGCTGAGAATGAATACAGACCGAGCATACTTTTGAATTTTTTCATCATGAAATCGATAATTTCGTATTCATTATTTTGTTTCATAACATCTCTTTTGACCGTTTCAAATGCACTGATGATCAAGGTGAGGAAAATATTGACCAATATTATGCTTGTACACAGAACAAATATAAAGAATACTATTGGTCCCAACAATGGTGCAGCCATTATCATTGATTCAAAATTAAATTTACCTGTAACCATACCGAATGTTGTTTCAGCTGCGTTCTACGTAATTAGAAAAATTATAACAAAAGAATCAAAAATCAAGCAATAAACTTACAATAAATGATGAATATTCCTTCATTGTAACACCGAATAAAACGTAAAACATTTGCACGAATGCAAAGAATACGGTACAGAATACAATTGAAAATGATTTCAAATCTTTTGAACATTGGGCCAACGTTGCATACAGGATTCCCATACGTTTGTTGAATCGTAACAGTTTGATGAATTTCAATATAGCAACAAAAACAATGAATGCCAGAATATAACCAAACAACTCATCAACAAGGCTAACATATTGCAGTTTAACATAACCATTTCCATGACTTTCATGAAATACCGATAGAATTTGATTGGTGAGAATGATGCGATAAAAGTAAAGACCAATAGCCAAATATGACATGACTATGATAAATACTTCGGCCCAATTCCAATAACTTTGAAAATAAGCTGAACCTTGTTGTCGGAATAGTTTCAGTTCGCGCACAGTAAAATATATGATGAAAATCAAATATATTATTTCGCACATTATCACAAACATTCCAGAACCTTGATGATGACGCATCAAGCGAACAACATCGATACGATAAGTGGGAATAATACCACCACCAGGCTGAAATTCGCAAACACAGGTTACAATACCGAAAAGATTTGCCTGTGCATTATAGACGGAAAATTCGGCAATCAATGCCCGAGTCCGTTCATCTACCCAATTCTGTGCCAACAAATGACGAATTCGTTGTTTCAATTCATCACGTGATCCTTTCAACGGTATTACATAGCCACTGCCGCTATAAATATCTAGTTTTCCAATAAATGAAAATCCATCCAATTCATTTGATGTCCGATAATTCCATTCATCTTTTTGACTTTTTGATGGATTCAGCAAACCTGAACGACTGCGAGGTATTGATTCATTTACATAGGATAATTCCTTTGGTCGTTGCCAACCTGGCAGATAACTCATTTGATCTTCATGTATAATATTGGAATATGCACGACAACGATCAATCATTTTACGTAAATATAATTCCGGTTGACATGTATTTGGTTTGATACGAATTTGCCGAAGGATACCATAACCCATCATACGATTAACACGATCATTCATGAAACCACGTAGGCCAAGTGGTTTATAACCATTATACCATTCCCCGATTAATAAATTCTTTATCAATGTATTATCAATCCAATTCCACATATCATCAGATTGACGAATTTGCAGGAAATTAATCTTATTGAATGAATCTTCAATGATGGTTTTGACTAATGTTTCTTTCATCAGGTATGCTGATGGATCACGATTACCATAACCGATAACGGTTAATATCCAAAGAAAACATATATAAGAGAATATATCTTTCAATATGAATATGATTTTTATCTCTTGTAATCGCTGTGCTTTAATCCTAGATAATATTGTTGCATTCGGTGATCGATACATTTGCGAACGTAGATAACCTGCAGCAGCATGACCGGATTGATTTTGCAATTGATTGATGGTCTCCAACATTGTTAGATCAATATCATCTTCATCTTCTTCACTATCATCAATATCAATATCAGGTGATTTGAATAATGTTGCCAATATCAATGCTGTTAAGAATACTTTGATTGGTTGGGTAACCAATACCGAAGCAAAAAATGATATTATCAATGATGTTATCCATTTACGGGTTTTTTCATCACCAAATTGAATGCCATATGCCCATAGGAAAAATATCGATACAGCAATCGACAAGAAACATAATGCCCAGCCAACATAACGAAAATAAAATGGCAATGTAAATCGTTTGGATTCTTTTCGTATAATTCTTCTTTGCTGCTGATTGTTGTTGCTATTGGAAAATTCATCAAAATTAACCTTCTCTTTCGATAACTGATTATTGTTACTATCGATAGATGATGTTTTTGTTTTCATTTGTTCGATATAAACTTTTTGTTTTTTCAATGCTTCAGTTATACGTGATGGTCGTAATCGACGCAAACGTGCTTTACGAAAGCAGATAATTATGAGGAATGTAACTGGGAATACAATCAAATTTGACATAAAACCAACACCAATTTGTTCTGGTGACAACGAAAATGGTCCAAATTCAACGGATGATCCACTTGGTTTGGATGGAACACGCTGATACCACATTGCATTGACCAACATTGAAAGATAAAGCAATGCCATACAACAGGAAACACGTTGTACTCGGGTGAAACGACTACGTGGTGGACGCATAAATATCGAGAACCATAAATGTCCATCGGCCAGATTTTTCTGTGTTGTTTGATGGAATAAATGTGTAAATTGGGTGGCTTCCTCTTGACTAGCAACCGGCAACAGTCGATCAATAGAGCCATCATCCTTTTCAACGGCCAACCATTTATTACAGATAAACTCAAATTTTTCCCCCGTTTGAATATCTTTAACAACAATAAAACTTAAAAACCATGATTTAAATTTCCCTTCACCACTATTATCATGCCATATCCGGATATAATTCAAACGTCCCAGACGTTTTTCAGTAGCTAAAACAAATGAATTTGTTTCACCACGGCAAAATGCTTTACGGAATGGATCGGATAATGTTCGAACACCAGTTTCTTCATCCTCACCGGATAGAATGAATTGAATTTTCGAATCAGTGGCAGCTTCATCTTTATCACCAGTATAAACGATAATTTCATAAAGATATTTGGCCATTGGATTATTATCAGGTAATGGTGTTGAACCGAGTTTAATCAAATCTTCTTGATCATTTTTTCGAGCCCATGATAATAACATGGCATAGATCATCAATGTGATAACAATGGTCATATAAATAGTAACATTATCAGAAAAACCAGCATTAGCGAATACATAGGAAAAATCAATTGAGTTTGGCATTACGAAAAAACCCGAACCAAATGATGTCAAATGATTACAGCGACAGTGGGTCATGGCATAATTTGCCCATTCAACTTGACAACCTTCTGCTGTCCAAATTTTTCGATGATAATCAAAAAAATAGCAACCCGATGTATAGATTTTCATTGAATAATTGGTACTGTATTGACGTAGAGCACCCGGTAATGTGTAATTAGTGATTGTATAATTTCGTTCCATTTGTTGTTGTTGATCATCGATAACCAAGATTTCATCTAAAATATAGGATTCATTTGAGCGGAGAACTTGTTCACGATCAATTTCAACGACACCAATATAAAAAAATCCAGTTCGATTTTGAATGATATGATTGGAAAGAAATATATTATATGAACCGTCTTCTTTGGATTTTTTAGCCATTTTTATCGGTATTATCAAGTCCCAATAATCAAATAACGGTTTTTCACGATATTTTACGTAGAGTAACAGATCTGATTGAGGATTTGTTGGTCGTATTTCGATATTCATTGCTGAATCAGCTTTTTCCACCAAAACCTGATGATAAACCATTGATTCATAGAATTTCAATTCAGGTACGACATAAGCCAGATCAGTTTCCTCAGTGTCCAATTCCTGTGCCGATTTTCTTGGTACGATAATACTGAATGGTTCGGTGGTATTATGAACATCCAAAATATCTAATTTTTCATTGATGACCAGCAATTGCAATGTTTTTGTATCTTCGGACAGCAAATCCACACTATTACCATATGATTCTAGAATTGATGGCCATGATACGGCTAGTATGCCAAGTGTTTCATTACCAAAACATGGATGTCCAGCTAGTATATCGCATACATGTGGGAATATATAAGTAGAATCTTCATGCTTAATAATTTTATTCGATATCGATCCTTTCGGATACATAGCTATTGTCAAAACTAAGCCACTTGGTGCAGCGAATTGTACAGGTTCTTCACCGACAACAATATTTTTCAATATGGCCAAAACTAAATTGATTGTCAGTTCAATCATTTGTCGTATTTGCAATTCAGCTACCTGACGTTCAGCACGTATGACTGCTTTATTGAGAGCATCTTCGATCGATGTTTTCGAATCCATTATATAATCAGGTTCATCATCAACATCCGGCACTTCAACACTATAATCAAGATTCCATCCTTTTGATCGATCATTGGGAAGAACAACACCGGAAACAATTTGTTCGGACATTCGATTCACAATACCACCCATTGTACCGACAGCAAATCGACAAAAATCCAATAATTGTTGCGGTGATTCGACCGGTAAGGTCGATGCAATGGAAATAGTTTTGTTCAATAGTTGTATAATCATTTCTTTAGCATCATTATCAATGGATTTTCCTTTACCAGCCAATGCTGTCAACGCACTACCAATTTGTTCCAAACTAAACAACGTATCAGCATTCATCATTGTTGTAACTGATTTGATAATCATTGTTTTGGTTTGTGCTTCACGTTCGATTGCATTTTCATCAATATAGTCATATGATGCTGTTGTTGTGGTGGTGGTTGTAGTGGTTGTTGTGGTTGTTGTTGAATTTGGATTAGTTTGATGACCAAAATTGATATTCATTAGGGATGATAATGCTTGTGCCATCATATTCATCAGAGATTGATCACCGGATGCATCAGTTTTTTCCAATTGTTTTGAACTCATAAATTTATCATATTCCTCAATAGTGGGCAATGTTGTTGTAATATTGGCCATTTCAATTTTGGTTAGTGCACCTTCTTTATCACGAATATCAACACCGACAGTAAAATTCCCATATGGCAATATTAATTGTACACGTTTATCAGGACCATACATTAGATAGCTAACAACACCATCATTAACATTTCGGGTCCAAAATCCATAATATTCAATGGGGCGATCTTCAGGATCAATCCACATTGAACACCGTGCTACCAGACGATCCAATAATGCACGTGTTTTTGAATATTTCAATTGACATTCACCACCTTCAGGCGGTTGATTGATATGCAGGAATATATCGGATTCGCCTTTTAAATGACGTTCATTGGTGATTGTTAAACGAACAAAAAAATCCTTAAATCTTGGATAATATTCCTGGAAAAATGCTATTCCTAATGCCATTTTTGGTTCATCAACACCGACAACAAATTTATCAGCTTGCGCAAGATGTATTTCGGTATTGTTATCCAAACCATAAACATTCCAGCGATATGTTAGATCACCTTCACAACTTTCGGTACAACGACCTTCAAGACCAACACGAACTGGATTAATTTTCTGTCCAATCGGATAGTGTGGATAGCATAATGATTTTGTTTGACATTCAACTTTAACTGATGGTGGTTTTGGTTTCAATATTGTCAGCTGTATTGCACCCCATGATGGATCACGATCTTCCGGTATGATTTGTATGACAATTTCGTATGTTTCTTCTGCTTTACGAAATACGGTAGTGTTCCAAGTAACTTCATCCGATGTCATATTAATACGACCGGGTCCTTGTCCAAAACAACCACCGCCATCATCATCTCCCCATTCTTCATCCAATGTTGAACGATCGAATATTGGTTCGGAAAAGTTTTGTCGTTCATCCGGCAGAAGATTATTAATCATTTCATCTGGTAATCGGCGACAATACCATTTTATTTCGAAATTTTTATTATCAATATCATCAGGATCGATTGATGACTTGCGTGGTGAAAATTGAATCATTTGTCCCCAACCACGTACGATACGTGATTGTGCCCCTTGTACTAACAATGCCATTATTGGTGATGGCACTATTTGAACATATGTTGATAACGTTGTTGTCATTGGTAATACTGGATGCAGATATGGACATGTCATATTGAGACCAAATTCAAAACGATAATAACCAGGCATCAGATGAAATGCCGGTACATAAAGGAAGCTTTTATCATATGAATCTAAATCAGACAAATCTACTGTTGTTATTGTTTGACCGGTTTCATTATTCAACAGATATGCATTCCAAAAACGTTTTGCTTCAAATGTTGCATTACAATCTATAAATGTTTTTGAATAAAGCTGTATTGGTTTTGAACGCCATACTTGTCCGGCTGATTTCCAATGTGTAATTTGATTTTTGATCTTTATGATTGGTGGTTTACAATCTATTTCAATCACAACCACTTTAAATCTGCGATGTTGTCGAGAAATCTGATTAGACAATGTTACTGAAACAAAATAATCTTTTGGTTTGGTATATTTGCGTTGAACATAAAGTTGATCTTCCAGCGTATCATTATGTATAACACTCGTATATTTGGGAAATTGTTGTTGACAATGATGATAATCACCGTAGGTATAATAATCTTCGGCTTTTGATCGTTCTCCATAATCAATTAACAGACAGGAATTGGTACCAACATTTTCAATGTTAATAATGAAATATTTTGTTTCCACATCCAAAGTATCATTACTGATATCGATGACTTCTAAACCTTTTACGGGTGAAAATACTTGCATAACTTGGCTATATGGTTCAGATAAATTTTGGATATGATTATAACCATAAACAGTCAGATTATATATTCCTGGTTCTTGAAATGTTATATTCAACAATGGATCGGTCGTTTTTCCATAAAATTGATCATTCATTTTGAGTAGATAATATTCGACATCACCCGAATCGATAGTAATATTGAAATTTATAGTGGAATTTGATGATATTAATTTTATCCACGGATCATTATCCATAAAAACATGATCACTTGATTGTTGAAGACTTTTTGTTGCTTTCATTCGAAGGCCGACAATACGACGCATTACTTCAACTTGAAAACGTTTTTTCAACTTTGAAACAACATTCGATATATCAACATCGATATTATAAAGGCCAGATTTTTCATACAGATGTCGAATTTCATATTCACCATCCCATTTATCATTATCTTCGGGGATACGCCATAAATGCCGCTGTCCATCACCAAATATCATGAAAAATGTTGCATTTGTTGGCATTTTCTTTTCTTCCGGATAAATAACAGTAAAATTTACCAAATCCGGCAATAATACCGGCGAATTTGTTACGATTTTCCATAGTTTTAATACTGGATGTTCGACAATTATTTCATGTGTTGCTGAAGTATTACCTTGAAGATTTGCAGCCATTATATGAATATGATAGATACCCGGTGAATGATAATAATATGAACGAATGAATTTTTGATTTGTTTTGATTACTGATGATTTCAAGGTGGAAAAACGAAAACCCAGAGTTAGTATTAGACAAAAATTATTTTACGAAATTTACTCACATGGAATGTGTTCAGAGGTTTGATTACCATCACCAAAATCCCATTCCAATTGAATATTTGAACCTTTGGATAATTGAACGACGATATCGACTTTTTTCGCCACAGCTGTATTTGGTGGTTTGACTGTTAAACGCATTTTCGATATAATACTTTGGACGCTAACAAAATTCGTTCGAGTTATTAAATCATTTTGATCGAATTCATTGTTGAATTCGAATTTGATCGGATATCTACCACTTTGACTATAAACGTGTGGCATTGTAAATGTCAATGGTTCGCTTACAATCAAACGTATTAGATATTTTCGATCGTCGATACGTTTAAATTTGGTTGAATCGAAAACAGTAGCTTGATCATCGGTCATTTGAAATTTGAAATCTGGTTCCTCACCAGGTCTATATTGACGATATGCAAGCTGTGCATCACGCATACGAAATGCAATTAAATCATCTGATAACAGTTTGAAAGATGAGAATGATTTCAGGTAGAATGGCCCATCAGTAATAGCCAAATCGAATGTCTTAATCAATTGATATTGTTGTGATTTTTTATGGAAATGTTGACAATCACTGTTGCATTTTTTTGATGATGAACAAAGCGCACTTGGTTCAAAGCAAGATAAAACCGTTCCCAAACAATCTTGTTCATCATGGCAAATTTTTCGCAAAATCTGAAACAAAATTATTTGAAAAATGTTTTTTTCGCACAGTTTTTCGACTTACGTGAACAACAAAACGACCAATTTTCGCACCATAACCTTCGATGGCTAAAATAGTTCCATGCAAACCCAATGTATCGGGTGGTATGGAAAAAACAACCAAATCTGATTGTTGTAATTGATCATCCCAGAAAATGTCACTATGATTTTCTTTCGGTATATTTACACCGATATATTTCATTCGAATATCGGGTAAATTAATCAGGTCGGATTGTTCACCGTCACCATAATTGATTTTCATTTGCATTTGAGTTCCCATTTTAATCAAAACATTGCAATCAACTTTATCATCAGGCTCAACAACTTTTGGACATTCAATTTTTAGATGATCATTACTGATTTTACTTTCTACACGAATTTGACGAATTTGTTTGATACGAATATCTGGTTTGGAAATCAAACGAGCTTCAACACGAACCGTATATGTACCGGAGAGATGATAATAATGTTTCAATGTATTGGCTGGTGTCCAATCAATCAAATCACTGCCATCACCAAAATCAATGCGATATTCTAATGGGCCATTTGCTTCGGATACCAGATCAAAATAGATATCTTCTTCGATCAAAAGAATTTGTTTACGTAAACGAATCATTAATGATTCAATTCGACCGGTAGGCTCTCCACGATAATAACGCATATAATTATCATTTTGATCACAAAGATCACTGGTTACTTTTGGTATTAAACGAATTTGATCCGATTCATGTTCCGATCCACAAAGACAATATCGGCGACTTATTAGACCGGCATGCGGCATAGAACTTTCACTACAAATTCGGGCACATTCCGCGCCAGTTAAACCCGTATTTGGGTTATAATAACCATTCGGTGAATAACGGAAATAATCATATGAATGAAAATCCAAACAATCACCATCGGATAATGATGAAAATGATTGTTCGATTGTAATATCGATTGTATCGAATATTATCGCCGCGATAAGCAATAATATTCGAATCGAATACATTTTTTTTATTTTTTTGTGAATTTCACTGAAATCGCTAAATTGGAAAACGACAAACTTAAACTAAACAAAATTCAGATTTAAAAATGAAGAAATTTTCGAAAGAATCATTTGCCCGAAAAATTCGACCCATTTTATATTCGGAGAAAATTGAAACCTTGAAAACCTGGAGAAACCATGGAGATCCAAGCTTTGGTTCGATTAGTTCGAAAAAGATCAAAAAATGTGCGAAATAAACAAACAAACAAATCCCTGATTACGGTAAGTGATAATGAACATTTGCCCATTTGCGTCAATCATAAATGTTTAAGAAGCTAACAAACAAAACAAAACCAAAATGTTGTCCATTTGATGATAATGTTAATGATATGATAATTAGCTAAAATAATGATAATTATAAAATATTGATCATAGCAATCAGTGTAATCGGTTTGTTTAATGAATAATTTATCAAAAATGAATGATAATAATAAATTATCATTTCACAAAGAATATTTTTCTGTTTGTTTGTATCCAAACAAACAATAATTCTTATCAGAAAAATGGCCCAACTAATAATGTCATTAATTTAAATAATTCAAAATCCAGAATCAAATTTTTTTTTCTTGAATCACTTTTTTGTTCCAAATTTTCGTTCCAAAAAAATGATCCTTTTGAATCGCTGAATCGCCACAAGATGGTAGTATGTACATCATTTCTTTAAATGGCAACAATTTTGTGAACTTGAAAACATATTGCGTGTTTTGTTGTTTTGTTGTGTGATGTTAATACGTGCTAAACTCACCAACGTACGCAAACACGAATAGCTACAATGATTAGGACCATCTACGTTAAACAGCAGTATCTTTGCGGGAAAATTGTTCGACAGCATACGATTATGACTAACACTTACGTTTTATTATGAAAAAAAGAGTAAAACAACTGATAAACAATTCCAATCAAACAAAACAAGAACAAAATCCGTTAAATCATTTTTGTTTTTGTTTGTTTTAGTTAATTCCAGAAAAATCAGTGTTATCATTGAACGATTTTATATTTATTTGTTAGTTCGTTTTGTTTCGTTCGATAACATTGAGAGGATCATAAGTTTGATCTATCATTGTGAGATGTACAACATCTTGTAAAAGCTTGTTTTTATATTCGTCTTCGCCATTCCCCATTCATCATCACCAGCCATGAGGATATGATATTGAACACACACACATATGTTTAAGTTGTTGTTCACAATCGAGAAAAACTTTGAATGATCCCAAGAAAGACAATCTTGACGAAAATAATTTTCTCGATCCAAAAAGAAATTCTTAAGACCAACAAATGTTTTACGCAAAGAATTTCTTACGGTTTTCTATTAGTTGATTGATTGCCTAACAACAAGCGAGCAAGCAACCTCAATAAAACAAATCAATTTGGATGATGAAAATTTTCTATTTTTTTAATTGAAAATCCTTCCCTAAAAATAAGTTTGTGTATCATTACGTGCCTTTGTGTTCTAAATTTTGAAATCGTCAACGACAGCAAAAAATAATTGTTTGATTGGAATTTTTCAATCATCAACCGAGTATCAGATTGATTTATTTTACTGGAAAATTTATTTTCTGAAATTCGACAACGTAATCCGATCCGATCCATTTATCGCTTGCATCCATCCAGAAATCAGAACAGAAAAAATGGCCATAGAAGATACCTTTGGTTATCGTTTCGTGCGAATGTCATTAGTATTATTGAATTGTTTAGTATTGATCAAATTGATAACGTTATTATTACAATTTTCACATGTATTCGAACCGACATTTGTGCTGTTTATTTTGTTGATCGGTTTGTGTTATTGATATGATTGATTGATTTTCCTAACATTAATTTTTTCATTTTTTAGGATCAAATTTCATGGCAGCAATTGTTGGCGCTATTCGCGAACATCGAATTCTTGTTCTTGTTACTGGAAGCCTAACATTGATAATGTTCCTATCATTATTATTTACAAATAAAGAAAATAAAAATCTTAATGTATCATTATTCACCCTGTTGGCTATTGCTGCACAATCATTAATATTTTCCGAAATGTTGAAAGAACGACAAATATTTGTTCAAAGACAAAATCTTGATTTATGGAGTGCAGCATCAAATTCGGTCAATTCACAACAACGGCGACATTCATCTGGAACAACCAATGGCAATGGTGGCCCATTAACAGCTGTTGTCGTATATCAACCATCGGGCGCTAATCGCAGCCATCATCAAACAGGTGGAATATTTATGGTCGATCCAATATTGGCAGCAGAATTACCAAAAGATCCACCGCCATCATATTTTGCTGCAAGTTGTCCACCACCACCTAAATATGAAGATGCTATTAAATTGAATTCAAATATTGTTCAGCAACCACCACCATCATCAATAGATCAATCGAACGACAACAATAATAATGCTGCGATACTTCCTACAAGTTCATCGGCTACAACATCCTTATCATTATCTGCTGCTGAAAGTCCAGATGATAATAATAATGATTTAAATTCAACGAACAAAACTAATACAAATAATAATGGTAATAATAATCATATCAGCAGAACAACCGAAACAATATCAGCAGCTGTAGCTGCTGCAGCTGCCATAGCTCAACAACAAAATGATAATAATCCTGAACAACAACAACAAAAAGAAAACTGAACTTTGTATTGATCATCACCACCACCACAATTGACCCCTTTCAATATTATTCTCATTCAGAATTTGCTTAATGGTTTTGTTTTTGTTTTTGTTTTGCTTCACTTTGCTGAAATGAGAGCTCTTTGCATTTGTTTTGTTGGTTAATTTGTCCACCTGAGAATTATCAATCACATCTATCTTTATATTTCACTTTAATCAATGTAGTATTTCAAATTAATTTGTAAATATTTTTTTATTTCTTTTGGTTTTGTTTTTCAACCTGTATTTGCTTTCTATCCGATTAATCTCTCTGTGTTTCCCTTATCACCATTCAATGGTTTTTTGTTGGACTTTTTCTATCATTTTGTTTCTCTTCAATTCATTTCACTTAATCGATCTGGGATTTTGGTGTTACGGGGTGTCATTTTCAAATTTTCAAAAACGACTGCAGAATCAAAGTGGTGATAAACACACAAACACATCTACATACGCCTTATTCAATGTTGAAATGACTTTGTTTAAAACTTATCATTATTATCATGATGGTGATTTAGTCAAATTAAAATTTTTATATAATTTAAGCAAAAGCATTTTTTCGCCATTGTCCAATGAAACTAATTTCTTTGCTTTTGGATTGGTAAAACAAAAGTAGACCATATAGCGGTTGTTTTATTTTAATCAATAATTAAACATTGTTTTTTGTTCAAAGAAAAAACAATAGCCAAATTGGATTAATCACGCAATCAACAATAAATAAGCACAATCAAAAAAGAGAGATTTTCATCTAAATATTGATTGATTGATGAGAATCGAGGTCGAGGATAATCCAAATGAATTTGTTCGGAAAAATTCTGCTGATGATAGTGATTGAGGCACACCCAAAACATTATCGTCATCATCGTTGATTGGTTATTCTCATTTCATTCGAATTCGAACGTTTGACCAATCATCATCATCATCATCACCACCGTCTTGGAAATTTCGATTCGAAAAAAATGAAAACACCAATGATGATAATCGATCAATTTGAGCATCATCAATCGATATATCGATTATTATCATCGATTAAACATACCTTATTAGTTGTTAATCTAATATTCATTATGATTTTGGTCATTTCAATCATAACATCTTTCGTACTGCACGGTTTGAATCCAATCATGCTTCTCCTGACCATTTTCGATTTAAATTCAGTGATTCAATTGAGCAAAACTTTGAATAATCCCACCACCTCATCATCGACAAATTACCCGATAAGCCGAGATAATACAACAACAACGGTAATTCATACCGAAATAGCCTATTTGATTATCAATCGACCATCCGGTGAATTTATATTCACTGCATTGATATTATACATCACAGCTATATTCAATCAATTGATTGCAATCATATCAATCATTCGTCAACATTTGTGTTTGTTAGTTTTTACATTGATAACAAATCTGCTAATATTTGCCATATCGATAATATTTGTCAAAACAAATTTATTTCTATTGCTGATGTTGATCATTTTGTTAACAATTTTCTATACAACAATGTTGAAACAGATTAAAAATCGATACGGTTCGATCGATAATCATCACCATCATCATCAGAATCATTATTCAGCAATCAACCACAATTCACATCACAATCAACAAAGATTATCGCCACCATCAATGAATCAACAACAGAATTATTCCGGTGGAATCAATCCAGTCGATTCTAGTCCAATTTATCAAAGTCAAAATCATCATACACAAACACCAATCATAACAACAACAACCCCAACAAACAATAATGATCCAAAAATATTAGCGCCAATCATTTATTGTCCTCATAATCATTATTCAGAGAGTGTTTGCTAGAACGGGAGAAAATTCTCATTGATTTTATTTCGAATCTTTTTGTTTAGTTATTTTATTCAATAAAAATTGTTACAAAATTTCTTTCGTTCGTTGTTCAGAAAGAAAAATGAACATTTTTTTGTTGTTGTAATGTTGATTTAATTAATGATCACCGAATCCATCACCAGCACTTTGTACATTGTCAAGGTTAATTCCCTTAACTTTATTTTTCCTTTTGCTACTTTGGCTTGATGGTTTGGCTGTTGTCGACGACGACGATGATGATGATTTCTTTTTCTTCTTTTTATCTTTTGCATCACGTTTTGGTCGACTTGTTTCATCATCAACTTCTTCCTTTTCGCTTTTGACCGATTCTTTTTCCACTTCTTTTTCAGCGTCTTCTGTGGAAGGTTTTCTCAGATTTTTCAAAATAGATTTACGATTCGAATGTCTTCGTTGGATTCGATCACGAATCGAACTGATACGTGTTTTGGCAACTTCATCCATTTGTTTCAATGCGGCATTTAATTTTTTCAATTTTCGTCCGGATTCTTTTTTCTCTTCGGGAGTTTCAGCTTCAGCTGCTTTTTCTTTTTCAACTTCAATTTCATCTTCTAAATCTTCACGTCGTCTACGGGCTTCTGTTTGCAGATAGCGTAATGCTTTACGAAATTCCGAAGCTCGTTCATCATGTCCGGATCTGGTTTTAGCCAAAGTATCTTGGAAATTATCATAAATATTTGTTGATTGTTCCAACAAAGCTTCGGATGCACCAAGCATTCGCATTTGAACATCACGAAAAACGCTTTTCAATCCCACATCTTCGACAAATGCACCAAACACGTCCATCACTTTGAATTAAAAGGGATTAAAGTTCGATTTTTTTTTTAAAACGACAACTTACCACCACTACCAACATTATGTTCTTCATCATTATCGGCTGCATCACGACTACGTCGATTTAATAGCATATCACGCAAAATTGAACAATCGGATGCGGCGACCATTACCGCAATAATCATTGCGATAAGGATCGCAGCGGAATTTGTAAATTTCATTTTTTGAAATATGATTTGTCAAATAAATTCACTTTTAAAATCGTTGGTGATGGATGAGGATTATAAAATGGAGAAAAATGATCGATCATTTGCAATCGACATAATAATTTATTTGAAAAAAAAACTTTCAAACAATCGACGAGTTTCTTTTGCTTCAATAGGAAAACCGGATTTTTTTATTGTCCATCCTTTTTTCTAATGAAATCTATACACTATGTTTTCACTTTCGATTTTTGTTATAAGGATGTGTGTGCTATTTTTGTTTTCGTTATCAAATTTATCGATTAGTTTTGTACGTCGTGTGTTGGTAATGGTCGTGTGATCGTTTTATTCGCTTTTTTCTTTAATTTCTTCCATCATTCATTCAAAGTCGTCAAGTAGGCTGTGTCGTTGAAAATTTGTTTTTAATGATGATCATCCATTTCTAATCATCATGATTATGATTCGAGAAAGAGTTAAGTTTTTTCTTTGGAAAAGCGAAACATGATCGGTTGATTGATAATTAATTCAAGGTATCCATGTATTTTTCATGTATCGTTTCTATCTTTATAATATCTGATCAATTTCAAAATGAAAGAGATTTGGTTGATTGAATTTTCAAAATTTTTTTAAAGAAAATTTTTTCAATATTTGATCATGGTCATTGAGAGATTGATGAGAAATAATAATCAATGTCAATGATGATCATCATCATTGTTGATCGATTGCAACCAAAATGACAAGTCCAGGTACAAATAGCACTCGAAATATTCGAAACACACAATTGCCATCAATCAATGTAATCATTTCATTTCATTTTTTGACAGAAATTGAATGAAATGATAAAAAGGAAATTACTCTACCCCCTTCTCTTCATCATTTGTCAAAATTGAATGTACATTGTTTTTTGTTCATCAAGTATTTGACCAATTTTTCCAATGTGGATTTTCCCGGCAATTGAATAATTGCGAATTCTTCCACAAATCAATGTTATAGAAGAGCAAACATTATTCTCACAAAATTAATTTATGAAAATGACAATAGATCTTTATTTATTCTTGTTCTATTTTTAGTTATCATCATCAAACACATTCCTGTTAGCTTTACTTGAATTTCTGGCAACGTTTCGAGCCGAGCAACAACAACGAAAAAAAAATGAGGATATTTCGGGTTGAATTATATTTTATTTTTGTTTTTATTCATTCATTCGGAGAATAGAACAAAATGAATGGATAAATGGATTTCATCGTCAAACAAAATGAGCGAAAAAAGTGTTGTTTCCGACTTGGCCATCAATGATGATGATCAGTATGAAATCTTTTCCATCGAAACACTAGATGGCATTGATGAACCGGCATTTTTTTCCTATTCCTTTTCATTGCATCGTCATCAGCAACAGCAGCCGCAACAACAACAACAACGGAAAAAACAGAATTTTCATTTGAAAAATTCCAAAATAAAATCGATCAAAACAATTTGTGATTGCCAAACTAACCAATTAGACGACGATAATAATTTATCTGTGATCAAAAATTCAACATTTTCATTACAAACAACCATTGAGACCGAACAACAAAATCAACAAATTAATGAACAAAATGAATTTGAATTTGAATCATCATCGTCGTCGACGGTTATGACCAGTAACAATGATGACGATGTTGATGATCAATCAGATGATGATAATGATGAAATATCGATGGACAGTAATAATAACAATGATGAGAATTCGAATCTAAACCAGCAACAGAACGAACAACAAGAATTTCACGAAAACACTGAACTTGAGGAGAATAAAATTGATTTACAAGTAAACATTCATATTCGAAAGAAATCATCACCAAATAATAATAATAATCTATTATCCACAACGAATGGAATGACAATGGTAGCTACAAATCTACCATCTTCGCAGCGATTATCCATTCGTTTATTGATTAAAAATTTATTGAGCAAAAAAATTCTATTTCCATTGATTTTGTTGTTATCAATTGCAGCATTAGTTTTATTACACAATGGGTATGTTTTCTTGTTTTTTGTTGAACAATATTTGTTTGCTAAAATGTTCGTTCAATTGAAATTGTCTAGATCACTTAATACGCGTAAAACACCGATACCGAAGAAAATTTTTTCATCAAATAATCCATTCTTGGTGGAATTTGAATTTGGTCAGCTAAAAGAATTATCTGGCCGTATTTTGCAAACAGAAATCGCATTCATTATGTTTTATGCACCATGGGATTCAGATTCGATTCGTGCATCCAGTGAAATTGAAGTTGTTGCTAATCATTATGGCGGTCGACAGATATTTTTTGCCGCTATTAATTGTTGGTGGCCTGATGGTGAATGTCGCCGATATCAAACTATTCGCCGTTATCCTCATTTTGTTGCTCATATTCGTAATGAAGGGGAAATTGAATACAAAGGTCCAGTGTTGGCAAGTTATATAATACCATTTTTGGATAACCTAATGAATCCATTGATACCTGTGCAAAATGAAGGGCAACTATTGGATCTTCGTTCGAAACACGATGCTGTTGTATTAGGTTATTTTGATTTCAATCAATCACCATCATCATCCAATGGACAACAAATTCCTCAAGGCTATCGTGCCTATCTATCAACATCGATTAAAGCATTATCGACAGATCCATGGCGTTCACAGGTTGTTTTTACCGTTGTAACTAATAGTCGTACAGCTATGAAACTGAAAATTGATGCAAAACTTGCACAACAATCATCATTATTAATCATTTATGTTGGTAATCGTAGTGAACATTTTACTGCCAAATTTTCTAAACCATTTACATTGTTAAGTTGGATACGGAGTCGTTCAGAATTGGCAAGAAATATCCGCTGGATGAATCCCTCCGGTGTTAAAAGTACATTACTGTCGGATTATATTGGTAAAACACCGACATTTATATTGTTTACACCGAGAAGTTTCTTGCTAGGCATTTCGCCTTATTATGATTTGCTTAGAGAAATTGTTCTTGATTATAATAATTGTGATAATTCACCAATGATACGTTCATTGATTCATCGAAATATTCTCACAAGACGTTTATTGGAAGAACGTTTATCCGAATTGGAAGAACGTTGTCATGAATTGTTGGATTCTAAAACCGATCAGGATCGTGATGCAGCGACAGCTAATGAATCTTTGAAAAAAATGAAAAACAAATTTCAAGATAATGTTGATACTTGTTGCCATAGTCAAATGATTCGTTGGCGATCATTTGGTGGTGTTCGACATGGAATGACGAAAAAATGCCTGTGCACATCGTGTGTTCACGTCTACCTACCCAAATGTCCGGCACGTTGTCAGAATTTTGATTGTTTCTCCATTGCATCCCGATATTTGGATGAATTTGATCCAAATTATGTAAATAATTCCGCTCAACATTGCAATCAAATTCAAGATGTTTATCAACCAAAATATACACCATACTATAAAATCGAAACAGTTTGCAGTGGGAATCTTCAAGAATCATCAAATCGATATGATTCAGATAATGATAATCCAGAATGGTCAACAATCGGCAAACAACAACAACAATGGCAGACGGATGAAAAAATTAATCATATGATTAAGGAGTTCGAAATTGAACATTGCCGTAAATTAAAATTGGGCATGAATTATACGGATTTGAATTTTCCAACCGAAACATTTGAAAAATCACAATCATCAACGATAAATCAACGACAAAAGAATTTTCTGGCAAATTTTACCGGACTTGCATGTCAAACCAATCGAACATTGAAATTTATGGCATTCGATTCGTTGATTTATGCAGGATTTGCCGAATCACTTGGAGTGGATGTATTCAATGTGCCACATTCAACTGTAGCCATGATTATCGAACCGGAATCAGAATCTGTTTATCTTTTGGATCATGAAATTTTATTCGATGATATTGAATTACATAATGTTGATGCCAAATCAAAAGCTGAAACTATAACAGTACCAAGAAATTCATATTCAAAAATGGCATTCATTCAATTCATCAGAAATTTTACCGATGGAAAATTATCACGTTTTTATCGCAATCATCGTCCACGTTCATCAGGATTTTGCAATGATTTGCAACAACAAATGATTATCGAACAGAATGGATCAAAAATTGTTTGCGTACCGGAATTGAATTCAATGACATTTCTCAGTCTGATTACCGGCAAATCACCGGGTTTAGAGCGAAAAAATGATCGAAAATTTCTGGACAAGGATATTGTAGTTATGTTTTATGCACCTTGGTGTGGATTTTGTAGTTCGATTGCTCATGTCTATCTGGATGTAGCAAGGATTTTTGATTTTTCTGATGATATTATTTTTTCAAGGTAAAGTCTGTTGTGATTAATCATGCTCATTATGTAAAATTGATGTTTTCAAAACCAGAATTAATGGCGATTCGAATGATCTTCCATGGGAATATACAGTCGATCGTTATCCAACCATAATATTTTTCCCTGCTCGAAAGTAAGTTTTCGTCATTGTTTAAATTTTTTAAAAATGTCTTATATATTCCGAAAATAGACGTTCAAATTCGGTAACATATCCACCATCGAAACCTGTTGATCGTTCTGGTTTGTTTGAATTCATTGTGAATAATGCACAATTATCGGTTAGGCTGCGTATGTCGGTTGCATTATGTCAACGATCATGTTTGAAACGAAGCTATCAAACAAATTATTGGCAACGACAAAAATCATCCAGATGGATATCCTCAACATTAAATTCATTAAGTTTTATTCAAGAAGAAATCCGAAAAATTGATGGAAAAATTCGTCAAACAGCAAAAGATTCTGCAAAACTAAAACGTTTACAAGTGAAGCAAAGCGAATTGAAACAATTTCAACATTTGATTTGTCGACGTTTGCGACAACAATATCGTATCAAATGGAAGCAAATTCTACTCAGTCAATTTATCCTAATCAAAATCGATCATATTCACCGTTATCATTTTGATTTTGAATATTTAAATAGGCAACTACAATCATTGATGACAACACCCAAACATCAATCATCAAACAAAATAATCAAACATCGTCGTTCGAATGTAACAAAATCAACCGGTCTTCCAAAATTGACAATCAAACGTCGACGTAAAGATGAATTATAGCCGCAAAACCTTTATATTCTTTGAGTGCCTTTTTCCTATTTCCGATGATGATTTGTTTGTTATGTGCAACATTTTTCTTTTTTCGTTTTCCTTCTCGGTGATCTGTTGTTCTCTTTTGTTTCTGGTCATATTTTGATTTTTTTTTCTCTTATCTCATCACATGAATAAATTTTATTCGCAAATTCTTGTTTGATATATTTTTTGTAGAAAACAGGATTTTACAGTTGTATGCGTGTAATTTTTCAATAATAAAATCATTTTATCTTTGTTAAAAGTTATCATAATTAAAGTTTTTTTGTTGTTGAAGATGAGGATGGATGATAATGAGTTAATTGTCTATTAAATTGATTATAGATTTTTTTCTCATCATCAATATCATCTCAAGATTTGTTATCGGATTTTTAGTTGGCTTTTTGCATGTGATCAATAATCAAACGTCGTAAATATTTTATAGTCGAACAAACAAGCAAAAATGTCGATTGAACATAAAAAATTCATCGTCAGATTGATTATTCCAACAATATTTGTTATTATTGTTCATCTTTCATCGATTACGGATGGTAATCTGTGTTTTTCGATTAATTAATCAATTAATCAATTAAATAATTTTAATAAATAGGAACAATAATTGATAATTGTAAATTGGATAACGATAAAAATTTAACCGAACAACGATATACTCGATTGCAATCAATTGAATTGAAATATTTACAAGCCAAGTCGGAAGCACAAAAATTGATTGATGATAATCGTGAAAAAGGTCTACAAGATGATAATCTAATCAATCGCTATGATGATCTTCTGAGAAATTATGAACAATATGATTATATGATGAAAAATGATCCAGAAATGTGTGATACATTCATCGATGAATTGGAAAATATTGTCCAATATTTTATCGATAAAGTTTTGAAACCGCGTCGTCAAAGTCGATGGAATTCGAAATGGGAAAAGTTTTTAGGAAATTGACTTTTTCGTTTGGAAAAAAGTTCCGTAGAAAAAATCTCTACATGTGTTAAATGATCATTTTATTCAAATAAAAAAAGATATTTTTCAAAAACAAAATTATGCAATTTATCAGTTCTAGAATTTTGTCTTTGAATTGCTTTATTCGTGGTTTTCTACCACGATCATCATCAAATCATCATGTATTTCGGATAATGTCGACTTCTACTGTTGCTACGACTGGTAACATTGTCGAATCAACACCATCGATCGAAACGTCCGAACCTGGTCAGATAATTTCACAATCACAGGTGATTGATCCAATACTGTTGCCAATTGATCGATCACAATTGACCCAAACAAATCTATCGGTTACACCAATACGACAAGCATGGATTGAAAATATGTCCACGCCAAATTCAGTGAAATTAGGCTTAATCGAGCTACACCCGGAAATTTTTTCCGTATATCCACGGCCTGATGTTATACAGGAAAATCATCGATGGCAAACATTATATAAACATGTTGATTGGACATGCATGAAAACCCGGTCCGAATTGAAAGGTTCGAATCGAAAACCATGGCCACAAAAAGGCACGGGCCGAGCACGTCATGGTAGTCGTCGTGCACCAATGTGGATTAATGGTGGTTGGGCAACTGGTCCACGTGGCCCAAAAACCTATTTTTATATGTTACCATTTCATAAACGTTTGAATGGTTTGATTGCAACATTAGCCTCGAAATTGGCACAAAATGATCTTCATATTGTTGATACATTTCAAACATTTCCATTGGATGGAACTGTTGAACATTTACAAGAATTATGCGAAACACGTCAATGGGGTCCTTCGGTTTTATTTCTCGATCAAATCTCATTGGATCAATATCCAATGTCGACAAATGCCCAGCACTTTGAACAAGCATGTCAATCAATCGGTCACATAAACCTGATACCCGTATATGGTTTAAATGTATTCTCAATGTTAAAACATGAAACATTAGTTATGACAATCGATGCTTTACGTACATTGGAACAAAGATTATTATTCAATCTAAATCGTATTGATTTGCGTAATGTTATGCAAAAACAACGGCCAAATGCAATACGCAATATGTAATTTGTAAAATAGTGTATTTTCCAGCAGTTTTGTTGCTTGTTTACAAAAATTGAAATAAAACAATTTTCCTTGTCTAAATATCATCCAATTTTCGTTTACCAAAAATCGAATCATTTTGATTGATCGAAGTAGTGGTGTTTGGACTAGCCAAATTGGGAGATTGAATAGATATTTTGGAATTAACAAATGATGATGATGAAGTACCAATCGAACCAGCACCTGTATTAGATAATAATGATGATTGACGAATTGCCGGCGACGACGACTTATTATTGATAGATATTGATTTATTGGTATTATTATTCTGATTTTGATTTGTTGTCATTGTATTGATCGGTTTTGAAATCAAGCGAAAATTTGGTTGAACAAGACTATAACGATCGGCTGGTAAACGCATGCCATTATGTGATTTAATCGGTGGCAATGGTTGTGTATTTTTATTGCGCGAAATTTCTAATAAAATATCTCGCGATGGTGGACCAACAAATGATCGATCAATTTGCATTTGGATAGCCAAACTGACATCATCAGTATCGATAACTTTTTTCCTGGCATATGATGAAAATAATTGTGAATCTTCCAAAACACGTGCAACATAACGATAAGCGAATTCGACCAGCTGTGGTAAAACACGTGGTTCATATTCTGTAATACTCATTTCTTTCAGAATGGCCGCAACAATTTGTGAGTCTTTTGGTGTTATTTTATTCACCATCGATGTTGATGTTGGTAATGATCCAGCATTATTCATATTAGTATTATTGGTCATTATTGTTCCAGGATTTTGAATCGATTGTGATGTTGATGTTGGTTGTGTTGAATGATGATGAGAATGATGGGTCATATTGGTTGTTGTTGTAGTGGCAGATTGTTGTTGTGATGGATTTGATAATGATGATGATAGATTTGAATTGATACTGATAGATTGATTAGTGGTGGTAGCCGCTGCTGCTGCTGCCATCGATGATGCCATTGCTATCGATGATGATGATGATGATAATGTTGTTGTCGATGTTAATGGTGTCAACATAGGCATGTTTGTTGTTGATGATGATGCAGCAGCTAAGGCTTCAGCTTCAGCAGCCGCTGCAGCCGATAAATTGGCTGCAATTGTACTTGGATCTAATTTCATATTTTTTGTTAATTTGTTCGAATTTTCGAATCAATTTCGATTCGATTCGAATGTTGCTGAACAATATTGTTTTTTTGTGTGTTCGATTTTTGAAATCGAGACCGGTTTTTTTGTTGATTTTTTTTTTTGTTGTTTTCAAGTACAGATGGTGGTCAAATGTGAAAAAAAGGTCAAGCGGTGAAAGTTCGTTTGTTTTTTTTGGTTATTGCAAACGAAGACGTTCGAACTTGATTTTTTATGCAAGCTCGTGATACTAAAGGTGACCAGGTGTGTCGTCGTGACCACTAGTTTAGTTTTTTTAGTTCAATTTTGTTTTTTTTGGGTCTCAAATCAGAATGACCCGCCTTAAGATTTAGGTAGGTAGGTAGGTTGGTTAGGTTAAGAACCTGATTTTATTGATTCACACAATGGCCATTGTTGTGTCAATACAATCAATTGGCATTTGTTGCATTTGAAATCGTTCAAATAATAATTCTGTAACCGAATTGAAAAAAATCATCTGAATTAATTAATTTTCACCAAAGATGATGATGAGATAAATGATGAAATGATTTCTTCATACTGCTGACATCTACCTAATATTAGAAACAAATATTGCCAATTTGCAATCCAAATTGCACCACAAAAAGTCAACACACACACATTAATCATTGACGAACGTCGTTTATGAACGGAAATATAATTTATGAGTCACACAGAAAAAAATCGAATCGAATCAAATCACAGCTGCTCCAACATGGTTCACAAAAAAAAAAAAAAAATTCGCAAAATGCCTGAACATAGAAAAAGGTAACAGCATAGGGCATATATATAGCATGTTTTGTCACAACTTTTATGAATAGCCGCTTTGTATATTTCTCTGTTGTCTGCCATTCCCATCAATGGTAGCAGCATAGCATAGAACTATCGAAAGGCGATTCACAAACAAAGGAACAATGAAAAAAAATTTCCTTCTGACCACCACTATTATCATCATTAACATTCACGTCGTCTTGGATCCTTTGTCTGCTCCAGAGTAAATCAGTGTTATCGTCGTCGTCGTCGTCAATGTTCATCATTCATTCCAGTGCTAGATGCATACACTATACACACAGCAATTATGATGTACGTTGATCATATTCGAACGACGAAGACGACGACGAATATTGCTTTTGTGTATTGTGAGTTTTTTTGTGTGGATTTTGTTTGAGTAAAATAATGATGATGATGATATTTTTTCTGAGCGAGCGTGTTGGATGAGATTTTTTTTCTTTGGTTTGGTGTTTCGTTTTTGTTTCGTTTCTGTGTTCTGTGTTGTTTTGTATGGAATTTTCTTCCTTTGGTTGGGTTTTTGTCTATCCGTGTTGAGTGTTTGATGGTGGAAACGGGAGCTTTTTTTATTTCTGTATTGGATTTGGCCTATGTGCTTTTCCTATAGTGTTTCTGCTGCTGTTGTTGTTGTTGAGTGTGTGTGTATTTTCAATTTGGATTTATTGTTGGCTACTTTTTGGATCTATCTATCTTGATATCATCATCACAGTCATTGTTGTTGATCAAACAGATATTTTCTTCTTTTTGTGTTGGGTCCCTATGGGACAAATATTGATTCTTTGCATTGCAATTTATCCATTCAATTGTGTCTCAACCATCATGATGATGGTGAAATTCATTTCAATCAAATAGACAATTTTTTTACCTGACTGAAATCGGTAGATTGAAATTCAACAGCCATTCAAAGATATTCATTCGGTAAGTTATTTTCTCAAAAAAGAGTTGAATTGCGAATTGATTCGCCATACATATGATCGCCAGCTGCTAGGTCAATGTTTCTGCGTTTGATGAGTAGAATTGATTTTTTTGTTGAAAAAATTGTTTAATGAAAAGTGAGCAAATGGCCATGAGGGGATTAACTTTGTTTCATTGATGATGAGGGAACAAGCATCAATGAACAGAAAAACATTGAAAATCAATGACTGTACCCATATTTAGCCACCATCATTATCATCATCATTAATATTGTCTCTTTTTCAAAATGAAATATGCAAAAATTTTTATTCATGATCAATTTATTTGTCTGTTCACACCATTGGTGATGATTTGAGTGTGTGTTTTTCAATTATAAAATTTTAATTTTTGTTTTTTGTTTTTCTCAGATATATGATACTGATGAAGATGAACAGCATCAATTATAAGTCATAGGTCATTCATCAGGTTCAAACATTTGTCCAATACGATTGATAACCATCAATCAATCAAACAATCGTATTATCATTATCATCTAGAGCAATAACAACATCAATACATTTAGTCAACCTTTTTTTCCAAGCCAAAATTCATCATTGTCGTTTATAACCAACCAAAATGAAGCAAGCAATGTGACCATCATCATCATCAACAGCAAACTCTATATAAATTTAAATCGAAAATAATTAAAAATTTCTTTCTTTCTTTAATTCATCATCACCTTTCAAAGTCACTGAAAAAAATCTCTTGAATCTCACCAATTTTTAAAAAGAGAAATTTATTTGTCAACCACATTTTATCATTATTTTCATTCGAATAAAATAAATGATGGAAGTACATGTGGCCAAGAAATATCGTGTCGGCCATAAAATTGGTTCGGGTTCGTTCGGTGTTATCTATATTGGTATGTTGAATTATGTTTTGACTGATTGATTTTGGCAATGTTTTAATTTGAAATGTTTGTTGTTTACCAGGAACAAATATAACGACCAAAGAAGAAGTAGCAATCAAATTGGAAGATGTTGCATCAAAGCATCCACAACTTCATATCGAAAGTAAATTCTATCGTGTTATGGCTGGTGGAAGTAAGTGTTTTGATAATTGAATAAAGTTTGTGATAGATAATACATTTGATTTTCATTATTAGTCGGAATACCACAGCTAAAATGGTTCGGTACCGAAGGCGATTACAATATTATTGTGATGGATTTATTGGGTCCAAGCCTAGAAGATTTATTTAATTTTTGTACAAGAAAATTTACATTAAAGACTGTATTATTATTAGCCGATCAATTGGTAAGCGAATTTATAGTTTAGAATAGTTTCTATGTTTGAATGTTTCTTTGTTTGAATTGTTTGATGATGATGATAATGATATCATACTAATGATTTATTTCCTTGTTTGAAATGAATAAACAAAAAACAGATTAGTCGTATTGAATTTATACACAGTCGTGATTATATACATCGAGACATTAAACCGGATAATTTTTTAATGGGCCTTGGTGATCGAGGCAATCTTGTATATATAATCGACTTTGGTCTTGCCAAACGTTATCGTGATCCAAAATCTCGCCAACATATACGATATAGAACTGGGAAAAATTTGACCGGTACGGCACGTTATGCAAGTCTTAACACTCATCTAGGAATTGGTAAGTTTGGCAATGATTTTACATTGATTGTATTTGATTACCGTTAACTTTTTTTGTGTGTAGAACAAAGCCGCCGTGATGATCTAGAATCTCTTGGCTATGTTCTGATGTATTTTAATCGTGGTTCGCTTCCTTGGCAAGGTTTAAAAGCCAACACTAAACGACAAAAATATGAACGTATTTCGGAAAAGAAAATATCAACAACATTAGAAGAATTATGTCGTGGTTATCCGGCCGAATTCATAGCCTATCTTACTTACTGCCGTGAATTACGTTTCGATGAAGATCCGGATTATGTTTATCTTCGTTCATTATTACGTGTATTATTTCATAGGCAAGGATTCAGTTATGATTACGTTTTCGATTGGAATATTCTTAAATACGTAAGTTATTGATTGATTGATTTTTGGATTGCTCATAACTGGTTTTGCTCATCAGGGAAACTATGCAAATAATCGACAAGCCGGACCACAACGAACACAAGCCACAAATAATCATCTAATGTCAGGCGGTAATTGTTGTAATATGACAAGCCAGGTGATTGGTAATAATTCACAAAATGCAACATTATCACCCAATGTAACACCAATGAATTCAAATTCATTACAATTAAAAGCAACGACAAGCGGTGCTTCTGGAGCCGGTGGTGCTGGCATCGGAATCACTGGTAATCATAGCGGACTAGTTGGTAGTGGTGGTGGTGGACCTAGTTCATCACATATGCATCCATCGGTACCATTAAATTTAACATTGAAAAATGTTATACAGTCATCAGCGGCAATGAATATGGCCGCATCACGTCAAACATCGATGCAAGTGCAACCTTCATCAAGTGGTATGCAATCCGGTGTTGGTGGCGGTCCAGGTGGTGGTGGTGTAGGTTCTGGAGGTGATCAATTACATTGTACAAATTCAACGGTTGCTGGATCATCTAATGGTCAACAACATTCATTATATCGTAAACCACCAAATGTCCATATAATGCCACCAACACATACATCGATTCGTAATCTGACTATTTATCAGATGTCCAATAAAAATAATCACGTTACAACCGTAGCGGCAGCGGCCGCATTTCAATCCAACGGTGCGCTGCAAACGAAGCAATAATAATTAACATTTTTGAAATATCGCATTTTCTCATTTCATTTTTCGCTAAATAATCAAATCAATCCTCATTCTTTTATCATCATCACCATCACAAACAACCATTGATAATTGACAACTAAATATATCTCTGACAACTAATCGACAACAAGCCACAAAAATTCACGCCACACACCTTACCTACCTTGAATAATGTCATCTTATTCTGTTATGATTCTCATCCATAAAACATTCAACTATCGGTGATCGGTCGTCGTCATCATCATCATCATTAACATCTGATGGTCACACACACATCTCTGCATTTTATTTTTTACAACTTTTTTTTAAGTGTGTGTTTGTGTTTATCTCATTCTCCGCGTTGGACAATTCCAATTCATTTTGTGTGCCTATCCATCCAAATAATTCATTCTGTTCTGCAATTCAATTTTTTTTGCTATCAAAAACCAACCCGATCCTCTTTCAAACCAACTACAAACAAACCAAACAAATAGAACAAAAAAAGACCCGAAATTCCGCCACACTTATCTTTTACAATAACAAAAACCTTTTTTTGTTTTGTTTCGTTTTCCTTTCTTTATTTTGAACAATTAAAATAACCAAATATTCTTCGGATGATGATGACGATGATAATGACAATGATAAGAATTGCAAGTCGGTGGATGAGAGTGATAACTGAATGAATGATGTAATTTTATCTAGGTTTGATAGGTAGGTGTTTGTTTCGAAAGAAATT
Source organism: Dermatophagoides pteronyssinus (assembly GCF_027571235.1). Taxonomy (NCBI): domain Eukaryota; kingdom Metazoa; phylum Arthropoda; class Arachnida; order Sarcoptiformes; family Pyroglyphidae; genus Dermatophagoides; species Dermatophagoides pteronyssinus. The sequence goes on from NW_027461543.1 coordinate 88,748, forward strand.
TTTTGCTTAATCCATTTTTTCTTTACATTTCCTAGGTTATTTTCGTGATTGATGGCCCAAATGTGAAAAATGAATCTTAACGATGATGTTTTCTTAACCTAACCCACGACAATAAAAAATACATACAAATAAAAAAACAGATACCCGAATCACACTTTAGGATTTCAATTCAATTTTGTCATTATTATTATTTTTTTAGGAAATTATTTCATATGAAATGAAATGAAACCAACCATCACCATCATTTATAATTTTGTCACATTTTTTTGTAATTACCATTACTATTATTATTATTATTATCAATTTGCAATGATGATTAAAGCAAACAGAGAAACAAAAACACTCAAACAAACACAACCTCAAGTCCAGTACAAACATTGATTGAATTTTTTTGAACAAAAACATTGATATTTCTCATTCACTGACCGACCGATCGCAGAGAAAGAATCATGAGCTTCAAAAATCGAAGATTTTAAAAAATTGATGACCACAAGCATATTGTTGTTCGATTCTATTTCGACTTTCGAATGTCTTTCATCCATTGACTATTCTATAGAAGTGAAATGAAATGAAAAAAAAACTTCGATTCCGTTTCTCATCCAATTATTGATCATTATCATTCGTCCATCTTTGGTTCATTCAATCGACGACGACCATCATCATTCCTTCATCTTATCAACATCATCATCAATGTGTGTGCTTTTTTTGTTGTGATTTTGAATTTCATCATTTTTCACCACCACCATCGATCGATTGCAGAAAAAGGATTGATTTATCGAATGAATTGAAAAATCATCGTTTTATACCACATCATCATCATCATTATCATTATCATCATGTTCCCTGTATGCATAACCTATAACCCCATAATTAAACCTTTGAACCCGTCCCTGTATAATTTGCATCCTGTTTTGGTTTTTATTATTTACCCTTTTTATTATTATTATTATTATTATTATTATTTTGTCCCTATCCATCACCAATCATCATTATAATTCGTGTTTTACACCTGATATCTTCATTTTTTAAACAAAAATTCCCATACAATATCGATTCAAATCATCAGCTTGCTTGATTTCATCGCTTTTTAATGTTTTCCATTCTCAACAAAACAATGTGGGGGAAAACATTAATGATGTGACATACAGATTTTAAAAAAATGATAAGACCAAATCACCACCATCATCATCATCACACGTCAATGATAATAATCTTTTTCTTTTTGTAAATATCTATCTTTCTTTCAAAACACAAACACAGAATGACAACAACAAAAAACTTGGACACATTTTTTGATTTCTTTGTGCTTTTCTCACACACTCATTCTCTCAATTTCTTTATCTTTATTTCTTTCTCTCTATACACCTTTGCATCAATTTTGAATGAATATATCAATCAATCAATCAATCAATGCAAAAATGAACTAAATAAAATAAAATATCTTAGGCTTTTTTTGAAAAATTTGAAATTTTTTTTGACTGTTTTAACATTGTCCAACCAATTAGTGTTGAAATAGTTGTCTGTTTTAAACTCAAATTTTTTTGGAATTCGAATTCGTCAAAAGTTCAATTGGAAAACAAACTTACGATAATGGAACGTTTAAGAGGTTTACAAATTGAACTAAGTCGATTTCAGAATGAAAAATGTTTGATTGATGAAGAGATTGGTTGTTTGCGACAAAAACGACAAAAATTATTGGAAAAAATTTCCGAAATTCGTCTGGAAATTGAAACTTATCAAAATCTATCAAATTCCGGTGAAATACGTGACAAATTTTCCAATGAAACATATGAATGGTCACAGAAAGCTCAATCATTATTAGAATCAGTATTTGGTTTGAAACAATTTCGTTCACATCAATTAGCTGCTATAAATGCAATATTATCCGGTTTGGATGTTTTATTGATTATGCCAACTGGTGGTGGTAAATCACTTTGTTTTCAAATCACCTCGTTGATTACTGGTGGTTTAACTATTGTCGTATCACCACTGATATCATTGATCGAAGATCAACTAAGTACATTAAAATCGTTAAAAATTTCGGCAAAAATATTGGACAAAGATAATAAAGAAGAATCCTCGAAGATTTTGAAAAGTTTAGAACAATCAACGATTCCGTTTCGAATTCTATATGTAACACCGGAAAAATTGAAACATAATTCAATGTTAATGAAACAATTGGATAAATGTTATCGTAATAATAATCTAAAACTTATTGTCATCGATGAAATACATTGTTTATCGACATGGGGTCATAATTTTCGTCGTGATTATCAATTCCTGACACAGGTGCATCGTCAATTTTCTAAAACACCAATTCTTGGCTTAACGGCTACGGCAACAACAAAAACTATTAGTGATTTGATAAATATTCTTGAAATTCATGGTTGTTGTATATTTAAAGATTCATTTTATCGTTCAAATCTCCGATATTCAATCGAATGGCAAAATAATTCTACTGATGATGATCTTGATCGAATTATTGAATTATTAATGACAAAATATTCCGGACAAAGTGGACTGATTTATTGTCTGAAAATAACCGATGTTGATTCAGTTGTCCAAAAACTTTGTCAAAAAGGAATAAAAGCATCTCCTTATTATGCAGATTTACCGATCGAAATGAAAAATCGAACCTATCAGAAATGGATTCATGATGATCTGCAAGTAATCGTTGCTACAATTGCATTCGGTATGGGTATTAATAAATCAAATGTTCGATTTGTTATTCATTATCAGATGCCAAAGTCATTGGAAAATTATTATCAAGAAACTGGTCGTGCAGGGCGTGATAATCAACATGCTGATTGTTTGTTATTTATGAAATATTGCGATGTATTTAGTACATTATCTATTGTTTGTGATGAATATCATGGTAGGGATAATGTATTGAAAATGGTTTCATTTTGTTTAAATCAAACCGAATGTCGAAAGAAATTATTAGCCAAACATTTTAATGATGATGAATGGTTAGATCATCAATGTAAAAATCAATGTGATAATTGTCAGAAATCAAATACCAATAATGATGATGATATTGAAGAAAAAGATCTTCATCAGTCTATGATGGAATTAGAACAAATTATTTCGAATGCATTCGATAAAGCTGAAAAAAGATTAACAGCATTCAAATTATTAGAACTGTGGATGGGAAAAGGTGAGAAAAAATTACGACCAACCAATGTAAAACCAACCAAATTCGAACGTGAAAAAGCGGAAAAAATTATATTGAATTTATTGGTCAAAAATTATCTAGATATTAATTATAGTCAATCAAGATATTGTATTATTACATATTTGGTTGTCAGTGATCATTGGAGATCATTGAAAACAACAAATGGCAATAATGTTCGATTTGATTCGAAACGTAATAGTGATGCAATCAAATCATCAAATTCGAAACGTTCGAAAACTGCCACTATTACTATAGAATAGAATTTAAAATTAAGAATTGCCTTTTTTATTGAATTAAATTTATAAATTTTTATAAATTGCTCTGTTTTTTCAAACATTTTGATAATTATCCTGGTTTTTTGGTTTTGGTTTTTTTCATTTTTTTTTGATTTGAATTTTTTTTTTAAACCAAACATGCGCAAACATAAAATTCGTTTGCCTGAACCTTTTCAGGATGTCCTTCAAAAGAAACAGCAACAACAACCAACTGCACAAGCAATATTAACTAAACAACTGCCACTTGGATTGGACAAATCGGATCAACAGAATCAACCACCATTATCATTGGATAATAATAATCTAGGAAAAACAATGGAATTTCAAACGTCAATCAAACAGAAAAATAATGTCTGTCTTATTGTTATCGATGGTTGGGGAATATCTGACATTCAACAAGGTAATGCTATTGCTAATGCCCAAACACCGGTGATGGATTCATTGGCCAAAAACACTGATCAATATCGAACGCTAGATGCATCAGGGCTGGCTGTTGGCTTACCAGCCGGTTTAATGGGTAATTCTGAAGTTGGACATCTAAATATTGGTGCTGGTCGTGTTATTTATCAGGATATTGTTCGTATTAATTTGGATGTTGAAAAAAAGGTATGACCTTTCCAAGATTGATTAACAATGATAATGATGATTGTTATTTGCTCATCTAGATGATTGACCAGAATAAAAATTTCGTTGGAGCATGTGAACGGGCTAAATCACAAAATGGACGACTTTTGTTACTTGGCCTGGTTAGCGATGGTGGTGTTCATGCACATATTGATCATTTGTTTGCATTATTAGAAGCAGCTAAAACAAATGGTGTGCCAAAAACATTTGTTCATTTTTTCTCTGATGGTCGTGATACTAGTCCAACATCCGGTGTAAATTATGTTCGTTCAGTATTGGATCGAACACGTGAATTATCATATGGATCATTATCAACCATTATGGGTCGTTATTATGCAATGGATCGGGATAAACGTTGGGAACGTATTCGTATTGCTGTTGATGGTCTTATTGATGGTACAGGTGACTCGGCTACACCAGATAATGTTATCCAAATGATTGAAAATAATTATAAAAATAGTAAGTGTTTATTTTCATAATTATTCTGATCAATTGATAATCAACTTTTTGCTATAGATATAACTGATGAATTTCTCAAACCAATTATTGTTGATCGTGAAGGTCTTATCAAAGACAATGATACATTAATATTTATCAATTATCGTGCTGATCGTGTACGGCAAATAACGGAAACATTAGGTGTTAAACAACCATTTGAACAGCCAAAAGAAAATATGCCTAAAAATATAGAAATATTAACAATGACTGAATATAAAAAAGAATTTCCATTCAAACAACTTTATCCACCTGGTGTACCGAAAAATGTTTTGGCCGAAGTTGTTAGTCAGGCAACGTGGCCACAATTTCATACAGCTGAAACAGAAAAATATGCACATGTAACATTCTTTTTTAATGGTGGCCAAGAGAAAGAATTCCCCGGCGAAGATCGTGTTATGGTACCATCACCAAAAGTTGCTACTTATGATTTGCAACCTGAAATGAATTGTGCTGGTGTTGCAGCCGAAATGGTCAAAGCTATGGAAACGAAAAAATATCCATTTGTAATGTGTAATTTTGCACCACCCGATATGGTTGGTCATACTGGTAAATATGATGCAGCGGTTAAAGCTTGTCAAGCTACTGATCAAGCAATTGGTGTAGTGAAAAAAGGTTGTGAAGATAATGGCTATGTTTTATTGGTTACATCGGATCATGGTAATGCTGAAAAAATGTTCGATGATAAAGGTGGCCCACTAACATCACATACAACAAACAGGGTACCATTTTGTATGTCAAATACAACAATGAAATTCAAATCCACTGATGTTGCCAATCATAATCTAGCATTATGTGATGTTGCACCGACCGTACTTGATTTACTTGGCCTATCAATTCCAACCGATGATATGACCGGTAAATCATTGTTAGCAGTTTAGATTCGAATGAATTCATGAACGAAAATTGATTTGCTTGTATTCTATTCTCTCTCACCATAATTAGATGATCCTATAGAGTTATTATTATTAATTTTTCAAAACAAAATATTTTCAAACCAAAATTATTAAAAAATTAAAATTTAAAAAAACAAATACGTTGTTTATGAACGGCAGAGGGCGCACGACTCGAATTTTTTGTTTTGTTTTGTATCACGATCCACATTAATTAATTAATGGAACGATCGACCAAAACAACACACATGCATTATCTGAGTTTATAAAACCGGCAATCTGTCAACATTTTGATTGAAAAATATGGATTCTTTCATCAGTGATGATGCTCAAGATTTATTGGAAAATCTTCAACCATCTTCAGATGATCATGATCATGATGATAATATTTCTTCATTAAATCATTCAACAACATCGATCAATAATAATAATAATGTATTTCGACAATCATCATATGATAATTGTGCTAATGATAATGATAATAAATCCAATAATAATAACAACCAAAATGATGATCGAATGATGACCATTACAATGTCGAATGAATCACAACAACCGCAATCACCAACAACGATGGCAGTGGCCAGTATACCGGCTCAACAATTGGCCAATGTTGATAAATCACAAATTTTGGCCGTGATTCATCTGTTGAAAAAATACCGATTCAATGCAACCGAAAAGATTCTGTTGAAAGAAACAGCCAACATAATCAATGATGATGATATTAATAATTTGGCCAATGTAGATCTGATGATGATGAAAGAGACAAATTTCTCATCGCTTGTCTATCAAACGGAAGAAAATCCAAATATTTATGAAGAAAATTATAAGCAATTACAACGTTTTGTTGATAGTTCTTTGGATTCATATCGACATGAATTATCTAAATTATTATATCCAGTATTTGTTCATATGTATTTGGAATTAGTTTGTAGTGGTCATGAAGATCAAGCTAAATCATTTATGCGTTTATTTGGTAGACAACAGGAATTCTGTTATTCGAATGATATTGAAAAGTTATCACTGATAACCAGAATTGAACATTTATCAATGTATAATGAAGTGCTGGAAAGTTTTCGTGATTCCCAACAACTATATACAATACGTTTGTCGAGAGATTCATATAATTATTTAAAACGATTTCTTCAGGATAAATCACAAACATCAAGCGGTATTGGTAAAGCAACTATTTTGGTCAACATTATCCAGGAACATTTATTTATCGATGTTTATGAAGGTTTGACTCGTAGCCGAATGAATGTTGAAGCATTATCGGGCGCCATGTTTGGTGAAGCAAATCGTGATATTAATAAAAAACGTGTTTATTATGGTTTGTTTAAAGAACCAGACATTAAAATCGATATGATGTATGATCTGGATTTGGATTTGGATTGTTCAACAAGTCAGCATAATCTCAATTCCAATGATGTTTCAATGAATGATACATCAGGCGCTATTGGTGGTGGATCATCAACAACTACCACCGGTGGTGCTCATACATCCAGTTATTCGATGAAAAAGATGAAAAAAATGAAAAAAGATTCCAGTCAATCGAAAAAAGCTAGAAATGATCCAAATGCACCACCATTAACCAGGATACCGATACCAGAATTAAGGGATACTGAACAGCTAGAAAAACGTAGAGCAAAAAAAGAAGCAAGTAAAGCTTTGAAATTAGAAAATGAAAATGTTCTACCATCGATATGTTTGTATACATTATTGAATGCACAACAACTTACAAATGAAACCAGTGCTATTTGTGCACAAATATCTGATGATTCAACATTGTTAGCTATTGGATTTGCTGATTCATTCATACGGATATGGCCGTTAACACCGGGTAAACTGCGTGGTTTAAAACCGGCCACCGAATTAGAAAACCTGGATAAAGAATCTGATGATGTTATGTTACGTATAATGATGGATATGGGTAGTGATATGAAAATATTATTCGGTCATGGTGGTCCGGTTTATGGTCTAAGTTTTAGTCCTTGTCGTGATATGTTGTTATCATGTTCCGAAGATACTACCATTCGTCTTTGGAGCCTTTTAACATGGACAAATGTTGTTGTTTACAAAGGGCATTGTTTTCCAGTTTGGGATGTTAAATTCAGTCCACATGGTTATTATTTTGCATCATGTTCCAATGATCGTACTGCAAGACTTTGGGCAACCGATAATCATAATCCATTACGTTATTTTGCCGGTCATTTTGCTGATGTTGATGTAAGTTTCGGCAAGTTTTTTTGTGATAAATTTTAAATGTATTTTCCCTTTATCGAACACAGTGTGTCCAATTTCATCCAAATTCCAATTATGTTGCTACAGCATCATCCGATCGTTCGATTCGTTTATGGGATTGTTTAAATGGACAATGTGTTCGTCTGATGACCGGTCATAAAGATAATGTTCATGTTTTAACATTTGAAAACTCCGGTAGATTTCTGGCAACAGCCGGTGCTGATAAACGAATTTTGATCTGGGATTTAGCTACCGGACATTTAGTAGCCGATTTGGCCGGTATTCATACAAATTCAATCTATACATTAGCATTCAATCGTGGACCAGAATCTTTGATATTAGCTTCTGGTGGCTTGGATAATCGTGTCGTTCTTTGGAATATGAAAAAATTATGGGATGATATAGATTTTCAAGAACTGACACCAACATCTATGCCACCAATTAAGTAAGTCAAAGTTTTCTTTCCAAATTGATTACTAATTATCATTTTTTACATTTAGATCCAAAAGTGAAACCTATCTACTGGCAAAATATCCAACCAAATCGACCTATATTTTATTGAATCATTTTACACGTCGTAATCTGTTGCTATCAATTGGAGCATTTCATCAACAATCCACATGCACTCTGTCATCATCATCTACATCTTAATAATAATTATTAATAAAAATATTTTTTATAATTTTCTTGGAAAAAGACAATTTTCTTTGATAAAAAAATGTCACCAACACCCCCTCACATAATGATTTGGAATTTGCTAAAAATATAAATTCTCGGTAAGATATAGAGGGAATGGCGCGCATTCATATAGACAGGGCAATTGGAGCGGAGGGAAGAGGGGGAATTCTGAATTCTAAATGAATTTCTCTGATTACGTCGCATCCGTCTATTCGCATGTCATTTCCATGTTTGAGGGTGATAAATGTATCTATCTGTTCATTCCTATTCCTATGAATGAATCGGTTTGAACCCAGCCCATTGATGATGATTGATACGATCAACCTCCGTCGATTGTTCTGTGGGTCTGAAAACGAAACAAAAATTGAAAACTTGATTTTGCTTGCTTATGTTCGAATATGCGCCATATTGATGATAATGATGATTGTTATTTGGGCAAATCATACGACTGGCTAATATTGTTGTTGATCCATCCATTCATCCATCCATAAATGATTTGATCATTTCAATCAAACACCAAAACAATATGTGTTTCTTATTTGATTCAAATTACATAGAGTCGGCGCTTTTGTGTGGTATTGGACCAGACTCGATGATGTACGGTGGTGATGGTGGAATACAATCCATAATTATTATCATCGGTGTGATCGATGCGCGTGTCCGCAAAATGCGGATAAATAGCCCAGTCTCTCAGCTTTTACAACGAACGAACCAAACAAACAACAAATGGCTCCCCGATCTTACTCTTTAGTTATTCATTATTAGGAAGGTATAGCCCACACTCTTGATTGAAATTCCGCATAAGATCGTAAAATTCGCATCATTATTTTCACTTCTTTGCTTTAAATTTTCTTCAAACACCCTGTATATATAGAGTACAGAATATAATGATGGTGAAGAATGCTAGTAGTAATCTGCCAAGTAATTCGACCACGATAATCGGCAGAAGTATATATGTAATACGGTGGCGGCGGGGATGATGACCATCATCATCATCACAGAGATCAATCAAGACCACCACTTCGATGCTCTCATCTTTTTTTAGTCGTTGAATATTTGAATTGTCGATTATCTTAATGGCAGCATATACCGAACCGAACCAACCGATACACTAACCGGTCGACCACCATATTGATATATTGTATCGTCTCGCGTATCGTCTATTCTTCTTCTTCTTCCTAATAACATCGGACCTGTACATTATTCGGATTCGATTCAAAATTCCGAAAGAGAGGTGGTAAAGAAAAGTGGTTCTTTGCATGTCTAGGCATTTCATTCAATTCAATTTCAGTTCAGACAAAAGTTTCATCATTCATTCATTCAGATCGGAGATACCCATAGCCATTTTCGTATCGTTTTGAATATTTTCCCTTAAACGACAACGCTATACACGGGAATATTATTTCGGAACGGGATTTCGCTATTCGACCACATAGCAGCCATATTTGTGTGTGTTATGTGTGAGCGGATAAATATCTCCATTTTTTCTGATTGTTATTTGATTTGATTTGTTTATTTGTGCGCTTCATATTAACCTGATTTCATATTTTTTTTTGGGTCATCAACTTTGGCTTATCACCTGAAGGTAAACAACATTCTTCGATGCATGAAATTATATGATGGTTGTAATGAATGAAATTTTTTTCACCTTATTGTACGATTAAATAGCTTTAAGAAAAAATCAACTTGCAACTTTCAACGATTATCATCAGTCTTCTGCGAATCGCAAAACATTGATTTATTTTTATAATTTTTTTCCGGAATCATTGTTTTTTTGTGAATAAAATAATTAAGCGCATAGCGTTTATGCTATGCCCATTCAAACGTTACAATATAAAATTCGTCATCTTAAACGACAAGAAATTGAACAGCTATTGCAACTATGCAAAGCCGAGGGACGTCATATGGGTACAGTGGCCGAAATAGAATCCTGGATGCAAATCGATCCAAATGGATTTTTTGTTGCTGTCAACGAAAAAGGTATGCTTGTTTGTTCTCATTATTTTCCCAAAAATAATTATTTCAGGAAAGATTATTATTGTGATTAGAATCACATTTCACCAACATACAAAACAAATGTCGAACAGGAATTGAATACGTGATCGACAACACATTCAAGGACATTGAATCAAAAATGAATTCAATGTCAACAAATAACTAGCGACCCTCCCCAAATTCTGTCGCACAGAATTTCCAATGCATATCATTACCACAAACGTACTGGGTTAATTGGCAGGATTTTTATTTTTATTTCTTGCAAATCAACTTGTTTCGTGACTTGGTTTTGATCCACTGCCTGTCCGCCTACCCGGTACAACAAAAAAAATCATTAATTCCGATTGTTAGGCAGTTGTTGTTGTTAGGCGATAAAAAATGAATATATAATATATAATGTTACCAATTCAAATGTGACAAGTTTTTGAAATAATAATACTCTATATTTATATTCCTATCATAGATCATCGTATAATTGGAAGCTGTTGTGGAATGTGTTTATCGAAAACTCATGGCTATGTTGGAATGTATGTTGTAAGCAAAGAATATCGTGGCCTAGGGATTGGCAAACAAATATGGTCAGCTGCAATTCAACATCTTGGAACAAGAAACCAGGGTCTAAGTGCCGTTTCTCACCTGTTCACACTGTACCGGGATAAAGCTGGCTTTTCGCATGTTGCTGATTGGACTGTTGATCTATATCGTTTAGATTATATGGAAAGAATGATATTAATTCATTGCAATAAACACCAACAAATTAAACGAAGAAAATATGATAAACGACAAAAAGCTGGCAGCAATAATAATAATCATCCAATGACAACAACAACCACAACGATCACTGTTCATGATGATAATGATGATGGTGTTGATGATGATAAACGTCGACGACAACACGAACATATCGATCTGATATCATCATTAACAACCAAAGAATGTGTATTCTGTTGTCTTGGCCATCAATATAAAAGTAAACAACGAAAATATTTACGACAAAAACGTATGCTTATCAATATGATGAATAATAATAAATCCAATTTGGAATTTAGTGATGATGAATCATATGGATTTTCATCATTGTTTTTTGGTGCCGATGATGAAATCGATAATGCTAATGTTGGCAGTGGTAATGTGGACAACATCGATCAATCCATCAAAGAGAATATAATCGATTCATCATCCACAACAACAACAGTAACAGCAACAACACCGGCTAAAATGAAGAAAGCAACAAATTCTAGTTTCACCGATTCAATACAGCTAGAATCTTTGGAATTTTTATTTAAATTTCGTTTCTGTAAATGTATTCGTTGTCATGGTGGTAAAATGCGCACAATCATATTGAACGGGCAAGATGATCAATTGATTGAAAAAGTTGTGGAATATGATCACCGGTTACATCAATATGATCGATCTCGGATTGTTCGATTAACATTGATTGAAAAAAATTGTATCAGTCGAATTGCAATGCTTGGACAAACAGTTGTTGGTTATGGTTGTGTGAAACCATCATTACAAAATATGTGGATAATGTGTCCATTGTATGCTGATAATGAATTTGTTGCAAGAATGTTGATGATTGATTTGATTAGTGATCTAATTCTAATCAGTCAATCATCGATCAATCACAATACTATAATACCGACTGTTGTATTGAAAACACCAAGCAATAATCATAATGCTTGTCGTTTACTGAAAGAATTGGGATTTGTTAAACAGGATTATTCCCTCAAACGTTGTTATACAAAACAATTGGTTCAAGTACCAACACAATTCATCTATGCTTTACATACATCTGTATTTTGTACTGAATAATTCTTTTTTCACCATTTCAAACATCTATCTCTCATCTTCATCATTATCATCATCAATTTTTATTTGTTTCTTTTTTTTCATAAAAAAATTCAATTTGTTTCCATTGTATGGATAACGAATTGTGATTTAAAAACAAGACCAAAAAAAAATTTCTACAAAACACACTTGATTAATGAATGTTTTTTTGATTACACAAACTATCCATACACCAACCATACATCCACACATACACACCTACCACCATGGCTTTCAATTTGTAATTTTTCCTTTTTTTTCTGCAGAAATATTTCTTCTTCTCTTCTCTATTTATCATCATTATCATCATGTTTGGTCTTCTCTTCTCTACTTATTAATTATATAATCATCGCCTTTTTTATTATTATTATTCCGATTTGAATAATTTTTGTTGATTGTTTTTGATATTGGCTGATGCTGACGTTTGTTGTTGTGCTGCTGTGGCTTGAGTATGATCAATATTGAAATGATCATCATCATTGATATTAATAATATTAATATTAATCATGTTCCATAAATGATGACGAAAATGACCAATTGTAATCAATGTTAAAGCAATTGTTATTGTTATACGAATTGATTCCCAAATTAAAGAGCCAATGATCATAGTGATGAATGATATCATCAACAATAAAATGTTGAATATTTTTTGTGTTCTTTTTTGTTTGTTTGTTTGGTTTGAGGGATATAATTTAGAAAAAAGTCAGATTAGAAAAGATATCCCATGTTAAGAATGTTAAAAACAATTACCTATTTGAATGATATGAGTAAAATCGTCGTTGAAGATCCAATGGATTTGAATGAAACATAGCCATTAGAATAGTTAATAATAAAAGCAAAATAAAATCTTCCAGATAGATGTTTGATAAATTTTTCATTGCCAAATTCAACATATTATTTGATTTATTATTGATAGTCATCATTATTGAAGCTTGTCCAAATATCCAATCAACACAATATGGCAAATGCAATAATGTAATGGCTAATAATAATAAAAACAACAAAGGATATATTGCAAATATCAATGTTGTCGATGTTGTTCTACCCAAACGCAATTCAACACTTTTAGCCTGATAAAACCAATATAACATTGAAATGGTAAAGTAAAAATGTATCAAACAATAAGTCTGTGTTGAACGGGCGAAAAATTAATATTTAAAAAATCAATTCAGAATCCATCACAATAACTTACCAAAGGCAAAAAATAAATAGCCGTATTAATGAATACCAATACAGCACCAATATCGATTAATGACGCTAATCGTTCCAATCCGATCCAACGAATAGGAAAAATGGAAAAATTTTGAAAACAACGTATACGAAAAAATATTAAACCATTGGAAAAATTATTCGCCAAATGTGTGACCAAAATACTAGCCAGATAAATTATTGAATAGGCAAATAGAAATAGAATTATGCAAATTATTGTACGGTTTCCCAACGAAATATTGGCCAAATTGATTAGATCATGTGATGGATACATTCTGTATTGAAAAACAAAAAAAAAGATATTCAACCGAAACTTTGGTTGGAACTGACACTTACTGTTTAATTATGAACAAGGCGAACAATGAAGCTGGTACAACCTGAACAAAACAATAAGCAAAATAATGTCGTTGAATCATCAATTCGGATGCTGTTTGAAATTGATAACATTTCCCAGCAAAATCATTTCGACTGACGAATGTTCGAAATTTTTCTAAATCAGAATTTGAGAATGTATATCTATTACAAAGATTTGAAAATTGTATCGATAATATCAAGATAATGATCGATATGATCATCGGGACGATTAATGGAAAATAATGACGAAGTAATTGAGCTATTGAACCGGTAATTGAAAATTTCATTTGAAAATCAAAACCACAATTTGGTTCAACGAATAAGTAGATTTTTGGTCGATTTTTTCCAACATTTAGCTCATCATCCAGAGAGTTTGTATGTCGTGAAAGACCAAATTGATATAGAGAATTTTTAATCGGTTGTAATGGCCATATAAATTCATTCAATTCTGGATTCGATGGATAATTTAGATACAAAAAACCATTGAATTTAGAATCATTTTGATAGCAACTAGTAGTTCGTACCGTCAGCCAATATGAATGCCAAATATTGTTAAAATTTTCCAATGTTAATTCATAATATAATTGCTCTTGTGAAATGAGTTTGGAAAACATTAATTTTGAAACGAATGGATTGGATTGAAATGATGATAATGAATTCGGCATTCGAATTGTTCGTTGACGAATTGATCTAGTAAATCGATCAATAATCAATACATATCGCGATGATTGTGATGGAATAAGATTAATAATCAGATGTGTAAAACCTTTAGCTAACCATTGATCAGCATCAAATCGGCCAACATGACTATCCCATTTGAAATCAAGATTCGGTACCGATTGTGTCATCAATGTAACCGCGTAAACATTACCATTACATTCAAATGTTGGTTCGGTATTTGTCGACGGTTGACAATTACCAATCGAAATAGTATCTGGTTTAAGATTTCCTTCCAAATAGATTACAATCATTTCACCATCTTTCAAACGAATCACATAATTGATTGGTCGAACAATTTTGACAAACGATAAACGAACAAGACGATCTTTTAGTTCAATCCATTCGATTTTTGTGTTTGTCATCAATGAAATTGATAAATTTGATGATGGTAAAATAGAAGGATATTCTTTTGAATAATGTCGATGCAATAAATGATAATCAATAATTTTTTGCCGTTTATCACTATTATCAATAAATACTAATTGATCCAAATCAATTATATCGAAAAACATTCGATTCAATTTGATCATTAATTGACGACACCAAACAATACAAAGATGATCAGCTGATACCCATACCTGGCCAACAAAAATTAAATGAGATTAGGAAAAGGATACACTAAACTCACATCAGGTATAGCTGTTGTCAATATGGACAGATCTTTTGGATTCGTTGAAGAATCCAGTCGAATTAAATCCGGACGAACAATTAGATCCTGGTAGGAACCACCAATCGTTATGAAATTCAAATCCGATAGTCTAGTGTTTCGATAACGTTGATAATCCAAATTGGTACGTTCATAAAATCGAATTGTTTCCAAACTATAACCAATAGCTGGATGAAGATTCGGTGTCGATAATGTTAAAACGATTGATATTCGTGATAAAAATGGACGAAATGCATTTCTAGTCAACAATGAACGGATAAGGATGCCACCCTTTTTGAAATCGAGAGAAAAGATTTTCAGGTAAAACTCATCGATCATCGAGAAGACTACTTACAATCGAATGTCCAATCAAAATCAATCGAATATTCGGAACATGTTTATAAAGATCGCAAATGCGACGAATTGAATGATAAAGAAATCTGGTTTGTCTTTCCAGCTTATCACCAATAAATGCCGATAATTCTTCATTGAGATCAATGCTAAAATAATTTAAATGAGATCCTTTATGTGCGGACATTAACAGACCAACTGATGCTAATGATCGAACTTGTTTATAGCTACCGGCATTACCAGGCACAAATATGATTGGTTGACCATTAAATTCATTTAATCGTAATGTTTCAGCATATTGACTGGATTGATTTATATCAAAATGAATTATGCAATTGAAAAAATTTTCCCCAAACGATACATACCCTTCACCGTAAACATAAAGGTGATAATTTGGAAACATTTTTCTTAAATTACGTTCCATATCAATTTCCTATCAATGATGATGATTTGCAATGAACATATCAATCAATCAATCAATTTAACTTACCACATATTCAGGATATTGATACATATAGGTCATTTCACAACGATTCGGTTCTTGTATAAATAAATCAATAAAACCGATCAATAATATTGAAAATATGGCCACCAATATTATGGTGCCACCGGACGATGAGATCAACATCATCATTGTCGTCGTTTACAATCAATGATCAAAAATGCTTATCAAAGTCCATCATTATAATGATTCCATAATGGAACCAAGTAATAAAAATGTAATAAAAATTATTAAAAAATTGTCCTTTTTCAACTCTATTTTAACCGAAAAGAAAGAAAGAATATTTTTATTTATTCGAAGCATGGTTAAGTCAAAATAGTTTTACAATTATAAAAAATATTGGCACGATATTTGAAAAAAATGAAAAGAAATTTTTCATTTTGGCAAATCTTTACGATAACGATTTGGAATCGGTCTACCAGCCGAATTATAATCACCACGTTTCAATTCGACCATATTGAAAAAATAACCAGGGCCAAGTACTTCTTGTGCAGCGGATTCATTTTTAAATGGACAATATGATCGGGTATGAGCATTATCACCACTTTCGCCACATAAATTACAACGAAATTTTCGTAAAATTGGACAATTTACAGTTCCATTTGGATTTTTCAATTGATGTGATGACCAAATTTCAAATGGTTCAGAATTTTCACGACAAAATGTACATGATGGACCACGATAATTTCGTTCCAATTCAGCTCTAGTATTGTCGATTACATTAGCTGGATATATTGGTTTGGATGGATGCAACCATAATGGTGCAATTTTATTATTATCATTGAACGACATGATTTTTGTTTTTTCGTCAAAAAAAATGAACAGAAACGTTAAAAAAGAAGAAAATTTCGAGAACAACCAACAACAACGATTTCGAAAAGTCAAATGACACTTGACATTCTCTCTATGTTTGTTTGTGTTTGCTAGCAGGCAATGAAAAAGCGACAGTGGTTATTTGGATAGAAGGACAATGACACAACCATGAGGCAAACTTTTGTTTTTTTTTCTGCTAATTACTAACCTGAAGTGACAATTTCTGTTCGAGGCCACAACCAAAAACACGTGGTGATGATGAAATCATCAAAAATTGGAGAAAAGGTTTTTCGATTTTTTTATTTATAAAATTTTTTTTGCGAACACAAAATACTTAAAAAAATTGGGAAACAAGAAAATAACCTAAATTAGTCAACGATAATGTGTGATGATGATGATTGTTCAGGGTATTTCGAAAAAATGATGAAGACAATTTGGATTGAAAGGGCATTTTTGTTCAGTTTTTGGTTTTTCAAGTAGTAGAATTTTCGAAGAAAGTGGCTAAGTAAGTTACTGGTTAAGTAAGTGTTCCACTAAATTAAAAAGATGTAACACCCCATATTTTACGTAATTTTTCATAACTTAACCAAAATAATAATGACCATGGTCCCATACGAATCCAACATGGTATAAAACCTTTATAAAGTGAAAAAAATCCTTCACCTTTAACCGATTTAATCAAACAATCCATGGATGAACGATATAATAAACCACGGCCAGTATTATCAGTCGGTTGATTCATGACACGTGTTTTGATAACATCAGCCGGCGTACCAAGT
This sequence comes from Dermatophagoides pteronyssinus, assembly GCF_027571235.1. Taxonomy (NCBI): domain Eukaryota; kingdom Metazoa; phylum Arthropoda; class Arachnida; order Sarcoptiformes; family Pyroglyphidae; genus Dermatophagoides; species Dermatophagoides pteronyssinus. Next base: position 106,328 of record NW_027461543.1, read on the forward strand.
AATGCTGCAACCAAACCAGAACATACACTGGACATTGCATGCAGATAGATATTATCTTTCATATTAGTATGTTTCAATATTAAATGTTTTGCCGTATCATAAGTGGTTAAATCACCAAGATTAACAAATGCAGCACGTTGACAATTCGGCATCCAACCTTTCCATAAGCCACGTATACCACCTTCATAATATATTTTCATAAATGCATGTCTGGCATTACGTACACGTGGTTCCAGTCCCTGTAATCGTCTTCGTCCTTCCATTTGTACTTGAACTTTAACTAAATCGGCTGGACTGGCCAAAAATTGTGCCGTAACACCAGCTACAGTACCACCAATCAATGCTTTCCATAATGGTATTGTACCATCAGAGTTTTTTCCCAATAAATCTTCGCGAATATATTCATAAAATGTCATTCGTACACCAGAATAAACTATTTTAAAAATTAAAATCAAATTATCATTATTGTAAGGCTAGCCGCAATGGAATCGCATTGATTGTCGTTTTGCAACAACAGAGAAACCAAGGTCCAGCCTTGTCTATTATTTACAAATAAATATTCAACAAAACGATAATGCCGATAATAAGTGGGAAAAATTAAATCATTCGAAAAATTGAATTGACAACAAACAATCAAACTTACCAATATGACGATAGATTGCTGGCGATAATCCTTGCCATAATCGTAGGAAACCTTCTTCTTGAACTTTATTTAAAAGAAAACAACGAGAGAGAGATGGATTTATTGTGGAAAAAATTAACCAAAAACTAATCATCTTACCAATACCAACAGCAGTACCAAACATTCCACGATTTGGTATCAAACGTTTTGTTTGATTTTTGGCATGTTGTTCGAATGCAATTTCCCCTTGTATCTGTAGCCGTCCTTTGATTAAATCCAATGGATAGGTTACTGTTGTTGAAAAAATATTTTCATTAATGAAATCAAATGGGAAAACACAATGGAAATACCAAACTTGTTTCTGCACAACTTGCAGCCAAAAATGAAAATGTATATTTTATGAAAAATGTATCGTTTACATTTTTGATTTTTATCGTTGGTGATACAACAGCATCTTCTTTCGGTAACAATGGATCACGTGTGGTTGGCGTCACTGGTTTATATGTTTCACCGAGTACCATTATTATTGGTGGATATACAATTCAAAAAAAACGGAAAAGTGGAAAAAACCAAACCAAATCTAAATAATAATAATGTTATATACGGTTCATTAGTCACATTTAATTAATTAATTTACCTTTGATTAAATGAATAAATTATGATGATGATGATGCTAAAAAGGATTCTATATTATGGCTGAAAAATTGAATTTATGCTTGTCATTCATTCAAGTAATAATAGTGATTAGTGTTTTTGGATGACAATTTTGTAATTAGAGAAACAAAATTCGAATGCTAAGAAATTTTCGTCATCAAACACATATTTTTCTCTTGCAAAAATTAAATTTGAGATCTTATCGATGGTGGTTATGGACTAGATATTGAATTATTTCATCCTCTTCATCGGGATAGAAACAAGTTTGGCAAGGCTACAATATCTTTTTCACTTGGCCCTTCTATGCTGTAAAGTTTACCGGGTACAAATGTATCCTTTTTTGTTGTTGTTTTTCCTCCTTTTCATTCGAATTTTGCCTCTAGGTCCAATGTTTGATGATGATAATAACGATAATGAGGATGATTTTGATGATCAGCTGATGTGATTTACTATTATCACCATCGATGATATGATGATTGAAACAATTTAGAGGTCAATCAAAAAAGAAAGAAATCTGAGAGGGATTCTCTCTGTGATAATAAATGTAAATAACGAGCATGCAAGTTTGTTGGGCCAAAAACGAAAAAGTCCGTTCAACCTAAACAAGAATTAACAACAAATCACAACGATAGATGTCAGCGCTGTTAACATTCGAATATTCGAATTGGTTCGAGTTTGATTCGATTAAACCAAAAAACCGCGGACACGTTTTTATCAACCGAAACCAACCCGAACCAAAACGAATAATTATCTAGATAGAAAAAACCATAATGATTCGATGATCAATTTTTTTGTTGCTTTGATTAGAATCATCATTATTATCATTGAAAATAATAATAATAATTATTATTATTGTTGTGTCAACCAACCAACCGATCATCAAAAACCCAGCAATTTTATTCTTTTTGACATTTATTATTATTATATGATGATTATGATGATTAAACTACATTACATTCAAAATGAAATATTTTATTTATTTATTTTATGACCACTCATTTTATTTTATTTTATAATTTTTTTGGTTTTCTGGTTCAAAATTCATATCGTTTTTCTCTCTAATCGTGATGATTTTGTTATTTGAAATTTTCGTTTTTCGTTCGCCAAATGCACACACACAACCGACCAATGATAATGATAAACTAAAACCAAACCAAACCAAAATGGAAATGTGCGTGCAAAATTCTTTTCCATTCCCAAAAAAAATTTCCGGACATCTTTTTTTGGCTCATTCATTTTATATCTACCATTCACAAACAAAGTGTAATTATCAACAACAGCAAACAAAAATTTACGAAATGATATTATCGACCCTCTCGCCAAATATCGATATCGACGGGGAAAAAAACAAACAAAAGGAATTTTTTCGTTTTTCTAATAAGATTGGACAATTTTTTTCATTCTGCTGTTTTTCTGTTTCATTTTTGCTTCCGTTATGTGTGTGATGACCAAAAGGATTCTTCATTTCAACGAAAGAAGAATGGCCATTCAAAACAATACAGCAAAAAAGTATCGATCACTCGGAAATCATTTCGTGACTGAAAAATGTCTTCAGCTGTTGTCCAGCATTTTGCTTTCGCTTTTTTTTACTGTCATTATCTTGTCTTTCATTTGTCTCGCACTATGTTCTCAGTCGGTCCATAGGGCCATCATCATCATCAAAACATCACAGCATCACATTTCGATCGAATTCGGGTCGTAGTAATCATCGGTCTATATAACATGTTAGTTGATGGATGCAAGTAAGCAAGCAATTTTCCCATTGCAAAACATATTCGATACATTTTTCCCCATAAAACAGACAAATATACATAGTGTGGGCGTCATACGCCCGATTCCTAACTGCGTCGGTGTACAACATTCGTCGTTTGAAAAATATTCTTCTTTTTCACATTCGGTTTTTGGTACGGCGCTTTGGATACTTTTTTGTTGTTTTGTATGTTACGTATGGTCGTCGTTCTTTCTCTTTTGATGGCTACTATTGGCAAGATCATTCATTCAGTCATTTAGTCAAGTCAGTCGAATGATGATAATGTTTTGAATGTTCATTTCGGCGCCACCATTCATTTTTTTATTTCAAAGTTTTTAAAATTTTTAAAGCCAAATTCAGGCGCGCAATCGATTTTTCAAATCTTGATGTTTTTTTTTGTCATTTTTAAGTGATTAACCCTTTGTTTTGAAAATTGATTTTTTTTGTTGTTGAAATTTTTGCATGGACATCCAAACATCATTATTACATCATTATCATCAATATCATCTTTGTGTCTTGTGGTTGTGTTGTGTGATGATGATGATTGGTTATTGGGTAGTTTGATTCGTGATCAGCATACAGAAAAAACGCAAGACGTAAGGTAAGACGAAAGTGAATCGCGAATTTTTCAAAAGTCAAGTCTGCTTTGGTGGGTGAACTTTCTCTCCGTTTCTCTTCGAGGTTTCATTTACAAATTTTTTCAAATTCAAAAAATGATTTTTCGAATGAAAAAAAAATTTCATCCGAAAAAACCACCTAACATAACATATGTGAAAATCATGAATAATTTAACTTTGCGAATGAAAAAAAACCTTCAAGCACAATCGGCGTAAATCATGTTTTTTTTCGTCGTTGCTCACTTTCTCGATTATCCAACATTATTATTATTATTATGATTATTCAATGTTTGATGGACCATATTCCATTTCGTTTTCGTCGTTTTTTTTGTTTATTCAACCTGATCCCAACAAAAAAAATTGGTTGGTTGTTGTGGTTATTATCTACGGTTATCTTGGTTTTTATTTTTATTTAATGGACCTTCTTCTTTCTACTGGGAAATGAAGAGAAAAATGATTATTATTAGGTTCTCTACATTTATCTTCGTATCTGGTGTGTGTGTGTTCTCAATGTCATAATATTGTGTATTTGAATTTTTTTTCCATTTTGCCGGATACATCTTTTTTTCTGTGTAAAAAGGGAGTGAAAATTTCGACTGTAAATTAAATGATGAAAAATTCCAACACGTTTTACGACGATCATCATCATTAAAACCATCCATCGTTGTTGATTTTTTGTGTAACAAAATTGAAAATAATGTTTCTGTTGTTTTTTTTCAAACGACAACAGAAAAAAAGGAGTCATTTTTATTTTTCAATTTATTTTAAAGTGGTTCATTATGGAATTTTGTTTTGTAGTTTCTTCGGAAAAAAACTCAAATAAAAATTTATGATGATGCTATTTAGTTATTAAAGATTTACTATAGTATAATGGTGGTGGATTGGTTTTTCTTGAATGAAATTCTTTAAAAAAATTTTTTTTTTATTGCTTTACTCGATTCCTCGATATTCCAATTCATTCATCCATAATGTTTTTTTTTCGAATGAAAATTTATTTATTTTAAACACAATCAATTCGGAAAATATGTAAGCATTTTTCGAGAGAAAAAAGATTTCTTCTTTAACAAAAACAAAATCTTTCTTTCTTTTCTTTTCCTTCATTCTCAATCTCAATCTGTCTAAACTTTGAATTCTTTGCAGACAAACTAAGACTAAGTTTGTGTTGAGAATTTGTTCAACAAAAATTCAATGGATGAAAATCTTGATGCAATGATGATGATGATTGAATGCAATAAACATTTGAATGATGCCAATACAATACAATGCACATTATATTGGCAATTTTACAAACAACCAAAAAGACGACCACCACCACAACGATGAAGAATTGCCACAATGATGATGAATTATGAAACGGATGATTGCATCGTCATCAACATGAACAAACGATGAAGACAAACACAAACAAGCAGATGAAAACAAACGAATCGAACATTAATTCCTATTTTCAAATCAAATAAAAAATTCATCCACCACCACTTAAACAATCATCATTATTCTTTTTTCGGTTTTTGTTTATTTGTTTTTCATCAGAATTTTTTTCTTCGCTGCTGTTTTTTGTTTTTGTTTATTGGTATAGTGGAGTGTATGTTGAGAATATTCTTCTTGTTCATAATTCTGGTGGCTTGGGTTTATTTTCGTTTTTGTTGGGTTGGTCGATCGGGTTGAATTGTGTGATGATCGGGTTGATTAGCGTGAATGGCATACATATTGTCAATGGAGCAATATGATTCATTTTTGAAGAATATTTTCTGATTTTTTTTTTGTCTAAAATCATTTGATCGTAAGGAATTCATTCGTTTTTCGCTTGTCTGATTCATTTTGATACATTTTCTCTTTCGTTGGACTAATTATCATTATCCATTGTTCGTTGTTATCGAATTTCCATTTAGCAATTCAATTCAATGGATGATATCCGCGAATTCATTTCCGATTTCATTATCTATTCAAGAATTCTTATTGTCAACAATATAAGGATTCCATGGAGCAATGAATTGAAATGATTTTGTTGTTCATAAACAATGTAACATCAACATTGATGATTTTCGAGCCAAAAAATCGAATGTTTTTTGTTGTTCCTGTTGTTGTTGTTGAGAAAAAAGTGTTGTTGCAAAAACGAATGAAAAATGAATAATATTGGAGCCACCTATATTCTATTTGTTTTTGGACGCCATCAATATCCAGAATGTCTTTAGCGTGAAAACAAAAAATCAAAAATGATAAATGAAAAGCCATTTTCAACAACAACAACAAAAAAGTGAAGTGATTTTGTTTTCTTTGTCGCCTATAATAATCATAATAATAATAATAGCCAATTTTTTTTCTCTCCCTTCCTTTATCAATATTTATGTTTTGTCGTTTGTTATTTGTTGTTTATGGTCACATTTGGTATCGATATCGTCGTCGGATAATAAAACAAAAAAAAACGAAAATGTTCAATGTTTTTTAACGCGGCTTGTCGGTGTGAAACACATCCATAAAGAGTTTTTTTTCCGTTGTTGTCGTTATTCTTTTGAAAATTGTTTTGCAAAAATGATTTTTCTCCTTCCTCAATCCACTCCAACATACAAAGAATCCATATTCTAAGAGATGATGTTGGTCATTTTTCATCATCCACATTCGTTCCAAATGAACCACCACCGCCATCATATCGTTTCGTTTTTTCTTCGTTTCTGATTTGATCTTTATAAACGATAATCAATCTAGTCAAAAAAAATGAAAGAATATTCTCTCCATGTTTATAATGGATGTCTTTTTTTTCTATTTGCTTATCCAGACAAACAGACATCCAGCCATTCAGCCCGAAAATAACCGAAAAAAACCATTCAAATTCAGCTGATTACCACAATATGGTGATGGTTGCCGCCATCGACCGACCGACAAATAATGATCACTTCTTTTTTGTCAAATTTTCGGGTAAGTTTTTTTTTGTTGAAAATTTGCATTGGAACTCCCGGTATGATGTGAATGCATTTTCCTCAGCTTCCTTGCTTATAAAATATTAATCTTTTGAAAAAAAACAAAATTCGGTATCATTATTTTTATTTTTGTTTATTCGAATAGCAGGCAAAATAATAGATTTTCTTCTGTTTCTTCATTTCGATCGACAAATTGAAAATACAGTGGGATAAATAATAATAAGTGAAAATAAACTGTAACAGTGTAACGGTGTTTGTTTGTGTGTGTGATGTGATCATCAAATTTGGCAAAAAAAATCTTCTGATAGCGTGACCTCACAATATGTTTCCACAGTGTTCACTATGCAAATGATGATGTGAATATATAAAAATCTATCTCGGTGCATCTCGTTTATATTTCTGTGTTTATATTTCCAAAAATGTGGGGATTATATAATCATTATCATCATGATTCTATAATGTAATGATGTAATACATATAGATGATATTATCATCATCATCATCATTATGATGAACCAAAGTAATGGTTGTTGTTGTGCCCAATCGGCCATTTTAACAACAACAACAACAACATCGATAACAACAACAACAACAACAACGTCTACAACAACAGCAACAAAACCTGGCCGACAATATCATTATAGTGATGATGATAATAATGTTCGACGATCGACAACAACAACAACAACAAATCGATATAAACATCCATTGGAACGACAACAATCATCTACTACCGATGATTCTCGATGGATGTTACAAGATCAAAATCAAGATCATCATAATGATCATCATGATGCTGATGATTATGATGAACCATCATCATCATCAATATTCATTGATAATAATCAACACCTCAATAATGATAATGATAATATTAGTCGTTGTTCAATGTTTCAAGCAATAACCAATCAGCCACCACCATTATCATCACCACAAAATCAACAATATCACAATAACAATAATCAGAATAGTCAAAATAGTCCAAATTATCAACGTCAACGTCAACGTCGTCAACATTATGATCAACATGGTCGATGTTCATCACAACAATCTTCCGATTATTCATCATCACAATATCACCATCACCATCATCATCCTTCTTCTCATCATCATCATTATTCGAATGATCCAAATGTCAACAATCAACAACAACAACAACAACAACAAACATCCAATGCTGATAATAATGATGATAATAATAATCAGGATCAACCATTCAGCCAATATCAATCAGTTTGTCTTTATCTATTCAAACAGAATACATTTCCACGAAATATTTGTCTACGAATGATATCCAATCCATATCCTTTTCAGCAATTTTTACATCAAACAAAAAAAAAATTTACTTTTTTTCACTTTACTTAACTTGAAAATGATAATCCATCTTCCAAGCTTTCGTTCGTTCGATTTCTATTTTCTTGTTATCTTTTGAAATTCAAATGAAAAGTTTTTCATTCTTTCTCTATTATTGCATCAATTAAAAAGTTTCGTTTGATAGAAAGAAAAAAAGTTATCCTGGGGAAATGAAAATGAGAAAAAAAACCTCAAAACCAGATGACTTTGACCCTGGGTTTGGTTTTCGGTTATTCAAACAAAAATCTCATTGATTTAGATTTTGGTGGTTTGTTTGCATAAAGTATTTTTTTTTCAATGATGATTATTTAGTTAGTGTGTGTGTGGTGTATTTTTATGTTGAAAAGAATATAATATGCCAGCAGTGTGTAAAGTATTCCATGCTGTTTTGTTTGAAGTGAGAAGTGAATTAGAATTTGGTTTGTGTGTGTATATGGGAATCTGGATTAAAAACTTTTAAATTCTTTCTTTTTTCTTGCTTGATTGATGTCTGTGTGTGTAGACAGAAACTACAAACTCTATATAAATAAATAAACGAATCGGACATCCTTTGAAATTTATAATTATGAAAAACAGATTTAAAAATTGTTGTTGAAATAATAATAATAATAATAATAATAATAATAGCAATTCTGCTATTTTTTTTGGCTTGATTTTTGTTGGCAGACAACAAACCACACAGCCCAAACAACAAAAACAAAAATCTGGCAAAAATAATAATAGAAAATGATGTTCATTTCAAGATGTGCTCTCAGAAAGAGAGATTGATTTAATCGGATTTTTAGTAGATTTACATTTCGTACAACAACAACAAACAGAAAAATTAAAGCAAACTTGTCAACACCACACACAATCAGTGACAATGAATGTCAACGAAAGTTTTGTTGTTGTTTGAAGTTCAATTCAGTTGTCAGTTTTGTTCAATTCGTTGTTCCGTTTGACATTGTGGGATAGTATGACATGATTATTATTCATACATACATAACAACACACACTATATGATTATGATGATAATGACATTATCCAATTGATGTTTTCATTCTAGAGTTTCCTGTGTGTGTGTTCAACAATTCATGGATCAACTTCATTCGATTTGTTGGATAACATTTCAAAGTGGATTCCGAAAACGAAAATCCTTTTTTTTCGTTGCGAATGTTTGTTTGTTTGTTTCGGTTTGAATGAATGGAAAAGTTTGCTATGTTTTGAAAAAAAACAAAACTTAACTTAAATTCCAGGTGGACCACCATACACAAATTCTTTTAGCTGTATAATAAATTGACTTTTTTTTCTTTTTATCCTTGTTTTAATGAACCAAGCAATGGAAAAAATTGAATGAATGAATGAATTGGGAAAAAATGTTTCGAGAATTCAATTCAATTTATATATGTGTGTCCCTATGGTTTGGTCCATGTTTTTTTCCCTTTTGATTATTGATTTTTGTGTTTGTATTCGGATGACAAGAATGTTATTTTATTTTTTTGATGTTATTTTTCATTTTTTTGGGGATAGACCGCAGACAAGAATTTCTCCATTTTTCTATGCGTTTCAATGGGATAATTCAATTTAATTTCCAACTTTTTTTTCTCGATTATTTCAACTTATTCAGGTGTGTGTGTGTGCGACGAAGAGTCTGAGAGTGAGTGAGATCCTTTGGTAAAAGACGAAATTGCTTTTTGGTTTTTGGTTGCTACAATTGAATTAGAACATCCAAACATTTGAATTGAATTGAAAGAATCCGTGCACAATTCCATTGAGGAAATACTGAGGGGAGAAGAAAATAAGTGAATGAATTGAAATTCCATTGCCAAGATACTCATCATTCATGATGTGATGTCTTTTTTTTGATTCAATTTCATTTCATAATCGTAAAGAATTTCATTTTTTCATCAATGATGATGACATTTGGTGGCTTTTTTTTGGTTTGGATTCTTATGGCATCTTATTCTTGTGCCTAGTAGTGTTTCAAACACAGCAAAATAATAATAATAATAATGATAATGATGACACATAGTGATGACCATGAGTTTTTTTTCGTTTCTGGTATATATCCAGTGTGTTTAAAGTATACCTTTTATAGATAATATCCATTAGCTTTGGCCACTCTTTCTTTTTATCATAATGATAATGATAAATTGAGAATTCTATCAATGAAATGAATGTTTTTTTCGTTTCGTACATGATTGGCATATTTAAATAGCTGTTGTTGTTTTTTCTTTTTTTTTTGAAAATGTTTTTTTCCATTGACCAACCAACCAACCATCCATATATGATAATTGTGATTTTCCATTCCATTTAGTATGGTAGAGTATGGATGATTCTCGTCTGCAATGTGAATTAACATTTTTTTTGTTTTGTTGATTTGGTTGTTTTCAACTTCGTCTTCGGTATCACTTTCACTTTTTCTCTTAGTTTTTTTCTGGTCAATTTGATATTATTGTTTTATGAATGACCCCCGGATATTACTACCTTGATCCCCACCATTCCCACCACCACCTTTTCCTCAAAAAACAATATCGAAAATTGATAATGATAATCATTTTTTGTGTAGTTTCGCCAGCAATGCTATAACAGAAATAAAATGATAAAAGTTAATTTCAACCGAAAAAAATGAAAAACACAATCCTGGGTTGTGTCTTGATGATGATGATAATGATGTTTTTTTTCACAATTTTTTCTCATTCAAATGATTTATTGCTCTATTCAAAAACATACATACATACATAGTTTCATTATTTAAGCTTATGCAACAAAAAAAATGATTTAAGAAAACGAATTCAAAAAAAAGGAAGGTGACACTCACTGTCTGTGATCATTAGTAGTAGGCAATATTATGGCATATAGTAATTGAGCCATCTTATTTCATCTTGTTTCGTTTATTCTGCTGGTGCCAGACAATTCATTATTATTTTCGGCAAAATAAAAAAGGTTTATTTCATTTTGTTTGCAGGAAAATTGTATCAACTTTTCATTTCGACTCGATAATAATAATAACGAGAATTGTTCAATTATCAAACAGTATTTTTCAGAGAGAATTCTTCGTTTTTAAAAGAAAAAACTTTTGAAATTTCTACCAATGATGATGATTGGCTTAATGAATATAGAGAGAGAAGCTAAGCTATTTGAAAACAAAGAACAAAAAAATTTCACAAAATTGCCAACTACCAAAATTGTGTTGAAAATCATTTCATTTGATTCGGCAAATAACATCGGAATACAATTAAACATTACTTGGAATTTTTTTTCTGTTTGAAATGTTTATTTCGACACTGCTTTTATCTTTTTATTTTATTTCTTTCGGCTTGTCATTATTTAAACAGCATTTAAAAACATCATTCTTTTCACTGTTGTTAATGATGATAATTTAAATTTAATGAAGTTGAATTTTTCGCTTGTTTGTTTGGTTGTTTGGTTGGTTGACAACATTGTTGTTTTGCTCATCATGTTTTTTGTCTTTTTTCCACTTAATGAATTAGCCATATATTCATATGATGGACGTCATTGTCATTTTTCAAAAATTTTTTTCCATAAAAATGGCCATAATATTTTTCATTTTCAGTTTTTTTTCACTTGTCCATCATCATTATCATTGTGAAAGTGTTTTTTAATGTTTTTTTTTGCGAATGTCCATCACAAATTCATTTAGTTTACCTATGTACAGTCTAACATGACCAAAAATGAATTTCAAATAGGTTAGGTTCAGTAAGTTTGTTTAGAAAAAATTCAATTAAAAGCTAGTTTGCTTGATAACATTTGGATGAGTGATTAAAGAAAGAATGAATGAGTGAATGAGGTGAGTTTGGATGCATTAAAATGATAATGATGATGATGTCATTAATTTCTTGTTTACTTGGACCTAGCTAAATTCTTTTGGCTGTTTTGTTTGGATGAAATATTTATTTATTTCTATAGTTTGCCATCGTGGCAACAAAACAATTGCAAAATGATTTCTCTTTCGCTTGTTTCAAACATTTTTCGTTTCTTATCAATTTCCACGTTCGTCTTGTTTTTCATCATCATAATCATTATGGTTTTTTCTCTCTCACACACACACTGGATGTATATGTAATTTGTTTTGTTTTTTTGATGATGATGTTGAATTAAGTAATGGTGATGCTAATCCAAGCTTGAAAAATGTACTTTTTGTCCATTTTTTTCCGTTCGGATGTTGGATGTGAAGAATTTTCTTTGGTTGTATATTTAGGAGCTTTTGAAATGTAATACCTTTAGTTTTTATTTTTGTTTCTCCTGTATATCAGGTATGAAATGAAAACGAAAAGAGAAAATGTAGGCTTCACGGCCGAAATTCAGTTTTTGATTTGTTTTTTCTTTCTGTTTTGCTGTTGTTTTGTATGCGAAAGCAGTCGTCATTTTGGTTAGGTTTGGTTTTGGTTGTTTACAAATGATTAATATTTAGGGAGGAAAAAAGAGAGAAAGAAAAAAATTTCAATATTTTATAACATGGTCAGTATGGTGATTATTATTATATGAGTAGTAATAGTTTGTTTAAATCTAGCTGCAATAATATTAACTATAGTTAATTCCGTTTACACTGCAAAGTGATGGCCTATTGAATACCTATTTGATATTGTTTAGTTTGTCTATGACTAGATTATTTATTCGGGATTAAATATCCGTCAAACACTCAAACAAATGTTTAATTTGAATCTTTATCATGGCCATAGTCATAGTCATGGTCATCAACCTAACCTCACTGAACTATGAATCATAGTCATAGTCATAGTCATAGTCACCAACCTAACCTCACTGAACTATGAATCATAGGCATAGTCATAGTCATAGTCATCAACCTAACCTCACTGAACTATGAATCATAGTCATAGTCATGGTCATCAACCTAACCTCACTGAACTATGAATCATAGTCATAGTCATAGTCATAGTCATCAACCTAACCTCACTCAACTATGAATCATAGGCATAGTCATAGTCATAGTCATCAACCTAACCTCACTGAACTATGAATCATAGTCATAGTCATGGTCATCAACCTAACCTCACTGAACTATGAATCATAGTCATGGTCATAGTCATCAACCTAACCTCACTGAACTATGAATCATAGTCATAGTCATGGTCATCAACCTAACCTCACTGAACTATGATTATGATTATCAACCTAACCTAACCTAGCCTGAATGTTGACATTTTTTTTGATTAATTTTTTTTGAAAAATTTTTTATTGATCCATCATCATTAGAAAAAAAAGACTATCGAAAGTAATCAACATACAAGAAAAACTTTTCATTATATAGAGAGAAAGATAAAATTTGTCAGCGGTTTATTCCCGGTTACCGGTTTTAGATCACATTTGAATTTTCATTCCCAAAAACAAACCAAGTAATTAATTTATAATTATGGATCGAAATAAAATAAAGTGAAGAGAAGAGAAAAATGTTAACCAAGCTAGAACCGTGTATGTTTGTGTTTGTCATTTAATGTTCGTTTGATTTGTTGTTGTCGTCGTTATGGGATTTGAGAATTTTTTTTTTTGAATGAAGAGAGAGATAGAGTTACCAACCGAAAAAAATATTGCCATACGTTTCATAGGCGTTTTATTTTTTTTGCATGTTTCTCAGCCTCTAAATGAATCGATTTTTTATTATTTAATAATAATAATAATTCTGACATTTCATTTTTTATTCAAAAACATTTTTCTCTGGTTCATTTTCATATTTTACTTCTGTTTTTTTTTCATTTTCTCACGTGAAACGTGCCAGTCGTCATTTGATAACGATTTTCTGTTGAGTTGTTGTTGTCTTTTTCAAAATGAAAAACTGGTCCCCTTAGAATTTGTCTTATGGTTATGATTCGGTCATCATCATCATCAGGGAAAGTTTCCGGTAATTGATGATGATGATGTTTAAAGGCAAAAAATGAAAGACATTATTATTCTGATTATTATGACTTTATGCAATCGATATTGATAATGATGATGATTATCATTATCGACAACGATGATAAGCTGATCAATTCATTTCGTTTTTTTTTCAATTTTTGATTTCCCCACCGGAATACTTCCCCATTTAAAAGAAAGTTTCCATATCATTTCTTTTTTTCTGGAAATTTTTTTTCTTTAAAATTTTTTTATGTGTTTTCTTTTTACTCAATTTTTGTTCACTGGCAATTTTTTTTCATTTTCATTGCAATGTGATGTCTTTCTCGTTTCAGTGATATCTTTCACTACCGGACTGATTTTTCTCTCTTTTTTTTTGATATCTGTGTGTTTGGGATGTTGTTGTCGTTGTTGTTATTCGGGATAATGGTTGGATACAGGAAAAGTTTTTTTTCATTTTTTTTCTTATTCGTTTTTCCTGTTAAAGTCGATAAGGTCCATTAGGTTTAGGGCAAGTCTGTTAACGAAACGAAATCGGAAAAACGAAAATAGGAAAAAAAAATTTTTGAAGGAAATCGAATCCTGGTTTTGGGTTTTGGAATTTGTTTTTTTTCGGTGGATTCCATTATGTGGTTTTTCATTCTGCTGTTTTTTACCGAGAAGGATTTATTCATCATCATTACTACCCATGTATAACATTGATGGAAAAAAACTTTTCAATCAAGCCAAAAAGGTGATTTTCCAAACAACATGTCATTTATGATGGGTGTTTGAATAGTGATTACTTTTTCTGTCATTTCCATAAATAATATTCCACTATTCGATTTGGTGAAAATTGATTGATCGATTGAATCCAATCGATGTAACCTATACGAGAATAATGGATTTAACTTTTTTTGAAATTGAATTTTCTCTTTACTTTGTTCACTTGTCAATAATGAAATGAAATGATGAATTTTCCTTAACTGAAAAAAAATTATTATCGTTTCAAAATAAAACACATGGTTCGAACGTATAAGCATGATGGCAATATTATTAAATTGTGTTACACTGGGAATGTATCAACCTTGTTCGGATGATGAAACCTGTACAACATCACGTTGTAAAATATTACAAACATTTGATGATATTATATTTGGATTTTTTGCTATTGAAATGGTCATTAAAATGTTGGCAATGGGTATTATGAATGCACCAAATTCCTATCTTTCGGATACATGGAATCGTTTGGATTTTTTTATCGTTGTTGCCGGGTATGTTTTCTTCTTCTTCTGTATGATTGATTCTTTTAACCATTCGTTAATCAATCCATCAATCTCATTCATAGAGCACTTGAATATTGTCTTGATGTTGGTAATATGAATCTATCAGCTATACGTACTGTACGGGTATTACGACCATTACGTGCAATCAATCGTATACCAAGTAAGTAAAATGTAAATGTAAATGATTATTATTTTAATAGCCAAAATGATGATGATGATGATGGTTAATTATTGAATAATGTTTTCAACTATCATCACTGTTATTGTCATCATCATTATCTTATTCGAGGATCAGTGCAATTAATATAATGATGATGACAAACAATCATGATGATGATGGCTATTGTTTTTGTTTTTTCTCTGTTCATTAATTAATTAATAGACTCTACTCTTTTTTTTCATTGTTTATAAATTTGCTTTTACTTTTTTTTCCCTATTCGTTTCACAGGCATGCGAATATTGGTTATGCTGTTATTGGATACTTTGCCGGTAATTATTCTATAACCCAATTTTTTTAACTTTGGTTTGATTGATTGGAAAATGTTCTATTTTTTTCACCATTCTCTCATCGGGTTTCATTTTAGATGCTTGGCAATGTATTGTTGCTTTGTTTTTTTGTTTTTTTCATTTTTGGTATTATCGGTGTACAGTTATGGGCCGGTCTATTACGACAACGTTGTTTTCTTTCATTACCAGCAAATACAACAATTCCATCCGATAGGTAATGTTTTTTTTGTTTTTGTTTTGTTTTTGTTGTTTTTTTGTTTACTTCACTTTACTTCATTTCACTCTCACTTGAATCGAATCAAATCGAATCAACTATGAAACAATTTAATGCATATATTCCAAAAGGATTTTCCCAAAGGAGATATATTTTTGTTGTTGTTGTTGTTTTGGAGTGAGTAAAAGAGTGAATTTTGGATGAGAAAAAAAACTATAATTTCTTTTAGTTGTTTTCCGAGCCGATCAACCAAACCAACCCTATTCCTATTTTGT
The DNA here is from genome assembly GCF_027571235.1 of Dermatophagoides pteronyssinus. NCBI lineage: Eukaryota > Metazoa > Arthropoda > Arachnida > Sarcoptiformes > Pyroglyphidae > Dermatophagoides > Dermatophagoides pteronyssinus. Next base: position 122,356 of record NW_027461543.1, read on the forward strand.
TGATTAGATTTATTGATTTCAATACAATTTAACAGTGTACCATCATCAGTGTATTGAGTGAGTCAATTCTTTCCATGTTTAAACCTATTGGCGATGATGATGATGATAAACTCATCATCAAAAGAATTTTTCATGATTGATTTTTAATACAATCAGTCTTCCACACAGATCAAATAGTCTAGTTTCTAGAAATTTCAATCTTTATTTTTCTTATAAAAAAAGAAGTTTAGGATCTCTTGTAGAATAGGAACCCCAATGCTGTTTTGGGTTCTTATTCTACAAGAGGTTCATTTGGGGTTCCTAATCTACATGAACCTTAATAAGGAACGAAACGATTACAATTCTAACGAAATACATCATATCTTTTTTTAAATTAGATATTTTTGTCAGCAGTTAGGTTTTCCTCCCCGGAAAACCTAACTGTCCCATCCTAACCTAACCTAACCTGCCGAGATTAAGTTTGATTAATTAAAAACCAAGGAATGTTCATTTGCTTTATTCTATTTATGTATGTAGCAAGTTAGCATTGAGTTACTATGGGTTGGGTTCCTATTCTACAAGAGGTTCATTTTGGGGTTCCTAATCTACAAAAGGGTGTTTTGGGGTTCCTAATCTACAAGAGATCCGAAGTTTGCATTTTGTACGCTTCTGTCAGCATTTTTTCCTGGAAACAATTCCGATTGAATTTTGGCGAATCAAATAAACAAAAATCGTGGTCATCATCCTTGATTTTAGAGTTGAATACTGATCATATACAATTGAATCAAAAACGATAAAAAAATAACATAAAAATAACCAATTTTTTTTCTTTTGTTTGTTATGGTTGTGATCCCATATAATGTATTATATAATGACCCGGAAAAAAATGTTCGAATCCTAAATCACCATTATCATAGACCCGATCATCATCATATCAAAGAAATTTATATGGCCCGAAAATTTCGTTTATAGTAAGATGCCCGAAATTTTTTCATTTTGATTATGAAGCTTATCCCAAATTGCAAAAAAAGATTCTTGCTTTGTCTTGTCCCCCGTTAATATTCGCTTTAAAGGGTATATATCTAATGCATTTTTGCCAGACATACTGCATTTGAGTTTTGTATTTTGTAATGTAATAATAATATTGTTCAATTTGAAATAGCACAATATCATTATATTATCAAGATGAAGATGATAATGAAAAAGATTATATATGCAGTATGGATAAGGATAATGGAATGCATCGTTGTTCAAATCTACCTAAATCACGTTATTATCATTTACTGTGTACGGAACAAGCCAGGCCATTACCTGAATTGAATGAACCAAATGATTCAAGTTGTGTTGATTGGAATCAATATTATACTGATTGTCGTCCGGGTGATCATAATCCATTCCAAGATGCTGTTAGTTTTGATAATGTTGGTATGGCATGGATTGCTATATTTCTAGTCATATCATTAGAAGGGTGGTCAGATATTATGTATTATATTCAAGATGCACATTCATTTTGGTCATGGATTTATTTTGTTCTTCTTATTGTGGTATGTGTTTATATCATCATGATGTTTAAACACTTTTCTCATTCTTCAATTCATAAATAGATCGGATCATTTTTTATGATCAATCTTTGCCTTGTTGTTATTGCAACACAATTTTCTGAAACAAAAAAACGTGAAATGGAACGTATGCGACAAGAACGTGCTAGGTAAGTAGTTTCCAGATATCATTTGATCAGATCAACGGTTTGTTATCATTTTTATTAATTTGTTGAAAAATGAATAGATGTCATTCACTGAATTCATTGGCCAGTTTTAGCCTGAATGAACAATTAAATTGTTATGGTGCAATTATACAATATCTATCATATCTAATAAGAAAAATTTCACGTAATTTAACACGTTGGTATTTAAAACGTTATGGAAGAAAAAAACATCGTTTCAAATCAATTTCGACAAATCATCCACATCTTCATCATCATCATCATCTACAAAAATATTATTGTCATTGTAATAGTGAAAGTGTTATAGGTAAAAATATTCATCATGAAATCAGTAGTGGTGGTGGTGGGGGTGATCAATGTTCAGCCATTGTTGTTATGTCCACCACCGCTAACAAAGATCATCATCATTATTCATCATCGCGTAATCGAAAAAAATCATCAACAACATCAACATCAAATACATCCAATGTGCCTATTGGTGGTGTTAGTGTTAATGTGAATATGCCACAACAACAACCACCATCATTGACAATCGATAACAATGGTGATATGTCTGTTGTTAATGTGGATGATTATCATCAACAATCAGCTATCAACAATGATGATTTGATCGTCATCTCGCCAACCAAATCGCCTGAAACAAGCAAAAAATCAGCACGAAAAACAAAGAAAACAAATCAGAAAAAAATTCATAAACGTTCCAATAGTAGTGATATCAATAAACAACAACAACAACAATCACCCTCATCATCATTATCACCATCATCGATTGGACATGATGTTGACCATGATGGTGGTTCCATATCAAAAAATTCCTTATTATTAATTTCGGATAGTCATCATCATTCGCATTCGCATCATGTGAATGATTCAATACCAAGTTTTTATAGTTTTACGGACAATCCTAATCAACAACGAAATCCAGCATATTCTTGTATGATTACATCGAATCATCTGCATTCAAAATCAATTAGTTGCCATGGCCATGATCATCAACCATTGGCATCACAATTATCTCATCCAATTCTAACAGAATTCAATGATGATGATAATAATGGTCATCGACAATCATCACCATGTAAATGTCGTCGACAATATCATCGTAGTGGTGGTCATCGTGGTCATCAACAGCAACCACAGCATTATCATCGTCGTGGCCATGGTCGAAGCAAAAATGATTTATCTGATCGTTTTAGTTGTTCAAGTTCATTAAGTCAATCACGTAGTTATAATAATAATCGTTATAGTGGTAGAAATCGTCGTAGTCGTCAATCATCAATGATATCAATAGGTTCATGTAATGATCAATTTGAACGATGTTTTTGTTGTTGTTGTCCAACTAGTTGTACAAAACCAATTGCTGAAACATGGAAATATTTACGTTGTCGATTAAAAACAATGGTCAAACATAATTATTTTCAACAGGCAATATTTCTTGCAATTCTATTGAATACATTTTCAATGGGTATTGAATATCATAATCAACCACAATCATTATCACATGCAGTTGAAATCAGTAACATTATATTTACTATTGTTTTTTGTTTCGAAATGCTATTGAAATTATTGGCCGATGGCTTTTATCAATATATTAAAAGTGGTTTTAATGTTTTTGATGGCTGTATTGTCATACTTTCATTATTGGAACTATTGGAAGAACATGGTTCTGGCCTTTCAGTACTGCGTACATTTCGTTTATTAAGAATTTTAAAATTAGTTCGTTTTATGCCTGCATTACGTCGACAATTGGTAATAATGTTACGTACAATCGATAATGTTGCCGTATTTTTTGCCCTACTTATGTTATTCATCTTTATATTCAGGTTTGTTTTGTGTTGGTTTTGAATTTTCAAATTTTTCAATTTTCATTTTACGCACAGTATACTTGGTATGAATTTATTCGGTTGTAAATTTTGTGATCGTAATCCTATCGATCAAACGTTGCAATGTGATAGAAAAAATTTCGATTCATTATTATGGGCATTGGTCACTGTTTTTCAGGTAGGTTAACTGTTTTTGTTTGTTTTCTCATTGTGTGTGCACCATACACATTTTGTTTTTCACATGAAAATTCTTTCCCAAAAAAAAACACACATTAATCATCCGGTGTAAGCCTTGTTTTTCGGCCATTTACTATTTCAGCAATTTTTTTTCGTTGGTTTGCAATGTAAAAAATTCTGCTTGTATCTCTATATATTTGTGGCATTCTATTTATCAAAATATATTTATTTATTTATTCAACTATAAATCGAAAATATGATTCCATTTGTGTTTGATCATGCATAATCAGAATCAGATTAGATCAGGATACCTTTCCTCTTTCTAAAAAAATTAACAATTAAAGTCATTTTTTCAATGTTCTTTGTTGTTGTCTGAAAATGTGAAAAAATTTTGTTTGAGAATTTAACAAAAACATTATTCATTCATTATATGATTGTTTGTGTTTTGGGATGTTGACATTGTGTTTTTGTTGTTGTAAATTGGGTGCCATCAAAATTCATTATGTAACGTTCAATGGTATGTTCAGTATGTAAAATGAAAATGAAAAATTATTGTTTGTTATGTGGAAGCAACCAAAAATTCATTTCTTCCTTGTGTCATGATGATCATCATAATCATTTTAAACCACCACCACCACCAAATAAATAAATAGGCCTGAGGTTTTTGTATTGTTTGTTTGGTTTGAACGAAAAAAAAATGAAAATTAACACTCATTCTATGGACGCCGTTTGTCTTTTCCGATGTTGTTTTTTCTTTTTCTTCTTCAGATTGCTTCATTGTTCTCTTCTCTTTCTCTCTGATCTTGATCCTTCTTCACTGTATTTGAATCTTTTTTTTAAGGTATTTTTTTTCCGAAACGGTTCAATTCTAGCGAGAAAAAGGTGAAAACTATTACCGAGAGAAAACACACATTCTGAGTTTCGGTTTTCGTTGAGAGATTCTCCTGTGTGTCTATGTATCTCATCCATTCAATTCAATTTAACAAAGCTTTATTATTATGATTCACATTCTCTGTCTCACTATTGTTATATTATGTGGCTCCCTATTCTTCTTCCATTGCTGGCGCTGGATGAATGAATGAATGAATGAATGTGATGATACCATGCTGCTGAATTTCCCAAATAAATTCCTCTTTCTGTCTCACTGGAATGGATGGATGTTTTTTCGCTATGTTATGTAGGTAATATATGCACCATAATGGTAATGGCTTTGGCACATAACTTTTTTTTGGATTCCCCCTTTTTTATTTTTGACGATGATAATGATAAGAATGTAATGTAATGTGTGATTGTGTCTGTTTTCCACACATTAATATTTTTCCCACACACACCAGTCAATTAAATATCTGATTTGAACCCGATCAAAACATTTACATTGGGTGGGTGGGTGTGTGAATGTGTGTAGTGTGTATTTGATAGAAAGTCTCAATTTTTTTCATAAAAAAGCCCTAAAGGCTTGTTTTAAACAATCATCATCATCATCACAAAGAGAGAATATCGGTTACATTAGTTTTTGGGTGAAAAAATGTTTGGAAAAAAACTTCCTATTATAAGCAAGTAACCCGAAAAAACCCGATCAAATAAATCTGTGTATGTTTGTTTGATCGTCGTTGAATCACAGACCAAAAAAAATAAAAATATGTTTAGCTAAGCAATTTTTCGGTTTGAGCCGAATCAAAAAAAAAAGATTCTATTGAAAGGGATGATTGTTGTGAATCGTTAAAAATATTATTATTATTGTTGTTGTTGGGAAATTTGAATGTCATACATATACAATTGAATAATGCTGCTGTTTTCATTACATTTCTCAATCAAATTGAATCTAAAACCAGTGTGCAGTAATGTCTCGCTTTCTCTCTTTGATTAATAATAATTATAATTGTCATTCATTGATTGTTGTTGGTCAGAAAAATCGATCATTAATCAAATTGATCACCACACTAATCGAAGAGAGGTTGTACAGGAAAAAAAGAGACCATTGGAAACAAAATCAATAATATGATGGTTGCTCAACAGTCCACCCCCTTCTTTAGTCCATTGGCAGAATGTTTTTGATGATTATATGATAATTTGGTTGTTTTTTTTGGTCGCAATATTTGCCATGTCCACACATTTTATTCACTTTTCTCATTATTGTTATATATCTTTTTTTCTTTTTTTTAAATCGGTTTTCGTTAGATATTTTCGTACAATCACATCTTTCCACAAACAAATGAACGACAAGAAAAAGGATTCTTTTTCTTCTTTTTGTTCATGTTTTCTATTTTCATTTGTCGATTTATATAATGACCATAATTCTTTCATTTCATTTCGTTTCGTTTTTTTCCTACCGACGAAAACGATGATAAGAAAAAGAGAAATTACATAGAAAAAATATCTCAGGAGATAGGGATGCTATACGTTTTTTTTCTGGCCAAAAAAAAATCCAATTCACGAATGAATTCATAAGAAAACACAACTAAACAAACAGATTTGGTCTGTTTCTGGTTTTTGGTTTATTTTTTATTTTTTCTCATTTGATGATGTTCACCTCTCTCTCTCTCTATCTTTTTTTCGTGAAACGTGATGGGCGTCATGTGTTTATTCATGTTCAAATGAATCAAACATGACGCCCATTTTGATTTTGTTTATTGCCTAAAAGAAAGAAAGAATATTATTATGTTGTTGTTGTTTGCAAACAACAATCAAAAAATAATAATAATGATAGAGTAATGGTGCGCCATTTACATCTCTCGATCTACAAAGATGATGATTATAAACAACCTAACCCAAAACACACACACAAACAAACAAAGGACAGAATTCTATTTAAGGTGATGTTAACCTTGCTGTTTTTTTCAAAATGAATTTAAAGATACTTACTCAAGAAGATTGGAATGTTGTTTTGTTCAATGGTATGGAACGTTCATCGCCATATGCTGCACTTTATTTTGTTGCTTTGATGACATTCGGTAACTATGTTCTATTCAATCTTTTGGTTGCCATTTTGGTTGAAGGTTTTAGTCAAGAGGTAAATCAAATGCATTAAGTTAACCTGACCAACTTTTTTCTCACTAAAACTAACTTTATTAATCTATGTGATTAGGATGAGATGAAACGATCAACATCAGATTCAAATGACCCCGTTGATAGACAAATCAAACAGGAACGTCTTATCTATTTTTATAGCCATAATGATGATCTAGAAAGAGGTAAGATTCATTGGGTTTGGAACATTGTTTGTTTATTTACCTTTCTGGAAAATGTATTTTTTCCAGAAATTCAAACACTTGAACAAAATCCAACAAATCGATCAGTTGATGATCGATCAATAGTTTATCATCATCATTCAATATCATCGAAAAAAAGTATTTCCAATCAAGGTTCTACTGGTGGTGGTGTGGCTTCCAATCGCAATAATGAATCCATCAATAATCGAATGTTACCGGAAATATCGATTGGTTCGATGACTCGTCCATTATCATCATCAGCAGCAGCAGCTGCTCAAACTGATATGATGGCGCCAGCAGCAATAACATCATCGATAACAGCAACAACAACCGGATTAATACCACCACCATTAATAACACGTACAGCAGCAACACCACAAGGTTCACCACCAACAAGCAGTATAAGTATTAGTGAGCAAGGATTTTTTCCACAATTTCCACAAATTGTTTCCATTCCGACCAATTCCGTCAAATCATCAATCGATCTTCCTTTACCACAGTCATCACCATTACCATCAACATCATTATCATCATCATTGTCGATCGATGATCATCATCAACAACAACCACAACACCATCATCAATCAATGGTAAGCAAATCAAATCAAAACAAAATCAACTTGGGTAGAAATAGAATGATGATTATTTTGATTTCCTCAATATTAGCTTATTGTCAGTTTAAAAGATGGTGAATCCAATTATAATCAACCGCCCATCACTACAACATCGATGATATTACCATCATCGCCATTACCGACTATTGAAGGATCAACGATCAAACAACGTCCAAAAACCAAACGACAATATTCAACTAACATTGATGATTCACATAGTGCCATCATACAACCATTTCATGGATTTCCATTACGTAAAGAGCTTAGCTGTATTCAGATTAGAAATCTTGGCCTGGATTCTGAACAGCCAACTGCGGTAACCGCAATAACAAAACGTCCGGTAACGGCTAAACAACGTCGTAAAAGTTTTTTTCAATTTCGTCAACGTTCATCACAAGGTTCGATGTCGGCAAATGAACAGAACAAAACCACCTTAGCCACTACCGATCAAAATATTATTGGTGAAGATACATTTTGTCCAATTTATGCACGTAAAAATATTGTTTTAAGAAGAAAAAGTTTAGCTGCTGATATGTTACTACGTTCACGTTCAAAATCAATTCAACATGATGATAATGTTGATGATTATCGTCAATGGAATCAACAACCACCGATGACGACTGGTAGACCTACCATCGATATTCATTATCCATCAATATCGATATCATCAAATATGTCGGCCGATTTTATTGGTGGTGGTGATAGACGTAAAAATAGCCTTATACACGAGATTCGTGTACTGAGTCCAAGAAATTCATTGAAAGGAATATTTTATTCATCAAGTGTTATATCAATACGAAATTCAAACGAATTTCCAAACGATAATAATGATGGTGATGAAATGGTAAAACAACAACAACGATCATCATTATCATCATCATCATCAATCATTCATACAGCAGCCGAAACGGCCACTACAGCCGAAGCAATGGACAAAAAATTATCATCAAAAAAATCGAAAACGAAAAAAGCATCCGAATTGAATGAAAAAATTCGTAAATTTTGTATATATTTTAAATGGACATCATGGATGACCATTCGTGAAGATTATTCCTTATTTATATTTTCACCATCAAATCGTTTTCGTCGATATTGTACATGGATTGCTGATCATCCTTATTTTGATTATATTGTTTTAATATTTATTTCAATGAATTGTGTAACGCTGGCAATGGAGCGGCCAAAAATTCCACCAAACAGTCGTGAACGTGAATTTTTAAATGTTGCTAATTTTGTATTTACACTTGTATTCGGTATTGAAATGTTGGTCAAAGTTATTGCTAAAGGTCTGTTTTATGGTCGAAATGCTTATTTCCATAATGGCTGGAATATTATGGACGGTTCTTTGGTTGGTATATCATTGTTGGATATATTTTTATCATTTGTTGCACAACGTAGTCCACGAATATTTGGCATACTTCGTGTATTTCGTCTTTTACGATCATTGCGACCATTACGGTATATTTATTTTGATCTTTTTCTCGCCAATCTCATTGATGATTTGTTTGTTTCTTTCACTTTATGGTACAAAAAAAACAGTGTAATTAATCGTGCGCCAGGATTGAAATTGGTTGTCCAAACATTATTATCTTCATTACGTCCAATCGGTAACATAGTGTTAATTTGCTGTACATTTTTCATCATATTCGGTATATTGGGTGTTCAGGTATATTAAATCAAATAAAACTTGAGAAAATATTTTTCTTCAATCTTTTTTCTGTTTTTTAGCTATTCAAAGGAAGCTTTTATTATTGTGGTAAGTAAACTGAAAAATCTCTCCTTTCGATTTTAATTGAATGTTATCCTCATTTTTCGTTTCGCTTTGTTTCCCATGTGACTCCCCAATCAACTAATCAACCGAAAATGTCATCATCACGTTCAAAAAACAAACAAATAGATGGCCCTAAAGCAAAACATGTCCGTAATAAACTTGAATGTCTTTCCGATCCTCGAAATCAATGGATCAATCGAAAATATAATTTTGATAATCTTGGTCAGGTAAATTCACTTTTAATTGTTTTGTACTGTTCTGTTTTTGTCATTTTTCAATGAAATTAATTTGTTTGTTACTTTTATTAGGCATTAATGTCATTGTTTGTATTATCATCAAAGGATGGTTGGGTAAATATAATGTATACCGGTTTGGATGCTGTCGGTGTTGATCAACAGCCAATTGAAAATTATAATGAATGGCGTCTGTTGTATTTTATATCATTTTTATTGTTGGTTGCATTTTTCGTATTGAACATGTTTGTCGGTGTTGTTGTTGAAAATTTTCATCGTTGTCGTCGAGAACAGGAACAAGAAGAGAAAGCATTTCGTGCACTGAAACGTGCCGAAAAAATGGAAAAACGACGTAAAAGTAAGTGCACTAAGAATTCATTCACTCAGTGTAACAACGAAAAAAAGCAGATCATAAAAAGAACCGAATGATCTTTCATTAATTATAATTGATTGACTTTGATCTGGTGATTCGATCGATTTTTTTTCGAAATCGAATCGGATCATAGAAAAGATCTCTCTTTCAACAACAAATGATAATTCCCATGAGTACATCATATACAGGCAACATTAGTTTTTTTTTGTTCTTTTGTCCATTAATAGTGATGGATTCTAATCGTTTTTTTCGTTTTTCGTTTTGTTTTTTTATCATTATTTGTACATTTCGTTAGAAATGCGTGAACCACCATATTTTATTGGTTATGGAAAAATTCGTTTGAATATTCATCGTATTGTAACTGGAAAATATTTTGATCTAATAATAGCATTAGTAATCGGATTGAATGTTATTACAATGTCTTTGGAACATTATATGATGCCAATGGTATTTATTTATTTGTTTGTTTTCCAATACCATTTTTATCATTATCATTTTAATTCGTTTAGGAATTGGAATTTGCTCTCAAATTATTCAATTTCATATTTACCAGTGTTTTTATTGTTGAAGCAATAATGAAAGCTGTAGCATTAGGTTTAAAACGTTATCTTACGGATAAATGGAATCAATTAGATGTTATTATTGTATCGCTATCAATTATGGGTATTATATTGGAAGAAATGGAATCAACATTCATACCGATCAATCCGACCATCATACGTGTTATGCGTGTTGCTAGGATTGCACGTGTATTAAAATTATTGAAAATGGCTAAAGGAATACGACAATTATTGGATACAGTTATGCAAGCTCTACCTCAAGTTGGTAATCTTGGTCTTTTGTTTTTCCTATTGTTTTTCATATTTGCTGCGCTTGGTACTGAATTATTTGGCCGTTTAGGTAAGCAGTTGGTTTTTCTCCAATTTTTCAATGAATGATGTTTTCCGATTATAGAATGTGATGAAGAACATCCATGTCAAGGTCTTGGTGAACATGCACATTTTCAAAATTTTGGTATGGCATTTCTAACATTATTTCGTGTTGCAACCGGTGATAATTGGAATGGTATTATGAAGGTAATCCTCACTATTTTTTCTATTGTTTTTTCTGAATCTAAATGCAAAATGATTTTTGTTTTTCAAATAGGATACATTACGGGATAAATGTGATCCATCAAGTGATTGTTTACGAAATTGTTGTATATCACCAGTAATAGCACCATTATATTTTGTTATATTTGTATTGATGGCACAATTTGTATTGGTTAATGTTGTTGTTGCTGTTCTGATGAAACATCTGGAAGAATCCCACCATCAAATGAATGAAGATGAAGATTTTGAAATTGATCAAGAAATTGCCAGAGAAATTGAAGCTGAACGCAAAGCTTTGGCTGAAGCAATTGAACGTAGAAAACGAGAAAAAAGTTTAAAAGTTCGACGTCCATTATTGAAAATGGCATCACTGCCATCGAATTTTACATTTACATTGGCTGATGAAACAACTACACCAATGACACCACCGCCAGCTCAACCGGGCTATCGTCCAACAATAATCAAATCTTTATCGAATAATTTTGATACAACAACATCATCATCATTAAAGAATCGTTCGTCATCGAAGAAGAAGACCAAGAATTCATTACAAATGAAAAATAACAACAACCAAAACCATCAACAAAACATTATGGATTCATCAATATCATTGAATAATGATGATGATGGACGATCAAATTATTTTAATTTTCCCCCGTCAACAACAACAACAAATAAATTGACTAAATTGAATGGAATTCTAAAAAAATCACATAGTCTCAAAGTGGCTAAAACATCAACAACGATGAATGGTAAAACAAGTGAACAAAATTGTCTTCTCGTTACGATACCCAAGCCGAAACATGGCCATGGACATCTACTTAGTTCAAAATCAATGATAGACAATTTTAATGATTTAAAATTATCCAATGATGATCAGTCTCGACGATTTGTTGATTCGATTAGTGGCTTCAATTCAAATCATCCGAATCCGAATCGACAATCATCAATCATTCAAAGTCCACCGGTTATGATCAAAATTGACGACTGTTATCCAACCAGCAACAATAACAACAACAATACTATCGATGAAAAAATTGATCCTAAATCGGAAATGATGATAATCGATCATCATGGTAATGATAATGGCGGTGGTGGTAGCAGTGGCCTTCATCTTGGCAGCGATCTATTAACAACAACTAATGTAACAACAACGACAACGATTGCATCGCCATCTAGAATTCAAAAATATCGTAAATTGAGTGATTTTTTGGATGAAGAATCCGGTCCATTAAGTCCAGCTTTATTTCGTACATATCCAGAATTATTCAATTCAGATACAAACACCTATAATGATAATGATGATCTTAATGAAGATCTTAATGATGATGATAATGACCAACAATCATCAAAACAACAAAATCAAAATAACAACAACAATAAAAAGATCGACAACAACAAAATTAATGATAATGATCAAGATAATACAAGTCTTGCATCCATTGAAAGTTGGCCATCCGGTGATCCTGATGATTGATTTGATTTTTGTTTTTGTTATTTGTTTAAGATAGATATTATACCCTGTTAAATGTAAATTCAATTAAATGAAAATATTTTCTTTCAAAAAAGACACAGACAGATTGTTGTGTCATAAAATTTGTTATAAAACAAAAAAAATCAAAATTTCTTTATTTATATTCAATATTGAATGTAAAATAATGTTTTTTTGTTGTCTATAAATTCTAATATTTCCCAGTATGGCAGTATATGTAAGAGTTGTAAATAAATAAATAAATTCAGGATTCAATATGATGTTCAGGTGATGTTCAGTGAAGAACAGTGTGTGATTTTCTATGTGATAAATAATATATATAGCATCTCTCGGGTAACCAATATAATCATGATGATTCGGATGCCACTGCCATTTTCTTGTGAATTCTGATTGTTTTATATAATAAGGTAAGATGTTTGTTTGTGATTCTCATCGATTGGATCTCGTTATTATGGATGGATGTTATGGACGTCTGGTCATTCGGGCGAATCGGCTTAGCTAGTTTTGGATTTTTCTGTTCATTTCGATCATCGTTGTTGTTGTTGTTTTTGCTGACCGATATTGACCAATGATGATTGAACCCGAAGAATCGATACCGATATTCAAAATGTTATCGGTTAGATCGATACGTACATTGCGTTTATTAATGCCATTAGTTGCAATGATATCATTGTTAACACAATCGGTTGCCATTATAACTAATGATTGGCTTTATACTATTGAATCAATGCCAAATTCTAATTATGAAACATTTTCAATGCCTGCTGAAATGGAATTCTTAAAAAAATCTACATCATCAGGCTTGTGGACATTATGCTATAATCAACGTAAGTTTCCAAATTGATCTGATCAACCATGTTGTTGCAACAAAATTAATAATTTTGATTTTCGCTGAAATAGCACCGGATACAAATGTCGAATGTATTAGAATCGATCATTTCAGCCAAGAAGAATACATACCCGATCAGAATGATTCAACAATGGCCATTCCCTGTGAGTATGATTGATTTTTGTCTATTCAGCGAACAAAACTGAAGATTGTTTTTGTTTGATCAGATGCTGTAAAACAGGCAGCAATTTATTTTCTAATCAGCACTGGTTTAATGATGGCTGGACAGACCATTTACCTATTGAGTCAATTATGTCGTTCACGTCGTATTTATGTATTTATATCGGGTATACCATTCATTTTGTCTGGTAAGTAAATGCGAATTCCATTGAATTAATGATTTATTATGGTCGCTGTCATCGCCATAGGTTTATTAATACTGACCGGTATCGTAGTCTATATTTCAACATTTAAAAATGAAGTTGGCTATAAATTACGACCAATATCACAATTTCAAGATGCATTATTTGATTATCGTTATGGTTATTCATTTCTATTCCTGGTCACTAGTCTTTTGTTATCCGAATTGACCGGAACATTGGCAATATTCCTATATGTTTCACAAAAACATTTTAAAATTATGATCGATACTGAACGTGATCAAGTTCTTGAACATAATATTATTAATTTATTACGAAATCAACAACAACATAAGATTGATGATGATGATATTCGAGCAACAACAACGAGCAACAAAGATGTTGGTGATGGTAACATCACTTATCCAAGACTTCGAATCATATCGATCAATGATAATGATGACTATGCTGATAATAATGATAGAAATGTTGTTGCCGCTGCACCACAATCGCCGTCAGCTATTCAAAAAACTATAAATCAAAATTTTCTGTCTGCCGATTTCGGCCTAATAGATCAGGCTTATTATCAATGTGGTAGGCATGGTACTCGTGGACGTCGAAATAGTCGTTCCAATGAATCATATCTTGGTTCACCAAGAGAAAGTGTTACGACCACAACTGAATTGAAATCGATCGCAACAACCACCGCAAACGCAATACAAAGACGTTCGAAAAATTCATTCGATTCTATAACAACAACAGCAATCGGTGGTGATCCATTAATGCAAGAATTGTGTGTTGAAGGATTAATATTGCAACAACAACAACAACATGGCCATAATAGTGGAAATAAATCAACATTTGTTTGAAACAAATTCAATAATCTTTCATTTAAATTTAAACTAAAATTCAGATTTTCGAAGTTAAAAAATTAAAAAATATTTTAAAAACTTTTGCTCATTTGGTTCTTGGATCGATCAATAGATGGTGCTACAGTGGTAGTGTTATGATCATGATGTTTTTTCGGTTCACCGCCAATCACGTTTTTGGAGCAAATTTCAAAATTTAAATTTAAATTTTGTTTTCAAAATCGATAAAGTAAAGAAAAGAAAACATGTCTTTGTTTGTCAATTTTCTTCATCAATGGCCAGCATATTGTAAACATCAAGTTGTTAATAATATTGTCAAAGAATGGTAAATGATGATTCATGGATTTTTATCAACAATATTTATTGATTTTTTTCAAAATAGGAAAAAATTTGCATCAAAAATTATGCCAACAAAAATATTTTCCGCTCAAACAGCGTCCACAATCGATTTCGATTCTAATCCAGATCAATTGATTAAAAGTTAGCCCAAAACAATATTCACTTACGATCGTGAATGACATTTGCCTTTTCTCATACGATTTCAATTCAATTCAGGTGCATTGGATTTTTATGCCACAAATTTAAGCCAATGGATTAGTCAACAATCATCATTTGGTATCATTTATCAATATCCCTGTAAATCTCAACATGATGATCATTATTTGGATTCGAAACTTGATCAAAATCTTTCAATGGTTTTATTTTGTCCAAAAACTGAAACCCTTAAAATACAACAAATGCTTACTCGGACGCGTTTTCATTGGTATCGAAAGGTATTGTTGAAATGAATATTCATGAATTAACATTTATCATTGTCACTGTTAGCTATCAAAATCACCAATGAAATCAGGATTCGAATCCAAATTGAATGAAAATATATTTGAAATTGGTTATGAACCTAAACAATTATCGAAATCGATCCTGTTGGATCGAATAGAATTCAATTTTAATTACAATGATCAACAACGATTGAATAATATGGATATTATTTTCTGTAATAGTAATTTAGGAAATTGTTTACTTGCATTTCTTGATGATTGTTTTACACCAACCACGATCAATGATCATGATAAAAAGGTGGTGATGAAATTAAATCCCCTATTGGTACCATTTAAATTAGCTATAAATATTGATTCAATGGGATGTAAAGCAATTGGTCAGCGCAAATTGTTAGAAGTTGCCCAACATCTTATCGATCTTTTGGAAGAACATTCCGAAACAATAACAATATTTCCATTCGCATCGGATAATCCGATTACAATCGATCAGTAAGTAGTATTTTTTTGGAATAAGATCCAATTCTAATATGTTACCAAATTGGATTAGATGCGATCGATTAGCCGTAAAATATTGTATCATATTAAAAGAAGAAACGCTGCGCAATGGAATTATTTATCTACGTAATCGTGATACTGGAATTTCGGTAATAATGTTTAAATGAAATGAAATTTTTCAATAATGATTGTTTTTCATTTCCATACATAGGAACAAGTACATATTTCAAATCTACTGAAAACAATTTTATTTTATCTTCAACCAGACAAATTAATTACATATAAAGATTGATATTTGAGCAATTGAGAAAAAACTTGATTAAAATTGATGTTTTTCACATGTATTGAAATTCAAATTGTATACTAAACTGGCTTTTGTCTTTTATTTGATTGATTTGATTCAAAATTTGAACAACAACAAAAATGAAGCCTCACCTTAGTATACAATTCGATTTCATGTGGATATTTGATGGAATGGCGACCATGATGATGACGATTAGTAAAAATTTATGTCCAGTTAATAATGAATTTGGCAATCAGGAATTTTTGGACAATTTGGCAATTTGATTGAAATTGTCAAAATCATCATTAACTAAACTTAGAATTTTACTTTTCGGAGTTGGAATGAATTGAATGAATGGATGATGGATGAATAAATTGGTTAAAATCAAGAAAAATGACAATGAAAATCCATATAGAATAGATTATATAGACTATATAGATTTTATTGTCACCCTTGATCGTTGACCCATGTTATTGGTTATTGATGATGATGAGGATCTGGACAAATCCAAATTCGGGATTCAAATTGCTCGACATAATCGGATAATTGTTATAGACGATATTTATTGTGTCAAGCAATTGGATTGGCCCGAATTTGAATTTGAATTATTGACTGCTTTTATGGTGGTAAGATATCGTTGAATTCACCAAACTGAAAAAGAATTGATCTTTTTATAGCCTGATATGATATAAATTAAACTTTACAAAAGAGAGAGACCACCAAAAACGAAAACGACAAAAAATGGAAAAAGGCAGGTAGATTTGTGATATGTGTGTGGTATATTGAACATTGTGAATGGCACATAAATCATTTGATAATGATCATTCGACGACGAATCAATCAAAGAAAACCGACGCCGGAAACGGCTTCAATTAACGATAAAGCAAACATTCAATCAATAATAAATTGTTTTTCTTGTGTTCAAAGGTTTAAAATTTGAAAAAAAATAAAATTTATTAATCTTAAAATATTTTGTCTATAATTTAATTGTTTTGTTAATCATTAATGGATTACGTTCAATAAAAACTGGATAACGTCCTTTTGGATTTTGTCGTTTATCCAATATAGGCCATTCGGATTTGATTGAATTTGAATTGTTTGTTTTATCACGAAATCGTTCGGAAAATTTTTTCAACAAAAAATTTGGCACTGCAACTGATGCTGTTAGGGTGTATTTATCCGGATCAAAACCACAAATAACCAGATAACGGCGAGAATTATGTGTTAGAATTTCACGATTTTCATTCACCATGACCATTGTTTCGATACGAACGTTATCCTGAAACGAGAAGAAAAATTAAAATCATGTTCGGAAAACAAACAACGAACAACATACAATAGTTTTGCTTTTACAAAGTTCATGATTAATAGTAAAATTATAGCTATCTTCCGGGTTATTACGATCACCATTAATCAAACAAGCTGGATTATCTGATCCTTCTACGGAAATTCTACCACCAAAATATGGTCCAGTGAATACTTGAATTTCCGATTGATTAGCCAAACAACGTAAAGTACGAGCATTAACTTTCGAAAAAAAGAACAAAAATCAAAATCAGAATTGAATTTGGTGATAGGTCTTACAGCTTTTAGTGGAAACCAGAATGGCATCAGAATGTTTTGTTTTGATAAGATCCTGATCCTGATCATCATTATCATCATCGTTATTATCGTTAAGGTCATCATTGTTCAATGCATGTACCATGACTGAATAATTAGTATGTACACGTAGACTATAAATGGATGCTTGATAATTTTGGTTATCAGTTTGTTTTAGATCAATAATAACATCATCGTTTGATGTTGTCGTGGTGGCTGATGTTTGATCACCAGGGTGGTCGTTTTTGTCGTTATCGTTGGTTGTTGTTTTTAGAATACGATTTCGGCATCGATTTTTCATTTGCCAGCTATTCAGTTCACAATATCTGAAGTGTATTTGGTGAGAAAACATTCAACGGAAATGATTTTGATTTTTTTTAGTTTCGAAAGTGAAAAATATATTTTTTACCTGATTATAAATCTAGGACCACCACCACCATCAGATTTATCATTGTTATCGTTGTTATCATTATTATAATTCCATTTTAATTTGATTGAACGAAAATCGCCAAACACTTGAAGATTATCGATATCTGTTTGAGATTCGAATCAATTAGATGATTTGATTTAATCATTTGAGGTGATAATTCAACTTACCATTATGACCATTTGATTTATGAGCCAAAACAATTGTTATAGCTATAAATATAATCAATACGGATTCAATAATAATGTTGACCATCATATTCCTGTTCTTGAAACAGAACTGAGCTTGTTTGAATCAGAAATATTCAAGTTGCATTCACCAAACAAGAGCTATGGCAAAGAAGAACGAAGATGAAAAAACCAACAACATTAACCATAACGAATTGGACAAGTTTTTTTATCATTTTTTTTTCTTTTTGTTCTGATGGTCATTATCAAAGGACGATGTGATGTGATTTGGTTTGATCGAAGAAAAAGAAGAATTTCGAGTTCAATGTCTTCAAGATCATTGTGGGAAAAGAGTTGAACAAGTTTTTTTTGTTCGACCAAAAAAAATCGAATACTGATCAAAAAATTTTGATTCGGTTTTTGGCTTCATTGACGAATGATAGATGGCGTTGTCGAATCTATTCGAAAAAAAAACGTTCGAATAGATTCGATGCATCATTCGCAGAATCGGAATTCGGAAGGAAAATAAATGGGAAAAAAACGAAAACTGTAATTTTGTTAGCTTTATTTTTTTGTTGTTGTTTTGTTCGGTGTTGTTTCCATCCAAATATCCATTACGACAAATGGAATCGAATAAAAATGGTGAAATGAAGTTTTTTTTTCTTTGGCGAGGTAAAAATGTGAGCCCTGCTCAAATTTAAATGAAAATCTCTTACTCATTCTGTTTCCATTCTGTTCACTATAGCTTGATATGATGATGATGATTATTAATAATTCAACAACTGTTTCATTTTGACTATATGGTTGCCTCTTCTTCTTTCTTGTTTCGTTTCGTTTTTTTTTGCTCATCACCATCATTATTATTATCATTCATTGGAATTTAGAGAAAGTATGGATGTCAAAATGAACCTTAACAACAGCAAACACAGACATGATATGTTTGTGAACCGTCGATGGAGAATTCATTCTCATTCGACGTTCGAAGAAATGGCGAAACCGGAATCTAATTTTTGCAACAAAAAAAAACCTGAAAAAATGATAAGAAATGCCGAACTAAACGAACCGACCAAAAAGCAATAAGTATCGCACAAGTAGACAGCAAATCCAGCGGGATCCAAAAACGAAAACGAAAAACAAAATGAAAATGAAAAAGACGACCACCATCACCATCACCATCACCAACACACACACAATATGTTTGTTTGATGGAATGGTGATTGGATCGACCATTCGAGCCAAAGCAACCAAAGCAATGAAATTACTTGAACCAAAAACCAAAATGAGATAAATATTATTCCTGTACCTAAAATGAAAGAAACGAAAAAAAATTCGGCTGGTATGGTAATAAATAATGCATCAGGTATGGTATTCTGCTGCAATTCTGACGAAGAACGAAAAACGAAAAATTGCAACAACAACAATTTGAAGCGCCCTGTGTTTAGATCTGATCTGTGATATGTGAATTTTGTTGGTTTGTTTGACCAAATTTTTTTATTTTATTTGCATGTTTTTCCATTTCACATTTCATTTCATTTTTTTCTATTTTGATTCGATTGATTATTATTATGAAAAAAAACAACGAAGAAGAATGGGTAATGGTCATAAGCTAATGGCAATTTGAAGTTTGCTTTAGTTTTTTAGCAAAAAAAAGTTGAATTTTTGTAGCCGAAAAAATCCTTCGAATCCTCATTTTGCGATCGATTCATTAATTTCAAAAAACAAAAAAAAACAAAATTTCAACACCTCTAACCACCACTGGGGTAATGTTAACACAACCAACCACAATTTTGAAATGATTTTTTTAAAAAAAATGTTATTTTTTAAAAAGTTTGAAGAAAAAAAATTAAATTGAACCAATTTCGGTTGTGTGTCTACATTGTCATTTCGTTTTTTCGTCTTCGGTAACCGAAAAAAAAACGTTTTCGAAAAAATGTCACATTTAAATGAAAATTGATAGCCGTTTTTTTTTTTGTTGTGAGAAACAACCCATGTTATTTCATCGTCGTCGTCGTTAGATTAATTTGTCGTTTATTGTCGTTGATCATGTTCAATGGAACAACAACAACATAAAACATATTGAAAATTTGGGGTAATAATTCTAAATTAACTTATTGTTTTGTTTTGTTTTGTTTTTTGAATTGGATGATAATGTGATATTATTTTGTATACATGATGTTTCTCATCTAAGAAAATGAATGGGAAAATTGCTGGTGCTGTAAGTAAGTCGGGGTTTAAACGATGAACATTGTTGACTTGTTGTTGTTGTTGTTCCCCGTTCTGTCATGTGATTAGAATTAGTATTTTTTTTTGGCTTTTGAATTCATTCATTTCAATTCATTTCGGTGTAGTAGTCTCAATGGACCTGCAAACATTATTAGACAGGATGGATACCGTTATTGTGTGTGTGTGATATTCATTCTCTCTTCGTTCGTTGTAATCCGGTTCGATAAAATTGATGATGATGATACACTCTTCGCTATGGTTGTCTGAGGTTATTCCCTTAGGGTTAGATTTTGGGAACTTTTTTTTGTTCTGACAACGACGACTACGGTGATCATATTTGAAACGATTTATTTATATTTTGTTATGTTTGGCGTGTGTGTATTTCACTCGAAATAAAAAATTTTGTAATGACAATCCTGATTAGTAATATGGATTCAATAAAGTGATTAAAGAGGAGAGGAGAATTTCACAATAATAATTTTTTTGATCATATTTTCTCTCAACATCTTTAGATTCTTTTCACAACATTTTTGTTTTTCTGCTGTTTTGGTTGTCACATTGTCAGTCATGTTTTTTTTGTTTGTTTGGTTTTTTTGGATGATGACAATATTTTAAATAATTAATAAATGAAAAACAACAACAACAACAACAAGAAAACACTATTAATTATAATTATATTTTCACACTTATCATCATCATCATTGATGTTGTCGTCTCTCTCAGTAGAATGATGATGATGATGACTTTCAGATTTTTTTCTGTTTGTTTCAGAAACAAAACAAAATCAAAATCAAAGATTCTTTCAATTCGTTGTTTGTCGATTGGCTAATCATCAATGCTTTTTTTGGGGATAGGATTTTCTGTTTTTCTCAAATGGCCGCAAGGTTTTCACAAGAATAATTCTTTTTTTTTGTTTTTCGAATCACAACTATATACACAGCATACACACACACGTGTGTGTGGATATAGTTGAACAATATTTCTCATCCAATTGATGGCAAAATTTCATCAAAATGGACCGAAAAACTATAGAAAAATGCATCCCAAAGGTATCGTTTTCTGCTGTTTGTTTTTAGTTTGATTCATTCTCAAACAAACAAACAAAAACTTTCATTCCTCGTTGTTTGTTTATTTTCGTTTTTTTTTGATTTCAAAATAATGTTGGTTGAGGAGGATAATGTCATAATATAAAAATAATGTGGCCAACAACAAAATTGGTAATTGATTTTATTGGATAAACAACAACAACAGCAATTCAAAATGATGACCGGTAACGATGCTCGGCAGTTGTTTGTGATAATTGAATTTTCGTTTCCCATTTAATGTCATTTTTTGGTTCTTTCTATTGCTGAGATAATGTTGAGTTACCGTGTGTGCGATAGAGAGAGGTTATTCCAATCGGGAATTAACACAGTAGACAAAACTTTACTTTTATTTTTGCCCAGAATGATTGATTAATCAAAAAAAGGGGCGTGAAAGGGGTTAATCAATCGATCAAAAATTATTGATCAAAAAAAGGATTATTCACATTGAGACACACACAAAAACAAGCAGAGACCGAAGATTAATGAATGAAATGAATGTGCAGTAGGCAGCAATCGATATTTCAGAATTTGATCTCTACTCTGTTTTGTCGATAATTATCCGATCAGTTTGTATTCGTTGATTATGATGATTATGATCATCATCATCAACAGCGAAAAAAAACACCGTTTTTTTTAGGTTTGAAAATGAAAAGGTTTGGTCGATTTGGGATCATAAATCGATCATCATATATTCCGTATGTTGTTGATTCCCACAACCACCACCATTATGGAATATGGAATTTTCGTGAATAAAAAATTATGATTATTATTCATATATATGGAAAGAGTATGAAGATTTTCAGACGAGGATGATTCAATTATTCATGTTCGTGATAAAGTAATAAAAAAATTCTCTCGAAAAGACTTATCATTTTTTTGTTATTATTGATTGATTTGAATGGGTAATGTTTGTTTTTGTTCGGTTTGTTTGAGAACAATTTGTTTTGATGATTATGAATTTCTAGGTCATCAATAATTACATGTTTGGCGGTGATGAGGGTTAATTTTTTTTTGAAAATTAATTAATGTTTGAAAAATTTAAATTTTATTCAAAAATTTGCTTCGATCGATTCTGGATCGATATTCTCCATTTCGTTTTTCAGTTTGTTTTCGTATCGATCAATAATTCTTCGAGTTTCTGTGTGTTTTGCCAATGGAAATCATTTTGACGAAAAAAGTCATTACCCGAATTGAATTGACAAATTGGAAAAAATGTTTGGATTGAACATTGTCGATTTGGGTTGTTGGTCATCGATTCCATCAATGATGATTCCCAATGATGATTGAACCACCCATTCGGATATTCATTTTTGAGATATAACATCTGCTTGGCGATCTGGAACAACAACAAAAAAACCTTTTTTGACTTTTTTTCTGGCCACCAATACAACAACAATAATAATGATGATCCAAACAATCATCATCATCATTATGATTGTTATGATTATTACTTGATTCAGGGCGATGTTTGTAATATTATTTTTTTACCTGGTTTGTTATTTTTACCTGACGATCCACCATAGTGTATGGCATGTTTATCTGTCATTAGAGATGGATCCCGTGTGTGTGTGTGTGTTTAGTTTTTGGTTAATATTTTTTTGATGGTTTTTTTCTCTCTTTTCGAAAATTGTTACAAAGTTGATTTGAAAAGTATCTGGCGATTCGATTCATTTAGTTTTTCAAAATAAAACTTTTGGAAAAAAATTCTGCAAAAAACTGGCTTGCTATGCAAAATGATTATCTTGTCGTTGAATTGAATGACGCCCACGATCATATCATTCTATGGAACGTGTTTGGTGTCAATTTCATCATCATCATTGTTTTTGATTGAATGATTATGTGGTTATATCATTTTCATCAACTGACATTTATGATTGACAGGAAAAAAAGGTGACGATCATCATTAGATAAAACAATTAGATCATCATCAGGATGATGATGATCAAAAAAAAAATCATTTTTGGTGGTTATTTAGGGGTGGAGCTCAATAGTGATCATGTGATAATGATATTTTTTTTGGGTGTTTACACCTTTCACGTGTCACATTTAAACCTTTGTTGTTTTTGATTGGTTAAGGGTAATTGATTGGACATTGATCCATTCATTCAGGAAACCAAAAAAAAGGAGAAGCTATTGATTGATGTCATTAGTCGTCCATCATCAACACTATCGATATATCGATATTTGATTATTCGCCCCTCCCCTTCCCAAAAAAAAACCAAATTGTTGAATGAGTTTAGAATGAAAGTGAGTTTAGAATTGAATAATTTAACAACCAAATCTAACCTTGATTTTTCTGTTTTTGTTTTGATGCCGATGAACCGTGATGATGATGATCATCATCATTCATAAATGAATTTATGATCAAGGTTCACTATATAACTTTGGTGGTGTGGGAGTGGTATATATGGAGTTGTATTAACCCTCCCCCCGCCGCCGCCAAAAAGTTTTAATATTTAATTGATTTGATTAATTTTTCATTAACCGAAAAAAAACAAAATTATTATTATTTATTCAGTGTTACGCAAACAGGTTGTCCATTCATTCATTCAATCGACAATGATGATGATTGACTTGGAACAACAACAGGTTTATCGTTGATTTTCGTTGCGGGAAGATGAGGGGAAAATTTGAATTTCAAATTTGGATCGAAAATCCCGAATTGGATTTTTTTACGATTTTTTACGAATTGAGATTTTCCGAAAATTGATGATAAAGTGATTGAGCAAAGTGAAAGAATCCAGGCACACACACTTAATAGATCCAAATAGACTCAGTTTTTGTTGTAGTTGAGGGTCAAGTTTTTTTAAATAAAAAAAAAGTTAGCCGAAATTGCTGTTGTGTTTATAGATTCTAAACACGCACATGATCGTGATTTTGATGAGAGAAGAATGGAATGGAATTGAAATGAAATCATCTTTTTCTCATTTTCACTGACTTTAACTGATTTTCGTGCAGCAGCAGCAGCACTTGAAAGCCAGCAGCCAGCAACCGAAATGAAATTTTGTTTCAAAAAAGAATCAAAAAAAAAAATCATTCCATTTCACAATAGACATCGAAATGTATCATTTTTTTGCTGATTTTGGAGTTTTTTCTGCAATTTTGAAATTTTTCATTTTGATTCACAATATTCACGATATCGGGCGTGTTTTGGTTGGTTCGTGAGCCAAAGTTGATTAAAGGGTTTTTGAAAATAAAGTTTTTTAGTTGAAATTTTTTTCAGGTAAGTGACAATTGTAGGTAAAAATAGTCAAGTCTATTAGCCAAGTGAAAGGTCAAAGGTTATTTTTTGTTCACCGAAACATCCAGGATAATAATGATTACAAACTGAATGAATGAATGAATAAGGTCGAGACATAGTGACAAAAAGCGTGGTCCACACATAAGACCATATGTTGTTCATCACACACACACACAAACAAAATCCAACCAACTTGGATATTAACGAATTAGATTTTCATGTTTTTTTGTTGTTCCCTAAACATAGTTTGGCTATTGTTATTTGGCTATTTGTTTGTTTGTTTGAATACAATCGACACCATGAAAACGATATCTTTTCGAATCATAATAATGATGATGATTCAAATGAATTATTGTATTGAATGAATGAATTTTCAAGTTGAAAAAAATGGCAGAGTGGGGCTCTATTGAATTGAATTTCAATTGAATATCAAGCCTTCTCATCATTATCATCATCATTTTTTGATTATTAGTTAGTTATTTTCTGAATCTTTTTCATTTTCCTAATCTATTCTTTGATTGAATAAAGCGTGTGTGTTTATTGATGATGATAATAACAATAACTGTAATGTATTTATAACTGTAATGTATCATTATCATTTTCCAAAGGTTCGTTCTGTTTGTTTGTTTTCGTCGTTATGTTTTTGGCTAGGTCCCCAGTAACTTTCTATTGTGTTATATGGTTAGTTAGTTAGTTAGTGTGCCCGATGGCAATTTAAATTGGACAATAAGACACAAAAATGATGAAAATCAATGATGATGATGATGATGTGACAAAACAACGATATTCTTTCTACAACAAACATAACCAGACCACACAGGAACGTTTTTTTTTCTTTTTTTTTAATTTCGTTTTTTTTTGGACAAAATCAAAATGTCAATGTTGTTGTCAAGAAGAGGGAGAGAAGAAAATTTTTTGGCCAAAATGATAACCGAATTGGGATTATCATTTTTTTTTGAAAAAAAATTCTGCCGTTTTTTTCTCTTGTTTCGAAATTCAGCATAGAATATTCTTCGGGCAAACTCTACGAAAAAACAAAAAACAAAAAAGAAAAGTTACCTACCTAGCTCAGAATCATCGTTCCGAACTATTCTCTATTTTTTCGTTTTCGTTTGTATGAAATCGATTTCAGAATAACCGAAACCCGGGATTCTTTTTCATCTATGTTCACTATAGGACTAGTCTGTGATTGGTTGAATTATTTAGTATGAAATTAAATGATAAACAGGATGGTACCAACCCGAAAAAATACCGAAAAAAATACCCGTAATAACCGAACAAGCAAGCATAACGTGAGACGCATGCGGTTTTATATTGATCCAAATGAAACATTACACACGTAGGGAAATAGAGAGAGAGAAGATGTATATAGCCTATGTCACTCTCTCTCTCTCTTTGCTATGTAATGATGATCCAAATGGAACAACAAATATACAGCATACACATAGTAAAAAGAATCGGACAGAAATTCTGGCTGGTTCAATCTGGTTTGGTGAATTTGAATTTGAAAAAAAAAGTAGAGAGACTATAAATAAATAATCATTATCAGTTTTGGTTTTGGTTTGGTTGATCAATGTCTGTTTGTTTCATATTACATCATCATCGTTGTTGTTGTTTTATAAGTGCAATGTTGTGTGTGTGTGTATGTTATTTGTATGCGGGGTATATCTCATCAAATATTACTGTAAATCTTCTATCCTGATGACGAAGAATAATGTCTTTTTTTCCTATCAAAATGATGATGTCGAAATAGAAATAGTGGGTGTGTAAATAGTGAAGATTTTTTTTTATTTGAAGTTTTGCTGATAATGATGACCATCAATGAACAGCAACAACAAAAACGACATATATAATATACCGATCACTCCTACTTTAGGTTTCTGAAGGAAACTTGCGCATTAAACGGGAAATATGAATGGATGTGAATGTTTATAATACCCGTATATACCCGAATTGTGATTTTCTTTCGACGGTACATTGCTGCTGCTGTTGATGTTGTGGTAGTTGCCATCTTTTCATCTTTTCATATCACATCTTTATTTTGTTTTGTTATTTGGTGTGTTCACAAAAAAGGATAATCCCCGATAATTTTCTGTTGGAAAAATACTTTTGTAAAAAGAGAGAGAAAGAAAGAATGTATTATTCAGAAAACTTGATGATATTAACACAAACTTGAAAGCAAAAAAAACCGAATCCGAACAAAGTTCCAAACAGAATCTGATGATAGTGATGATGATGATGAGAATAAAGTGAAATAGGAATAACCATAGAGAAGAAAAAAAATGGTAATGATATTCATTATTTAACAAACTACCAAACATACACCACACACATACAACAAATCGATCGATCGATCGAATATCGACGACCGACCGACTACCAAAAAAAAAAAAAAAAAAAATTAATCGACACACACACATCATGAATACATTCATTTGATTTGTTCATCATCAAGCTGAAACGATTTTTTTTTGCGTTTTATTTATTCATTACCTTTTCTTTCAAATGTTTATGCAAATTGCATAATTGTCTCTCTCTCTCTCCACTTATTCTATTGCTTTATTAATGTGTGCATTCATCATTGATGATGTTGGTGATGGTGATGATGATGAACATCCTTTTGAAAAATTCAACATGATACTCATCATCAACAACATTGAAATCAGCTGAATCAGTTGAATCAATTATGAATGAATGACAATCATGTTTATTTTTGTGTGTGCCCAATGTTTTTAAAAATACCTTTTTTGTTTCTTGTTAATCAACAAATGTCTATTCTGATCTGATTTGCACCGGTTATTAATAATTATCATCATAATAAGTGTATAATGTATTTAAATCAATAATGAATCGAACATTATTAATGAAAACTAATGAAATAAGAATAATAACGAACGAATCAACAGAGGATAACGAATCAATTGAACGAATCAATCGTCATCGTCGTCGTCAAAGTGATTGTGGTAATGTGAATGATGATAATAATGATAATGATGATTATTCAACATCACTTGGCAATGATAATAGTTCCATCAATGATAACCGCAACAACAACAATGATGATGATTCAAATTCCAATGATTCCAATGATCAACAAAGAGTGAAAATTCATACAAAAAACAATGATAATGATGATGATAATGATTCACCAAAAACAATTTATTCATCATCACCGTATTCGCCAACATTAACATCAACTTCAACATCGAGAACACTATTATTTGGACATTATCATCAACACCAACAACAACAACAACAACAAATTCATTCATATCAACAACAACAACAGAATTTTAATCATCTCTACCAACAACAACAACAACAAAATCATCGTGACATGATGAGAAACAATAATAATCGACAACAACAACAGAATAATTGTTCGAATTCAAATTCCAATTCGAACAATAATAATAATAATACGTCATCAATGAATGGATCACAATCACATCATGTTTCCGTTGCGGTATGTTTACGATGTGAAAATTTTATCCGTTTGCCCTGAAAATGACCAATCTTTTTTTCCTAAATAGAAACTATCAAATTATCATGAATGTGCAGCGGCTGCAGCAGCAGCCGCTGCTGCTGCTGCTGCTTCACATGTCCATTATCAAAATGTAAGTAAAAAAAATTGCTGTTTCCATTGTTTGTTTGGTTCATTTTTTTGGTGATTATGATGAGAAAATTGTTTCAGGGAAAATGAATGGAAATGATAAATTCGAAAATTGACTCATGTATTGCACATAAAACCTTGTGATAAGATTGAATAATTTACACTGGCCGGATAAACGACGATTTACCTGGCCCGATTATTTTTTTCCAATGATGATTTGCATGATGAGAATCGTTTAGAGTTTTTGGTTAGTTTGTTTTGTTTTTCGAGGGAAAATAAAAGCTTTTAACGCCATTTTAGCTAAATTGGAATCTTGTTATATGATGATTATTGTTTGGGACGATTTCTCTTTTTTATTTTCCCGTTGATGATCATGATCGGTTGATAATATCAATGATATTCATTCAACTAACTTGTTAATTGAACCTTATTAATATTCATTTCAAGTACGACCATTTTTTCCTTTTTTGATTTTGATTCTCGATAAATGTTTTGTGTATGTATGTTTTAAATGTTTTCTGGTTACGGTCTGTTGACAATCACTTGGTTTGACTAAATTAATAGGATCGAGATTTTTTTTTCCAAAACAACCGAATCCATAACTTTGATGTTTTTCTTTTGGTTGAAAATTCTCATAATATTTATTACCTTGATCACTTTTTTCATGGGAATTTATGGAACCCAAAAATTTTATTTTATATTTTTTGTTTTTGTTTTCATTATCATTTAGAATTCAACAAATTTATTCACTACAAATGTAAGTATGGCTGATTTACATGATTTGACCAGTAGAACTGGAATTGGTCAAACAACATCAACCATAACAGGCAGTAGTAGTAGTGGTGGTGGAGGTTCAAATAAACCAACAACCAATAACGATATGTATCATCATCATATGATGCAAACAACAAGACAACATCAACCACCATCACTACCGCATCATTCGCATCAACATCCATCTCCGCATCCGCATTCACATCATTTAACACATCAATCACATGCACCGGATATGCATGATTTTCTAACCGGATCAACAATTGCTGCTGCTGCTGATTGTCCTGTTATGTCTACAGCATTACCAGTTGCATTAGGTTTAACAGCAATGGCAGCCAATAGCAATAGTAATGGTGGTGGTGGAAATAATGATTCATCCGGTAGTGGGGGTAATAATAATAATAATTCTGGTGGCAATCAAGGACAACAACAACAGCCAATACATTCACCACCACCAACATCATTATATTCATCATCATCATCAACACATCATCATCATCAAGCCGCAATGAACAGTAAGTGATCCATTTTATTATTGATTGATTTGATTGCTATTGATTCGATTGCGATTGATACAGTGAACGGTATGATAACCAGTCTTCATCATCATCATCAACAACAACAACAACAGCAGCAACAAAATCAATTATCAGCATCAATCAATCATTCAGCTGTTGCTATACAAAATCCATTTCATTCACATCATCATCATACGGCCAATTCGTTTGTATCAACAGCAGCGGCAGCTATAGCAGCCGCATCATCACCGCATCATCCTCATCATCATCTTAATAATCATCTTAATCATCATCATAATCATAATCATCATAATCACCATTCAACACATCAATCATTATCAGCTGCAGCAGTAGCTGTTAATGCAGCCGCAGCAGCCGCAGCTGTAGCTGCTGCTAATGCTGCTGATCCATCAACATTGCTATTAGAATCAGCCGATCCAAGAGAATTGGAAATATTTGCCGAACGTTTTAAACAACGACGTATTAAATTAGGTGTAACACAGGCTGATGTTGGTAAAGCATTGGCTAATCTTAAATTACCTGGTGTTGGATCGTTAAGCCAAAGTACGATCTGTCGGTAAGTGATATTAGCGATTCTTAAAACGATCCAAATTTCGATCAATTTTTTTCCCGCATTCAAGCTTTGAATCATTAACCTTATCACACAATAATATGGTCGCATTGAAACCAATTCTACAGGCTTGGTTAGAAGCGGCTGAAGCTCAAGCACGTAAAAATCGTATTGCACGTGAAACAACATTAGATATTTGCGTTCTACCATCGTTGGATAAAAAACGTAAACGAACATCGATAGCAGCACCGGAAAAACGTTCATTGGAAGCATATTTTTCAGTACAACCAAGACCATCGGGTGAAAAAATTGCAGCAATTGCCGAAAAATTGGATTTGAAAAAAAATGTTGTTCGTGTTTGGTTTTGTAATCAACGACAAAAACAAAAACGAATGAAATATTCGGCTGTAAATGGGCCACCGGGTAATGGTCAATAAAAATCCGGACAAATCTGGTCAATCTATCAATATCAATCAATACATTTCTTTGCCAGAGTCTGATCTCTGATCTTTCAATTCAATTCTAGTCGATAATGTTTAATGTTTGTAAATATTCCCCAAATTCCAAATACAAGTTCCAAAAATATTCCCGAAAAAAAAATCTTGAACCCATTTCGAATGTAATGCATGTCTCTTTCATTTTTTTCTCTTCATCGTCACTTGTGTTTTGAATTTTTAAGAAATAATAAAAAAAATTGATGTTTCGCAAATGTGAAATGTTTTTTTTTCAGCGAGGAAAATGGACTTTGTAATTGGATCAAAAATGAATATTTTTCTTTTTTTTTTTGGCTGCTTGAAAATGGCACGTGCATACCAAACAACAAACTATGTACAATGGTAATTGATGCAATGTTCAACAAGGCGTTATTAATGTGTATTCGTTTGAAAAGATGCACAACAATAATAATCGTTAATGGATAACAACAACAACGGTAATAAACATTTGCACGTGAACATTGTTTGTTTGTTTACTAATGTGGAAACGCGTGCGGTTTTTTTTCTACGAACACTGCCATTGGTTTGACCATTTCATTGACCAAATTTCGTCGTTTTGTTGTTGTTTGGAAAAAATATTGAAAATTGAAAAAAAATGAACAGTGATAATCAATTTAGGATAGGATGCATCATTCATTCGATAATCGATTGCTGTTGTTGTTGATATTGGTATCACATTATCATTGAGTGAATTTTGATTTGAATTGAGCAATCATTTTTGTAGTTGAATTAGTGATGCATATTGGTTTTTTAGTAGCGAAGAAAGAAAAATCCAATTTTCGATTCGATGATGTAATAATTCAATATTGGTATCATCAAAGTAATCACGATGCAATGATGATGATCGGATTTGTATCTGATGACAGTAAATAGGATCAAAAATTTTTTGAAAATCCTCTTTGTCGGGATTTCTTTCTCTCTACCAGTCTCTGTTTTTGTTTTTGTAACAAAAAATTACCAGGATGATGATATCAAATAACGTGCCAAATGTTAAAAAAGGATTTTTTGCATCTCTACTTTTCGGTAT
Source organism: Dermatophagoides pteronyssinus (assembly GCF_027571235.1). NCBI lineage: Eukaryota > Metazoa > Arthropoda > Arachnida > Sarcoptiformes > Pyroglyphidae > Dermatophagoides > Dermatophagoides pteronyssinus. Next base: position 154,194 of record NW_027461543.1, read on the forward strand.
TCGATTCGGATAATGTTGTTTGAAATGTAATTTGAGTACTGAGTATAATTCAATCATTTCGTATACATTCAATCGTTGATTCATTTGAAAACAAGAAAAAATAATCAGAAGAAAAACAAAGAGAATAATAATGATGTAATCTTCTTATAACAGTAATAATAATAATAATATTTGGCCAATGTCAATGTCAAAATATCTTTGATTTTATCGTTGATTTTCGATTCGATTTTGTTTTGTTGATTTTTTATTTCGAACGGAAATTCTCATTCGAATAATTTGTTCATTATAATGGCTATAGTGATGCCATCTATCAAATGTTAAATTAAAGAAAATTTTTGTGCTGCCATCTATTCGACGTTGTTGTTGTCGAACTTGTGGAATGTTAACAAATTTTTTTGGACAATGTTGTTTTGGTTGACTCGAATTTGATGTTTTTAATTTTTTTGATCGAATCATGCCGAAATTATCAATCCGACAATGTTTAATTATACGAAAAAGATTCATTTTACTTTTTCGTTTTGCTTTACTAATGTTTAGCATTGTTATTTTGATTTTATTTTATTGTTTTTTCTGTTATGATCAACCGTCGGATGAAGATTTTGTAAATCAACAAACAAAATTGATATCGTCAAAACATTCATCATCAAAATATCCATATGTAATAGTTATGACCATTTGTGGTGAACAAAGTTTTCATCAAGGAATAATTTCATTAAAATCGATATTAATTTTTAATTCAAATCAAAATGATCAAAATCAGCGGCAGCGACAACCACCATTACATTTTATCATTATGACCGATCCAGAAATGATGAACGCCATTAGCCATGCGGTAATGTCATTTGAATTTTTGAAAATTTTCGAAAAAAAATTAACCCAAGTTTTTTTCTTTTCCTTCAGCTGGATCAAATGCACACCCAATTATCTTCGTCATCATCATCAACGGAGGAGAATGCAAACAGATATTTTACATACAATTTAAAAAAAATTGAATATCCAAATATGAATACAAGTGATATTCAAATATGGAGATCATTATTTAAACAATGTGCATCACAACGTTTATTTTTACCAACTATTTTAATCGATTATGATTCAATTATTTATCTAGATACTGATGTTCTTGTATTTACACCGATCTCTCAAATTTGGTCATTTTTTAATCAAATGAATCAAACACAATTAGCTGCAGCAACATATGAAAGTGAAGATTATTCAAGTAATTGGTATTATCGTTTCGCACGACATCCATATTATCCACCATATGGATTAAATTCTGGTGTTATGCTTATGAATCTAACACGAATGAGAAAATTTGGTTGGACCGAACGTTTACCAACAATTTTAAATGAATATCGTTCAAAAATTGTATGGGGTGATCAAGATATAATTAATATTATTTTCAGTAAAAATATTGATAAAATTTTTGTAATGGATTGTAGCTGGAATTATCGACCAGATCATTGTGTTTATAGTCAAACATGTCGATCAGCTAAACAAAATGGTATTCGAATATTACATGGTAATCGTGGTTCATTTGTACAACCAGATAAACAACCAATATTTAAAATGATGTTTCAATTGATTGAACAATTTAATCTTGGCCGAAATGAATCGTCAACAATTGTAATCATCAATGAACTTAAACAGATAATGTTCAAACAGAATAATATTGTTGGACAATCAAATTTGAAAAATAATTGTGATAAAATTCCTAATTTAATCATCAAATCAATCGAATCAAATATCAAAAATGACAATGACAATTAACTAACGACAAAGAACGACGCATGACCGCATTTTTAATTGAAAAACAAACACAGAAGTGAAAAAATCTAATCATCATTGTCATCGTTGCTATAGATATTTTAAACAACGTTAAAGTAACATTATGGAATGATCGGCAAAAATTATTTATTAGTTTAATAGGGGGTTCACACTAGCAGCAATGTGAATGAAATATTTCAAATGCAATATTTCACTACATTTCAGCCTTATGGACTGAAATATTGCATTTGAAATATTTCATTCACATTGCTGCTAGTGTGAAACCCCTATAATAGAAATTTTCTACATCTGTTCGATTGATTGTTTCTGGAGAGAAAAAAAGTTTATGTGATGATAATGATGATTTGGTGATCAACCACAATCAGTTCAATCGATTTTTTTGGATTCAAAATGTTTTGATCAAGGATTTTTTCCCCTCCTGTAAAAAAATGAATGGCCCGACAACCGACCATCATTCAATCGAATTATGTTCGATTCATTTATCGAATCGATCAAAATACGGACATGAATCGATTTGGAAAACGAAGAAGAAAAAGAAAAAATTTTCAAATTGCCGTTATCGTATAAAACAAATGATTGAATCGAAAAATTTTCATGTAAATTTTTATGTAAATTTTTTTGAATGTGAAAATTTAATCCTTTTTTTTCAATTGTAGAAAATTTTACTTGTACTTATCCTGATTGAATGGACAATGATTAGCTGTGAAGTTGTTATTGATCTTTATACAAGTAGTAGCCATAAGAATCGGTCACATCATTCAAACAACAATACGACAACAACCCCGATGGAATCTTATTAATAAACACGAGAAGCGAAGCTTCTCGAGAGTGTCGTGACCAGAGAAATGTGTTAGGAAATTTTTAATACACAAATGTGATAGAAAGGGTCTGCAGAAATAGTCAGTGTGCGCAGCAGCAGGAAATTTCTTGAAGCTTGCGTGATTCTTGAAGCTTGCGTGAAATGTCTCAAGAAAGCAACAACAGATGGAGATAAGTGTGATTTGCAAACCACAATAATGCGATAGGAAAAAACCATGTGCGCAACTGTGTGCGCAACACGAATTGCCTCGGGATAGCAACAACAGATAGAGAAAAGTGTGATTTGCAAACCCAAATTTTTTTTGCTTTGCGCGCGACATTTACATACAGTGTACCACGGTTAACAAACACCTCTATTATCGAAATTTTAGGTTAACGATTTCGGTTGACGACGGTTGTTCAAGAACCGATCACCGTCGTTAACCGAGGTACCACTGTACTCTTTTTTTTAATCCCCTACAAAAATTTAAAACAGAGGGAGTATAAACAAAAGGTCTTTTTTTAATCACACGTTGCATTACATTTGACAAATACTCTTTTTTTTAAAACCCCTACAAAAATTTAAAACAGAGGGAGTATAAACAAAAGGTCTTTTTTTCATCACACGTTGCATTACATTTGACATATACTCTTTGTTTTAAATCCCTACAAAAATTTAAAACAAAGGGAGTACAAACCAAAGGTCTTTTTTTAATCACACGTTGCATTACATTTGGCAAACAAACGCGCATTACACATTACATTTGTGCAATAGTTCTGATATGCAGTGGTCATTCTTTCGTTTGTTGAAAAGTTTTAATATGATAGTAATGATTCTCTGATTTGTAGAATAGTTTTTATATGATAGTAATGATTCTTTGATTTGTAGAATAGTTTTTATATGATAGTAATGATTCTTTGATTTGTAGAATAGTTTTTATATGGTAGTAATGATTCTTTGATTTGTAGAATAGTTTTTATATGGTAGTAATGATTCTTTGATTTGTAGAATAGTTTTAATATGATAGTAATGATTCTTTGATTTGTAGAATAGTTTTTATATGATAGTAATTTGCTGTGATAAATTATTGTTTTGTGATTGTAATTTACTGTGATAAATTATTTTTTTGTGATTATTCGTTTTGCGGCTTTTGTTTTGCGTTTTTTGTTTTGTGTTTTTTGTTTTTTGTTTTTCGTTTTCTGATTATTCGTTTTGCGGCTTTTGTTTTGCGTTTTTTGTTTTGTGTTTTTTGTTTTTTGTTTTTCGTTTTCTGATTATTCGTTTTGCGGCTTTTGTTTTGCGTTTTTTGTTTTGTGTTTTTTGTTTTCTGATTATTCGTTTTGCGGCTTTTGTTTTGCGTTTTTTGTTTTGTGTTTTTTGTTTTCTGATTATTCGTTTTGCGGCTTTTGTTTTGCGTTTTTTGTTTTGTGTTTTTTGTTTTGTGGTTTTTGTTTTGTGATTATTCATTTGTGATAAACTTATCCATTCAGAATTTGTTGAATAGTTGTAAGTAATTGAATTTTATTTTAATAATTGTAATAATGATAATTGTAATAGTAATAGTAATAGTAATAGTAATAGTAATAATAGTAAAAATAATTAATAATAATAATCATATTAATAATGCCTGGACGCTATCCATCCTACGAACGGAAACGAATAAGACGCATTAATGAAAGCGAATCGCAACGCCGCATCCGCTTGGATCGTCAAAATGAATTGGCTAGATTGAGACGAGAGAGATCTAGAGCAGCTCGAAATCTGAGCAACATCGGGCAACAACAACAACCAATGCATACAGATGATAATGGACCGTCTATTGTAGCTGAAAACGTCCAATCAACATCATCAAATATTATTGAATCACCGGGCATCTTGCGCCGCCCTAGGTACCGGAATGAAAGCGAATCGCAACGCCGCATCCGCTTGGATCGTCGAAATGAATTGGCTAGATTGAGACGAGAGAGATCTAGAGCAGCTCGAAATCTGAGCAACATCGAACAACAACAACAACCAATGCAAACAGATGATAATGGACCGTCTATTGTAGCTGAAAACGTCCAATCAAGTACCATTAATCAAGATGAACCAGTTCCCATAAGAACTAACAACATAATTGAAAATATTGTTAGTCGACATGCCATGATAGATAGACAACAAAGATCTGCATGGAAATTTGATAATTCGGTATTGGAATCTAATTGGCAAACCTATCTTCACAATCTTGGACCTATGGATCAAACGTGCCAGTATTGCTCCGCAAATTATTTCCTTCATGAAAATCAAAGCAGTTGTTGTAGAGGAGGAAAAATTCGTCCACCACATGATTATCGAAATTATCCTGAATTTTTAAAAAAATTATTGAGTGACCCGAGTGCTGTTGATTATAAACATTTTCAAGATAAAATCCGATCGTATAATGCAGCTATCGCAATGGCCTCATTAGGCGCTAACCATTGTGGTCCGATTCAGGGCCGAGGTCCATTTTGCTTTAAAATTATGGGTCAGATTTATCATTCAACAAGCAATCTTTATCCAACTAACAGCCAAGATCAACGATCATTCGGTCAGCTTTATATATTCGATGGTCATGAAGCTGTTGAACACAGATTACGATTGGCGCCGAATCGTCAATGTAAAGAATATATTTTGAGCAAGTTAGTCGATATGATGGTGAATATCAATCCATATGCCCAATCATTTAGGCTATTGCATTCTTTGGTTCAAGGCCAAACAAATTTGCCGGAGATTCACTTGGAATTTATCAATAACCGGACAACAGATATAAGAAGATACAATGAACCAAGATGCACTGAGGTTGCTATTATATTCGAAACCAGAGACGGTTTACCTCAAGCAGAACGTAATCTGCAAATCTATCCGAAATCCGGACACAATTGCGTAAATCTATGCAGTCGAAGCCCTCATTGCGATCCAATGACGTATCCCATTTTTTTCCCTAATGGACAACAAGGATGGCATCAAAACATGCCGTATGATCCATTCCCAGATGTCAATTTGCCACAAACAAGAGGATCAATCACATTACTTCAATATTATTCGGCACAAATGGCTATCAGAGCAGAAATATTCAGTCCAATTCTTCATGGAGGTAGGCTGTTCCAGCAATGGTGCTGCGACTGCTACATGCGCATCGAAGAGAATAATCTTAATTATCTTCGTCTAAATCAAAATCAATTGCGCACCGAATTGTACTCCGGTTTAGGTGATTATGTGAGAAGAATGGCTGATAATCAGGAAGAATTGCCACCACCCGGTAAAATTTGCATATTGCCTTCATCATTTGTAGGATCACCGAGATACATGCATCAAGCGTATCAAGATTCGATGGCAATTGTGACTGCATTTGGGAAGCCAGATTTGTTCATAACTTTCACATGCAATTCCAATTGGCCCGAAATCAAGAACAATCTGCTTCCAGGTCAAGAACCCAGTGATCGCCCAGACCTTATAAGTCGGGTTTTTTCTTTAAAAACAAAACAGCTTATCGAGGACATTGTGGCTAAACAACTTTTTGGGCCCGTAAGTGGCTATTGCTACACAATAGAATTTCAAAAACGTGGATTGCCGCACATGCATCTACTCATCATTCTTCACAATTCTTATAAAATTCATGAAGTAGATCATATCGACAAATTCATAAAAGCCGAATTACCGAATCCAAATATTCATCCACAACTATATGAACGAGTCAAGTCGTTCATGATACACAACCCATGCGGGCTATTGAATCCGGCTTCCCCATGCATGGTTGATGGGAAATGCTCAAAACAATATCCAAAAGATTATCAACAAGCCACCGAATTCAACAGAAGTGGGTGGCCTTTATATCAAAGGTCTGAAAATGGCTCATCTTTTATTCAAAATCAAATCGAAATCGACAACAGATGGGTGGTTCCATATAACCCATTTTTATTGATGAAGTTCAATGCTCACATCAATGTGGAAGCATGTTGTTCAATTCATGCCATCAAATACCTTTATAAATACATCCACAAAGGGCATGATTCAGCACTGATCAGATTACAACAAAATGGAACGACTATGTATGACGAGATACAAAATTATGTGGATACAAGATATGTGAGTTCGTGCGAAGCAACGTATCGAATCCAGAGTCAAAAATTGCTCGATCGCTCACATGTGATTCAACGGTTACCTGTTCATTTACCGGATGAACAATCAGTCGTCTTCGCTGCTGGCCAAGAAGAAATGGCATTAGCCAGAGCCGCTATACGAAAAACAAAGCTTATCGGGTGGTTCGAATTGAACCAAATAAATTCAACTGCTCGATCACTGAAATACGCAGAAGTACCCCATTTCTTTACGTGGTCGCAATCGAATCATTGTTGGAATAGCCGGCAAAATCACCATTCTTCGTTGACACGTCTTTATGTTGTAAGTCCTCGGCACGCAGAAAGATTCGCGTTGAGGTTGTTGTTGTTAAATGTTAAGGGAGCAACATCGTTTGAGTTTTTACGGACTTTCAACGGGATATTATACCCAAGTTTCCAGGAAGCGGCAAGAAAAAGAGGATTGTTATCTTCTGATGAAGAAATAGAAGAATGCTTGCAAGAAGCTGTGGCTATCGAAACACCAAAAAATCTGCGATCCATTTTTGCATATCTGCTTATTTTTAATGGAGCAGAAGTTTTGCAGAATGCAAACGACATTTGGATAAAATTTAAAGAATCGTTCAGCGAAGATTTTGTTCGTCAATATCAAACAATTATTGAAGATGAAAACTTGGCAAAAGAAAGAGCCGAACAACGAGCATTGCTGGAAATCAAAACAATATTGCAGCAACATAGCTATAATTTGAATACTTTTTCGCTTCCTGAAATTAGTATTTCACCGGAATTACTTTTGGACGATAATTCCATTCGAATTGAAGAATATCGATTAGAAGCAGAATTATTGTGCCAAAAACTTAATGCGGCGCAACGGGCCGCTTTTGATGAAATAATGAACCCTACAGGTTCGAAATGTTTTTTCTTGGATGGCCCAGGTGGCTCAGGAAAAACATTTCTCTATAATGCAATCATCAAGACAATTAAAGGCTCTGGAAAAGATGTACTGGCATTCGCTACGACAGGAATAGCTTCCCTATTGTTGGAAGGCGGAAGAACTGTCCATAGTGGATTAAAACTTCCACTAGATGTCAATGAATCAAGCGTTGCCGGAATAAAGCCTTCATCAAGACAAGCGGAAGAAATAAGAAAATGTGAGATCATCATAATCGACGAAGTTACGATGATGACTGTTCACATTTTGAATTGCATTGACCGTCTCCTTAAAGACGTTATTCAAGATATTAATCAGCCGTTTGGAGGTAAAAAGATTCTTATTGGTGGGGACTTTCGGCAAACTTTGCCCATAGTCCCACATGCGACAAATCCGGCTGAAATTATTGAAATATGTATCAATCGGAGTTCAATTTGGAATCACTTCAAAAAATTGACACTTATCGATAACATGAGATTGCAGACAAACAGCGAATTCAATGAATGGCTGCTTAAAATTGGAGCCGGAACAACACCTGCTATCGCCGGTCTTCATTCAAATATGGTGGAAATTCCAAGCAGTATGATTTGTGTTGGGGATTTAATCAGTCAAATTTTTGGAAATTTTACCGATACAGATGATTTGGCCAATCGGATTATTTTGACAGCAACTAATGAAATGGCGGATAAAATCAATATGAGGATATTGGGTTATTTACCTGGAGAAGAAAGAACGTACAGATCAATTGATACACATATCTTCGAGGATGAGGATGAAAACGAACAGGCCGGAATTCAGGTCGAATTCCTGAATTCATTGTCGACGGGTGGAATGCCTCCACACGAGCTCAAATTAAAATTGGGTTCGGTGGTTATTTTATTGCGCAATTTGGATCATCGAAAGGGCCTTTGCAACGGTACAAGATTACAGATCGTGAGGATGCAGCAAAAATCAATTACTGCGAAGATTTTATCGGGAGTTAATCACGGGGAATTAGTTTGTTTACCCAGAATAAACCTTACAACAAAAAAGGGTTTATATCCTTTCATATTAAAACGAAAACAATTTCCTATTAGACTTGCCTATGCTATGACGATCAATAAATCGCAAGGGCAAACCTTCAACGCAGTTGGGATTCACCTCAACAAACGATTGTTCGGCCACGGACAACTTTATGTTGCTTTGTCCAGGTGTAGAAATCCCAACAACATCAAGATTTTGATAGAAGAAGCCGATATCACTCAAGGTGATGTATTAAAAAACGGACGTCATTACATCACAAACATCGTCTATCCGGGTATTGTGTAATTATTTTGGTTATTATTGTGGTTATTGTTTTAATTTTATTTAAATTATATATTGGTTATTATTATGGTTATTGTTTTAATTTTATTTAAATTTTATATTGGTTATTATTATTTTGGTTATTATTGTGGTTATTGTTTTAATTTTATTTAAATTTTATATTGGTTATTATTATTTTGGTTATTATTTTAATTTTATTTAAATTTTATTTTTGTTATTATTATGGTTATTGTTTTAATTTTATTTAAATTTTATTTTTGTTATTATTATGGTTATTGTTTTAATTTTATTTAAATTTTATTTTGGTTATTATTATTTTGGTTATTATTTTAATTTTATTTAAATTTTATTTTGGTTATTATTATTTTGGTTATTATTTTAATTTTATTTAAATTTTATTTTTGTTATTATTATGGTTATTGTTTTAATTTTATTTAAATTTTATTTTGGTTATTATTTTGATTATATTTTAATTGTTCTTCAAAACCTCCGGTAGTCAATGTGTCGATTGAATAATAATAATAACAGTGGAAATGGAATGGGATACGTCATTGGATCGCAATGAGAGATTCGGCTGCATAAATTAACAGAATATATTCTGTGTTTTTTTCAACATGAAGATCTTAATATTGATAATACATGAAGATCATACATTTGGATAATACATGAAGATCATACATTTGGATACTATTGATAATACATGAAGATCATACATTTGGAAAATACATGAAGATCATACATTTGGATACTATTGATAATACATGAAGATCATACATTTGGATACTATTGATAATACATGAAGATCATACATTTGGATACTATTGATAATACATGAAGATCATACATTTGGATACTATTGATAATACACGAAGATTATACATTTGGATACTATTGATAATACATGAAGATTATACATTTGGATACTATTGATAATACATGAAGATCATACATTTGGATACTATTGATAATACATGAAGATTATACATTTGGATACTATTGATAATACATGAAGATCATACATTTGGATACTATTGATAATACATGAAGATTATACATTTGGATACTATTGATAATACATGAAGATCATACATTTGGATACTATTGATAATACATGAAGATCATACATTTGGATACTATTGATAATACATGAAGATTATACATTTGGATACTATTGATAATACATGAAGATTATACATTTGGATACTATTGATAATACATGAAGATTATACATTTGGATACTATTGATAATACATGAAGATCATACATTTGGATAATGGATTGCTTACTCTTATACAACCAATTGAATTACACACACATTCAATTTAATTTTTTTTTAATTTTTTATTCGACGTGAATATCTGAATTTTCGGATGTAACGTTTTCCAATTAATTAATTAATATACAACCAATTATTTATTTATTTATTTATTTATTTATTATTCATTTACAAGTGTGTGTTGCTGGCCTTCGGCCAGCAGCACGCACACTTGCTTCAGCCCGTAGATTTGGGCAGATGTGCGGCTACGCCGCACATCGCCCCAATCTTTGGCTGAAGTTTTGTTCTCTTGCAATATATTGATTGCATAGCCATAGTCGTAATTGAACTATCACCTACAACCTCTGTAACCGAGAGGATCGGGACTCGAGTTTTAGCTGAATATAAAGGATGGTTTTCACGCCTTGGGAGACCCTGCCAGGAGTAAAAACTCCAGGCGTACTTCTTCCATCCAATCCAGGGCCACTTGCTCGCCACGATGAGGCACACGAAGTCAGTAGAGCAAGAAACACATTTGTGCTTCGTACAACACGGTTCCATCTGTGTTGCACTGAGGATCCGTGTTGTACGAAGTACAAATGTGAATCAGGAATGAGCAACCTGTGACCTGCGGACCTCTTGCCGCGTATTGGCCAAGGCGAGCTCATTCCTGATTTAAAAAAAAAGAAATTAAAATAATAATAGGGGTTTCACGCTACAGCAATATTTGAGTAAAATATTTCATTTCATTCACATTGCTGTAGTGTGAAACCTCAAACAATAATTTTAATTTTTTAAAAATTACTAATAGTAATAATAAAAATGCTAATAATAATAATACGAATAATAATAATAATATAATAATAATAATAATAATAATAATAATAATGATAATAATAATGCTAATAATAATAATAGTGATAATAATAATACAAATAAAACTGTTTTTTTTTTTTTTTTATAATAATACTAATACTAATAATAATGCTAATAATAATACAAATAAAACTGTTTTTTTTTTATAATAATACTAATACTAATAATAATGCTAATAATAATACAAATAAAACTTTTTTTTTTTTTTTTTTTTTTTTTTTTGATAATGCTAATACTAATAATAATAATAATGCTAATAATAATAATGCTAATAATAATAATAATAATAATAATAATGCTAATAATAATAATAATAATAATAATAATAATAATAATGCTAATAATAATAATAATAATAATAATAATGCCAATAATAATAATAATAATAATAATGCTAATAATAATAATAATAATAATAATAATAATAATAATAATAATGCTAATAATAATAATAATAAAAATAAAACTGGTTGTTTTGTGATTATTCGTTTGTGATAAAATTATCAATTCAGAATTTGTTGAATAGTTGTAAGTAATAGAATTTTATAATAATAATTGTAATAGTAATAATTGTAATAGTAATAGTAATAGTAATAATAATAGTAATAGTAATTCAATAATAATAATAATAATAATAATAATAACAACAACAACAACAATAACAACAACAACAACAACAACAATAATAGCAACGACAACAACAATAACAACAATAATAACAAAAATAAAATTTAAATAAAATTAAAACAATAACAACAATAATAACAAAAATAAAATTTAAATAAAATTAAAACAATAACCATAATAATAACAAAAATAAAATTTAAATAAAATTAAAACAATAACCATAATAATAATAACCAATATAAAATTTAAATAAAATGCAGCGTCCGTTTTTGTCCAATAAATAAATAAATGAATAATAAATAAATAAATAAATAAATAAATAATTGGTTGTATATTAATTAATTAATTGGAAAACGTTACATCCGAAAATTCAGATATTCACGTCGAATAAAAAATTAAAAAAAATTAAATTGAATGTGTGTGTAATTCAATTGGTTGTATAAGAGTAAGCAATCCATTATCCAAATGTATGATCTTCATGTATTATCAATAGTATCCAAATGTATAATCTTCATGTATTATCAATAGTATCCAAATGTATAATCTTCATGTATTATCAATAGTATCCAAATGTATAATCTTCATGTATTATCAATAGTATCCAAATGTATAATCTTCATGTATTATCAATAGTATCCAAATGTATGATCTTCATGTATTATCAATAGTATCCAAATGTATGATCTTCATGTATTATCAATAGTATCCAAATGTATAATCTTCATGTATTATCAATAGTATCCAAATGTATGATCTTCATGTATTATCAATAGTATCCAAATGTATAATCTTCATGTATTATCAATAGTATCCAAATGTATGATCTTCATGTATTATCAATAGTATCCAAATGTATAATCTTCATGTATTATCAATAGTATCCAAATGTATGATCTTCATGTATTATCAATAGTATCCAAATGTATGATCTTCATGTATTATCAATAGTATCCAAATGTATGATCTTCATGTATTATCAATAGTATCCAAATGTATGATCTTCATGTATTATCAATAGTATCCAAATGTATGATCTTCATGTATTATCCAAATGTATGATCTTCATGTATTATCAATAGTATCCAAATGTATGATCTTCATGTATTATCCAAATGTATGATCTTCATGTATTATCAATATTAAGATCTTCATGTTGAAAAAAACACAGAATATATTCTGTTAATTTATGCAGCCGAATCTCTCATTGCGATCCAATGACGTATCCCATTCCATTTCCACTGTTATTATTATTATTCAATCGACACATTGACTACCGGAGGTTTTGAAGAACAATTAAAATATAATCAAAATAATAACCAAAATAAAATTTAAATAAAATTAAAACAATAACCATAATAATAACAAAAATAAAATTTAAATAAAATTAAAATAATAACCAAAATAATAATAACCAAAATAAAATTTAAATAAAATTAAAATAATAACCAAAATAATAATAACCAAAATAAAATTTAAATAAAATTAAAACAATAACCATAATAATAACAAAAATAAAATTTAAATAAAATTAAAACAATAACCATAATAATAACAAAAATAAAATTTAAATAAAATTAAAATAATAACCAAAATAATAATAACCAATATAAAATTTAAATAAAATTAAAACAATAACCACAATAATAACCAAAATAATAATAACCAATATAAAATTTAAATAAAATTAAAACAATAACCATAATAATAACCAATATATAATTTAAATAAAATTAAAACAATAACCACAATAATAACCAAAATAATTACACAATACCCGGATAGACGATGTTTGTGATGTAATGACGTCCGTTTTTTAATACATCACCTTGAGTGATATCGGCTTCTTCTATCAAAATCTTGATGTTGTTGGGATTTCTACACCTGGACAAAGCAACATAAAGTTGTCCGTGGCCGAACAATCGTTTGTTGAGGTGAATCCCAACTGCGTTGAAGGTTTGCCCTTGCGATTTATTGATCGTCATAGCATAGGCAAGTCTAATAGGAAATTGTTTTCGTTTTAATATGAAAGGATATAAACCCTTTTTTGTTGTAAGGTTTATTCTGGGTAAACAAACTAATTCCCCGTGATTAACTCCCGATAAAATCTTCGCAGTAATTGATTTTTGCTGCATCCTCACGATCTGTAATCTTGTACCGTTGCAAAGGCCCTTTCGATGATCCAAATTGCGCAATAAAATAACCACCGAACCCAATTTTAATTTGAGCTCGTGTGGAGGCATTCCACCCGTCGACAATGAATTCAGGAATTCGACCTGAATTCCGGCCTGTTCGTTTTCATCCTCATCCTCGAAGATATGTGTATCAATTGATCTGTACGTTCTTTCTTCTCCAGGTAAATAACCCAATATCCTCATATTGATTTTATCCGCCATTTCATTAGTTGCTGTCAAAATAATCCGATTGGCCAAATCATCTGTATCGGTAAAATTTCCAAAAATTTGACTGATTAAATCCCCAACACAAATCATACTGCTTGGAATTTCCACCATATTTGAATGAAGACCGGCGATAGCAGGTGTTGTTCCGGCTCCAATTTTAAGCAGCCATTCATTGAATTCGCTGTTTGTCTGCAATCTCATGTTATCGATAAGTGTCAATTTTTTGAAGTGATTCCAAATTGAACTCCGATTGATACATATTTCAATAATTTCAGCCGGATTTGTCGCATGTGGGACTATGGGCAAAGTTTGCCGAAAGTCCCCACCAATAAGAATCTTTTTACCTCCAAACGGCTGATTAATATCTTGAATAACGTCTTTAAGGAGACGGTCAATGCAATTCAAAATGTGAACAGTCATCATCGTAACTTCGTCGATTATGATGATCTCACATTTTCTTATTTCTTCCGCTTGTCTTGATGAAGGCTTTATTCCGGCAACGCTAGATTCATTGACATCTAGTGGAAGTTTTAATCCACTATGGACAGTTCTTCCGCCTTCCAACAATAGGGAAGCTATTCCTGTCGTAGCGAATGCCAGTACATCTTTTCCAGAGCCTTTAATTGTCTTGATGATTGCATTATAGAGAAATGTTTTTCCTGAGCCACCTGGGCCATCCAAGAAAAAACATTTCGAACCTGTAGGGTTCATTATTTCATCAAAAGCGGCCCGTTGCGCCGCATTAAGTTTTTGGCACAATAATTCTGCTTCTAATCGATATTCTTCAATTCGAATGGAATTATCGTCCAAAAGTAATTCCGGTGAAATACTAATTTCAGGAAGCGAAAAAGTATTCAAATTATAGCTATGTTGCTGCAATATTGTTTTGATTTCCAGCAATGCTCGTTGTTCGGCTCTTTCTTTTGCCAAGTTTTCATCTTCAATAATTGTTTGATATTGACGAACAAAATCTTCGCTGAACGATTCTTTAAATTTTATCCAAATGTCGTTTGCATTCTGCAAAACTTCTGCTCCATTAAAAATAAGCAGATATGCAAAAATGGATCGCAGATTTTTTGGTGTTTCGATAGCCACAGCTTCTTGCAAGCATTCTTCTATTTCTTCATCAGAAGATAACAATCCTCTTTTTCTTGCCGCTTCCTGGAAACTTGGGTATAATATCCCGTTGAAAGTCCGTAAAAACTCAAACGATGTTGCTCCCTTAACATTTAACAACAACAACCTCAACGCGAATCTTTCTGCGTGCCGAGGACTTACAACATAAAGACGTGTCAACGAAGAATGGTGATTTTGCCGGCTATTCCAACAATGATTCGATTGCGACCACGTAAAGAAATGGGGTACTTCTGCGTATTTCAGTGATCGAGCAGTTGAATTTATTTGGTTCAATTCGAACCACCCGATAAGCTTTGTTTTTCGTATAGCGGCTCTGGCTAATGCCATTTCTTCTTGGCCAGCAGCGAAGACGACTGATTGTTCATCCGGTAAATGAACAGGTAACCGTTGAATCACATGTGAGCGATCGAGCAATTTTTGACTCTGGATTCGATACGTTGCTTCGCACGAACTCACATATCTTGTATCCACATAATTTTGTATCTCGTCATACATAGTCGTTCCATTTTGTTGTAATCTGATCAGTGCTGAATCATGCCCTTTGTGGATGTATTTATAAAGGTATTTGATGGCATGAATTGAACAACATGCTTCCACATTGATGTGAGCATTGAACTTCATCAATAAAAATGGGTTATATGGAACCACCCATCTGTTGTCGATTTCGATTTGATTTTGAATAAAAGATGAGCCATTTTCAGACCTTTGATATAAAGGCCACCCACTTCTGTTGAATTCGGTGGCTTGTTGATAATCTTTTGGATATTGTTTTGAGCATTTCCCATCAACCATGCATGGGGAAGCCGGATTCAATAGCCCGCATGGGTTGTGTATCATGAACGACTTGACTCGTTCATATAGTTGTGGATGAATATTTGGATTCGGTAATTCGGCTTTTATGAATTTGTCGATATGATCTACTTCATGAATTTTATAAGAATTGTGAAGAATGATGAGTAGATGCATGTGCGGCAATCCACGTTTTTGAAATTCTATTGTGTAGCAATAGCCACTTACGGGCCCAAAAAGTTGTTTAGCCACAATGTCCTCGATAAGCTGTTTTGTTTTTAAAGAAAAAACCCGACTTATAAGGTCTGGGCGATCACTGGGTTCTTGACCTGGAAGCAGATTGTTCTTGATTTCGGGCCAATTGGAATTGCATGTGAAAGTTATGAACAAATCTGGCTTCCCAAATGCAGTCACAATTGCCATCGAATCTTGATACGCTTGATGCATGTATCTCGGTGATCCTACAAATGATGAAGGCAATATGCAAATTTTACCGGGTGGTGGCAATTCTTCCTGATTATCAGCCATTCTTCTCACATAATCACCTAAACCGGAGTACAATTCGGTGCGCAATTGATTTTGATTTAGACGAAGATAATTAAGATTATTCTCTTCGATGCGCATGTAGCAGTCGCAGCACCATTGCTGGAACAGCCTACCTCCATGAAGAATTGGACTGAATATTTCTGCTCTGATAGCCATTTGTGCCGAATAATATTGAAGTAATGTGATTGATCCTCTTGTTTGTGGCAAATTGACATCTGGGAATGGATCATACGGCATGTTTTGATGCCATCCTTGTTGTCCATTAGGGAAAAAAATGGGATACGTCATTGGATCGCAATGAGGGCTTCGACTGCATAGATTTACGCAATTGTGTCCGGATTTCGGATAGATTTGCAGATTACGTTCTGCTTGAGGTAAACCGTCTCTGGTTTCGAATATAATAGCAACCTCAGTGCATCTTGGTTCATTGTATCTTCTTATATCTGTTGTCCGGTTATTGATAAATTCCAAGTGAATCTCCGGCAAATTTGTTTGGCCTTGAACCAAAGAATGCAATAGCCTAAATGATTGGGCATATGGATTGATATTCACCATCATATCGACTAACTTGCTCAAAATATATTCTTTACATTGACGATTCGGCGCCAATCGTAATCTGTGTTCAACAGCTTCATGACCATCGAATATATAAAGCTGACCGAATGATCGTTGATCTTGGCTGTTAGTTGGATAAAGATTGCTTGTTGAATGATAAATCTGACCCATAATTTTAAAGCAAAATGGACCTCGGCCCTGAATCGGACCACAATGGTTAGCGCCTAATGAGGCCATTGCGATAGCTGCATTATACGATCGGATTTTATCTTGAAAATGTTTATAATCAACAGCACTCGGGTCACTCAATAATTTTTTTAAAAATTCAGGATAATTTCGATAATCATGTGGTGGACGAATTTTTCCTCCTCTACAACAACTGCTTTGATTTTCATGAAGGAAATAATTTGCGGAGCAATACTGGCACGTTTGATCCATAGGTCCAAGATTGTGAAGATAGGTTTGCCAATTAGATTCCAATACCGAATTATCAAATTTCCATGCAGATCTTTGTTGTCTATCTATCATGGCATGTCGACTAACAATATTTTCAATTATGTTGTTAGTTCTTATGGGAACTGGTTCATCTTGATTAATGGTACTTGATTGGACGTTTTCAGCTACAATAGACGGTCCATTATCATCTGTTTGCATTGGTTGTTGTTGTTGTTCGATGTTGCTCAGATTTCGAGCTGCTCTAGATCTCTCTCGTCTCAATCTAGCCAATTCATTTCGACGATCCAAGCGGATGCGGCGTTGCGATTCGCTTTCATTCCGGTACCTAGGGCGGCGCAAGATGCCCGGTGATTCAATAATATTTGATGATGTTGATTGGACGTTTTCAGCTACAATAGACGGTCCATTATCATCTGTATGCATTGGTTGTTGTTGTTGCCCGATGTTGCTCAGATTTCGAGCTGCTCTAGATCTCTCTCGTCTCAATCTAGCCAATTCATTTTGACGATCCAAGCGGATGCGGCGTTGCGATTCGCTTTCATTAATGCGTCTTATTCGTTTCCGTTCGTAGGATGGATAGCGTCCAGGCATTATTAATATGATTATTATTATTAATTATTTTTACTATTATTACTATTACTATTACTATTACTATTACTATTACAATTATCATTATTACAATTATTAAAATAAAATTCAATTACTTACAACTATTCAACAAATTCTGAATGGATAAGTTTATCACAAATGAATAATCACAAAACAAAAACCACAAAACAAAAAACACAAAACAAAAAACGCAAAACAAAAGCCGCAAAACGAATAATCAGAAAACAAAAAACACAAAACAAAAAACGCAAAACAAAAGCCGCAAAACGAATAATCAGAAAACAAAAAACACAAAACAAAAAACGCAAAACAAAAGCCGCAAAACGAATAATCAGAAAACGAAAAACAAAAAACAAAAAACACAAAACAAAAAACGCAAAACAAAAGCCGCAAAACGAATAATCACAAAACGAAAAACACAAAACAAAAAACACAAAAGAAAAAACGCAAAACAAAAGCCGCAAAACGAATAATCACAAAAAAATAATTTATCACAGTAAATTACAATCACAAAACAATAATTTATCACAGTAAATTACTATCATATAAAAACTATTCTACAAATCAAAGAATCATTACTATCATATTAAAACTATTCTACAAATCAAAGAATCATTACTACCATATAAAAACTATTCTACAAATCAAAGAATCATTACTATCATATAAAAACTATTCTACAAATCAGAGAATCATTACTATCATATAAAAACTATTCTACAAATCAGAGAATCATTACTATCATATAAAAACTATTCTACAAATCAGAGAATCATTACTATCATATTAAAACTTTTCAACAAACGAAAGAATGACCACTGCATATCAGAACTATTGCACAAATGTAATGTGTAATGCGCGTTTGTTTGCCAAATGTAATGCAACGTGTGATTAAAAAAAGACCTTTGGTTTGTACTCCCTTTGTTTTAAATTTTTGTAGGGATTTAAAACAAAGAGTATATGTCAAATGTAATGCAACGTGTGATGAAAAAAAGACCTTTTGTTTATACTCCCTCTGTTTTAAATTTTTGTAGGGGTTTTAAAAAAAAGAGTATTTGTCAAATGTAATGCAACGTGTGATTAAAAAAAGACCTTTTGTTTATACTCCCTCTGTTTTAAATTTTTGTAGGGGATTAAAAAAAAGAGTACAGTGGTACCTCGGTTAACGACGGTGATCGGTTCTTGAACAACCGTCGTCAACCGAAATCGTTAACCTAAAATTTCGATAATAGAGGTGTTTGTTAACCGTGGTACACTGTATGTAAATGTCGCGCGCAAAGCAAAAAAATTTGGGTTTGCAAATCACACTTTTCTCTATCTGTTGTTGCTATCCCGAGGCAATTCGTGTTGCGCACACAGTTGCGCACATGGTTTTTTCCTATCGCATTATTGTGGTTTGCAAATCACACTTATCTCCATCTGTTGTTGCTTTCTTGAGACATTTCACGCAAGCTTCAAGAATCACGCAAGCTTCAAGAAATTTCCTGCTGCTGCGCACACTGACTATTTCTGCAGACCCTTTCTATCACATTTGTGTATTAAAAATTTCCTAACACATTTCTCTGGTCACGACACTCTCGAGAAGCTTCGCTTCTCGTGTTTATTAATAAGATTTATTTATTGGACAAAAACGGACGCTGCATTTTATTTAAATTTTATATTGGTTATTATTATTATGGTTATTGTTTTAATTTTATTTAAATTTTATTTTTGTTATTATTATGGTTATTGTTTTAATTTTATTTAAATTTTATTTTTGTTATTATTGTTGTTATTGTTTTAATTTTATTTAAATTTTATTTTTGTTATTATTGTTGTTATTGTTGTTGTCGTTGCTATTATTGTTGTTGTTGTTGTTGTTGTTATTGTTGTTGTTGTTGTTATTATTATTATTATTATTATTATTATTGAATTACTATTACTATTATTATTACTATTACTATTACTATTACAATTATTACTATTACAATTATTATTATAAAATTCTATTACTTACAACTATTCAACAAATTCTGAATTGATAATTTTATCACAAACGAATAATCACAAAACAACCAGTTTTATTTTTATTATTATTATTATTAGCATTATTATTATTATTATTATTATTATTATTATTATTATTATTAGCATTATTATTATTATTATTATTATTGGCATTATTATTATTATTATTATTATTATTAGCATTATTATTATTATTATTATTATTATTATTATTATTAGCATTATTATTATTATTATTATTATTATTAGCATTATTATTATTAGCATTATTATTATTATTAGTATTAGCATTATCAAAAAAAAAAAAAAAAAAAAAAAAAAAAAAAAAAAAAAAAAAAGTTTTATTTGTATTATTATTAGCATTATTATTAGTATTAGTATTATTATAAAAAAAAAAACAGTTTTATTTGTATTATTATTAGCATTATTATTAGTATTAGTATTATTATAAAAAAAAAAAAAAAAAAACAGTTTTATTTGTATTATTATTATCACTATTATTATTATTAGCATTATTATTATCATTATTATTATTATTATTATTATTATTATTATATTATTATTATTATTCGTATTATTATTATTAGCATTTTTATTATTACTATTAGTAATTTTTAAAAAATTAAAATTATTGTTTGAGGTTTCACACTACAGCAATGTGAATGAAATGAAATATTTTACTCAAATATTGCTGTAGCGTGAAACCCCTATTATTATTTTAATTTCTTTTTTTTTTTAAATCAGGAATGAGCTCGCCTTGGCCAATACGCGGCAAGAGGTCCGCAGGTCACAGGTTGCTCATTCCTGATTCACATTTGTACTTCGTACAACACGGATCCTCAGTGCAACACAGATGGAACCGTGTTGTACGAAGCACAAATGTGTTTCTTGCTCTACTGACTTCGTGTGCCTCATCGTGGCGAGCAAGTGGCCCTGGATTGGATGGAAGAAGTACGCCTGGAGTTTTTACTCCTGGCAGGGTCTCCCAAGGCGTGAAAACCATCCTTTATATTCAGCTAAAACTCGAGTCCCGATCCTCTCGGTTACAGAGGTTGTAGGTGATAGTTCAATTACGACTATGGCTATGCAATCAATATATTGCAAGAGAACAAAACTTCAGCCAAAGATTGGGGCGATGTGCGGCGTAGCCGCACATCTGCCCAAATCTACGGGCTGAAGCAAGTGTGCGTGCTGCTGGCCGAAGGCCAGCAACACACACTTGTTGGAAAATAATAATAATAACAGCATTGATTGGCAACAAATTCAACATTCATTACAATTAGCTAGTCTTTTTATACAGACAATGTTTGTTTTAGAAATCATAATCAAAATAATGGTATATTGTCGTGGATTTTTTCGTAAAAAACGTCATATATTTGATATGTTTGTTATTACATCATCATGGATATTATCAATAATATTTATGCATTATAAATATCTTCATTATACTGAGGCAATTAGTTTGTTACGTTTTTGGAATCTTCTGCGTATTATTTATGGTAAGAATTTGAAAAAAATCGGATTTTTCAATTTTTTTTTCTAATATTCAAAAATAGGAATGATTGAAGCTGATGAAGAATCACAAGAAATTGAAGATGAAAAAAATCAAATTGATGATGATGATGACGATCAGAATGATGAACATGAATCATTGAATGAATGATTAGCTCAATTCTTCTTCTTTTTCAAATAAAATTCGCTATTTTTTATTTTTTAAAAGAAAAAATTATTATTGCTCAAATAAATTTAATTTAAGAAATTTCATAACATTTTTTTTTCTTTCCAAAAGATTGTTTGTAATTTCTGGTAAAACATTTTCAATAGTTAGCTGGACAAGTTTATCATTCATTTCATCAAGTTGATATTTATCAATCAAGGGAAGATAAGTTAATAATGTTTGTTCATTCAGATTGTTTCGTATGAATGTTCGACAATGTTTCATTAATTGTTCATCACCATAACAATTGGCCAAATCGATAAGTTGGTCTATATTGGATTGTTTGATTAGGATTTGGCCAGTATGCAACATCTGTAGATATGCGTAATAGACATCATAATGATAATCTTTGATGACCACTTTGCTATTTTCCTTCCAATCACCTGAAAACATTCGACTATAATAATGGGATGACATTTTCAGGTGACACTTTGAAGCCAATATACGTTTATCACCGATAACAAACTCGACATCATAATTATCCGGATTATTCAATAATCCAATAAATGATATCGGATTATTGAATAATTTAGATGATTCAATAAATGATTTCGAATCGACAGTTGATGTTAGGCCAAAAGTGATTGGTGATTTGTCTACCATTGCTGATGCTTCGGCAAATGATTTCAGTTGACCATCCAATTTTTTGAGTGATACTCCATTATTCATCATACCTAATACATAATAATGTGATGACTGATCCAATGCCAATGAAAAATCGAGATCATTCCTACAAGCCACACTTTGCACATTTTCAATTGGTATTTTGGTCGGCACAGAAACATAATTAATAGGATGTTGACCATCACAACATCCAAAAATCTGACCATCTTCCAATAAAAATAATGAATGACACATGCTGACCACAATATTTTTGATTGGACTATCAATAGAACCACCAGGAAATGAAACAAGTGAGGGTGTTCTTCGTTCATTCCTATCCCCTAGACCTAACTGTCCCGATCCATTATTGCCCCAGGAATAAATTTGATTATTATTGGTGAGAGCAAGACTATGGTCCCCTCCACAAGCTATTATTTTGACATTTTTCAAACCAGTATTCACGAGAGTATCATACGATGATTGTGAATTAGCGATCAATTGACCATATTGATTACTTCCCAAAGCGAAAACAGTGCCATCTTGTCGTAACAACAACAAATGATGCCATCCGCATGCTATCATTTCAAAACGATCATTACCGGTGGAGATCAATTGCAAAGTATTGTTCGTTTGCCAATTTGAATCACCACTGGCTAGATAGACTAGTCCATCATCAGTTAGAACTACAATAAAATCTTTTCCCGAATCGACTTGAATAATTTTCTTATCATTCGAAATGTGAATCTGTTGTGGTCGTTTGGGATCATGTTGTAACGATAGCCATTTGCATATTTCCTTACCGTAAACATAGTTAGCATCTTTGGTCATAAATAGATAACTGGATTCGGATATTTTATAAATTGCTTCGATGCTTCTAATAAATTCTTGATCAATATCTTTTAAATCATCTTGAAATAATTTTATATCCACGTAAGTATCAGTTGGTAATTTTTTCATTTTAATCGAAAATTGAAATTTTATTTTCAGCAAAAAATAAATCACAAAATGCAATGTAGACACACTGCTGCCAAAAGCAAAACAGTATTTAAATAACAGTGTGTGTTCAAAAATTAAAAAATCGATTGAAACGATTGGTGTATCCAAGGATCTGGTCATACTTTATCATAATACTTGATTGATCAAATTGATTGATAATAGCTTTACATTCATCATCCATATTGGATGTATTTTTACCCAAAAAACAAAAAACAAGTGTACATCTCTCTTGAATATCGATAATAATCAGCCATATCATGGATCTATTTCATTTATTTTAACCAATAAAACCAATAAAAAAACAACACTTAAGATTAAGATTAACTGCAACAAACATAATGATAACCACTTTATGACAACCACAACAAAAAAAATGTATGCTATTTTAACAACAATTAAAAAAAATACAAATACAATTTACTATTCTTTTCTTTTAAAGAGAAGATTTTTGTTCAGAAAACAATAGAAGAAATTTTGCAATATTTTTCTTGTTTTTTGGTAAAACATTTTCGATAGTTAGTTGGACAAGTTTATCATTCATTTCATCAAGTTGATATTTATCAATCAAGGGAAGATAAGTTAATAATGTTTGTTCATTCAGATTGTTTCGTATGAATGTTCCACAATGTTTCATTAATTGTTCATCACCATAACAATTGGCCAAATCAATAAGTTGGTCTATATTGGATTGATTGATTAGGATTTGGCCCGTATGTAACATCCGTAGATATGCGTAATAGACATCATAATGATAATCTTTGATGACCACTTTGCTATTTTCCTTCCAATCACCTGAAAACATTCGACTATAATAATGGGATGACATTTTCAGGTGACACTTTGAAGCCAATATACGTTTATCACCGATAACAAACTCGACATCATAATTATCCGGATTATTCAATAATCCAATTAATGATATCGGATTATTGAATAATTCTGATAATTCAATAAATGATATCGGATTATTCAATTCCAACACATTGACAGTTGATGCTAGACCATAAGTGATTGGTGATTTCCTTACCATTGCTGATGCTTCGGCAAATGATTTGGGTTGACCATCCAATTTTTTGGGTGGTAACCAAACTCCATTATTCATCATACCTAATACATAATAATGTGATGACTGATCCAATGCCAATGAAAAATCGAGATCATTCCTACAAGCCACACTTTGCACATTTTCAATTGGTATTTTGGTCGGCACAGAAACATAATTAATAGGATGTTGACCATCACAACATCCAAAAATCTGACCATCTTCCAATAAAAATAATGAATGACACATGCTGACCACAATATTTTTGATTGGACTATCAATAGAACCACCAGGAAATGAAACAAGTGAGGGTGTTCTTCGTTCATTCCTATCCCCTAGACCTAACTGTCCCGATCCATTATTGCCCCAGGAATAAATTTGATTATTATTGGTGAGAGCAAGACTATGGTTCCCTCCACAAGCAATTATTTTGACATTTTTCAAACCAGTATTTACGAGAGTATCATACGATGAATGTGAATTAGCGATCAATTGACCAAGAGTATTACTTCCCAAAGCGAAAACAGTGCCATCTTGTCGTAACAACAACAAATGATGCCATCCGCATGCTATCATTTCAAAACGATCATTACCGGTGGAAATCAATCGCAAAGTATTGTTCGTTTGCCATCTAGAATTACGACTGGCTAGATAGACTAGTCCATCATCTGTTAAGACGACAACGAATTCATTGCCCGAATCGACTTGAATAATTTTCTTATCATTCAAAATGTGAATCTGTTGTGGTCGTTTGGGATTATGTTGTAACGATAGCCATTTGCATATTTCCTTACCGTAAACATAGTTAGCATCGTTGGTCATAAATAGATAAATGGATTGGCTCCAAAATGTGGTTTTTTTATAAATAGATTCGATATTTTGAATAAATTCTTGATCAATATCTTTTAAATCACGTTGAAATAATTCAATATCCACGTAATTATCAGTTGGTGATTTTTTCATTTTAATCGAAAATTAAAATTTTATTTTCAGCAAAAAAAAAAATCACAAAATGGAATGCACACACACCGCTGCCAAAAGCAAAACAGTATTTAAATAACAGTGTGTGTTCAATCAAACACTTATCAAAAATTAAAAAATCGATTGAAACGTTTGGAGTATCCAAGGATCTGGTCATAATACTTTATTGATCAAATTGATTGATAATATCTATATATTGGGTGTATTGTTACCCAAAAAACAAAAAATAAGGGTACATCTCTCTTCAATATCGATAATAATCAGCCATATCATGGATCTATTTCATTTTTGATTAGCCTGATTTCCAAATAAGATCAAATCAAACCAAAAAAAACAACAATTAAGATTAATGATAACTGCACAAACAACTTTATTGCAACCACAATAAAAAAATGTTTGTTCAAATGAAAAGTCACTAATAATTGCAATGATCCATGATCATTTCATAATCATTACCCACCACACACACATATATTTCATACGATGGCCAAGTCCAATTGGTGGCTAAATGTGTAAATGTGAAAAAAAGGTTTTTGCATAAAACAAATCATTTATAAAGTTTTTTTTTGAAAATTTTTTAATTAAACATAATTAAAATTTTTAAATTTTTTTTTTAATTGTCATCCTCGACGACGTGGATCACGACAATTGTTTGCAAGGAATTGTATATAATTCATCAATTCCTGCTTTTGTGTTTGGGTGAGTGAATCACCCATTTGATCAACGTGATATTGTATTTGTGACAAAAAGTCATGTACACAAATAAAATAGTTCGGATTTCTTACAAAACGAACTATTAATAATAAAATTTCGCGAAAATTTTCGCTAAAAATTAATGTTTGTAAATTATTATTGTTGTTATCCATATCTGTTTTCGATTCTATAATTGATGTTTGATTCGATTGTATTTTTTCCAATTTCTTTTTTGTAAATTGGTATAGTAAAATTATGTCTTGAATGTAAATGAACGACTGTAATTTATATACATTTTAAAACAATATTGTTTAGGTTGATTAATTAAAAAAAATATAGTCGATATATTGATTAGTTTAATCAATTAATTACCATTAAAAAAATTGAATTTTATTACTACTCTTTATTGGAGTTGCTTTCCACACATTAAATAAATCATTTACAATGATTAAAAAAAAATAGAATAAAATTTTATTTATTATTACAAAATTCCAAAAAAATTACAAAAAAAGAAACACAAAGATTCATACAGGAACTAGGAAACGATGATGGACACTCATAACACGGAAACAATGACGACAATGATACTTGAACACAATGATAATGACCGTATTTGACCGTTCGTAAAGTTTGCAACATAAATTTTTCTTCTCTTTCTTTGCCAAGGCCAGAACAATATTCTATTGAATTTCAGTTCGTTTATTTTACAGAAAATCTATGAAGAAGAACACCAATTGACCAATTTTTGCAGGATAACTTGACCTTTTCATCCGATACGTTTTACGCTTCTCTTCGATCTCTACCATTTGGGCGGCCAAAATCCGTACTCAATCTTCGTCCTTACACGATAGCGTACGACTAAGAATCTTATTATGATTCATAATCGTGATTTCACGGCGAATTACCGACAAATTTTCATTGTCCATGGTTTTTCTTCCTGACACCAGAAGAATGGTACACAACACTTTTATTACTTTATTTTGAAAAATCTTTTATATACAATGTAAAGCGTCAATCAACACCGATGACTTGCGGCCATTTAACACAACAATAACAAATAGGTAAGATGACAGTATACAAATTTTTTTAAAAATTAACGTACAGATTTAAAGGCTAATCATTATTAATAAAATTAAAAAAAAATTCAAGACTTTAGTAAAATATCATTATTTATTAATAAAAGCAAACAACAATTATCATTATTTAATGATATTGATAATGATCATGATCATGATGTTGACGTTGTTGTTGTTGTGATGGTGATGGTGCATAATGATGTAACATCAATTCAATATAATTATTAAAACCTTCGATTTCATCGTGAGTCATTACACGACCAAGACCAAATGAATGATAGCGTATAATTCGTAAAACATTTTCTTCATCACCATAAAAATCTGGATTGATTGAATATTGAAAAATGATAAATATTATTCGTTTTAAAGTATCGAAAAATGGTGGTGGTAATCGTAACATTATTCCAATTTATGAAATAAAATTAGTTGAAATTTTGCTTTGATGTGATGTGATGTGATTGACTCGATTCGATGATAAGTTTGGTTAGTGCAAATAATATTCGATATATAATTAAGAAAACTGTTATTAATACATTTTCAAACAATATTGTTATGTTTGTTTATTTGTTTGTTACAAATAATGATTGTTTTTAATTGATTTAAAACAAAAACAAAATGTATCAAACGAGAGATTCTGATTGCATATGAAACAATATTATAGATTCAAAAAATTTGTTTTACTATTTCGATTTCTCTTGAATGTTTAGAAAATTACATACGATGAACAAGTTGGTATTTAAAATGATTTTATTGATTATAAATTAAAGGTATAAAAGCACAATGTTAAAACATGTATATGAATATGTGTAAAAACAAAGACAAATAAATAAATAAATAAACGTCAGATGTTCAGTGACGACGAACACCCATTTGATCAATTCAATATTGAACTCGACAATAAGTCATGTACGGAAGTAAAATAGTTCGGATTTCGCACAAAACGAACTATTAACAATAATATTTGCTAAAAGATAAATTTTGTTTTTTTAGATTTAATAGTTTAGAACTTTAGACTAATTATTCAATATAATTGTTCAAGGTATCTAATTCATTTTGGGTTAGTGAATCCATTTGGTTTGTTATATAACGAATTCGAGCCATGAATTCGTGCTGACATTGGAATATCTGCGGATTTCTTATAAACAGTACTGTAAGATACAATAAGTTGCGGATATTTTCCGCAAATGTTAATGCATATTGTTTTGGTTCTATAGAACTAAAATTCTTTAGCAAAAATTGTATATACGCGTTAAGACCTTCGATTTCTTCGAATGTCATTGCTCGATATGTAAACCACGTGTTATATTTCTTATTTCTATCATCACATGGTAGAAAAATAAATTTTTTGTTTAACGACTTTGAGATATTGAATTGAAGATGCTTGCTCTTCATATTAAAGATGAATTTAAATTATTTTGATTATGTATAGATTAGATAATAAGTGATTGATTAATGAACGATTAATAGATGGAAAGCCTTTCCAATTTCTTGCTGAATTTTTAAACAGTCAGATTTAGTAGCACACTTTATTAAAACTTTTTTGTTACGAATCGGAATCTGTTTATTAATCTTTAGCTGAAAAAGGAGAGCATTATGAATTAAAATTTAAAAGAAAGTCTGAATGATCAAATTATTTTACAAAACAAAGAACAAATTATTATAGCAGTCAGTGGCAAATTAACACTGTCCATGTTTGTTTTCCTGACACCAGTGGCAACACAAGACTTTACACAGGACAAAAAAAGAACAACTTTTATTATTTTTCATCAAGCTTTATATACAAAGAACAATGTCAGCCAGCACCGATGACTTGTGGTCGTGTGATGACGCGAAGTTCAACACAATATTTCAAGAAATTTTCATTAAAAGTGTTAGTAATTAATGATCGAACACAAATAAAAACAACTATTTTATTTTATTTTAAAAACACAAATCATCACATCAATAAAACAACATCACATCTAACAATAATAAAAATAAATGAACAACTGACATCTATCATAGTTGGCCTTTATATACAATCATCAAACCGCATGATTAAATGAACGTGACTTAATGTCATTGTTCTAACAAAAAGCATACATGTAAATGGTGTGCACAAACAGGATATCAAATCACAAATATCGTACTAAAGAAATTTTTATTTTTTATTGTTTAATAACAAACGTATCATTATCATTAACGATAGCGACGACCACGACGAGGATTGCAAATTCGTTATCGGTTTCGATATTGTAATTCTTTCAAATTGATTTTATTAGACAAAAAAAAATTAGTTTTATAATTAGTAATTAGTTTTTTTTATTAAAAAATTTTTAAAAAAGTAAATAAAAATAATGATCAAATTCCATAATGAAATCATCATCCGTTATATCATTTTCATCAAATAAATTAACAGTAAATGTTAATGTTTGATAAGTAATGATTTCATCAATATCATCATTATCAACAAAAACATATTGCCTGAATATTTCCGGATTTCGTTCACTTAGAAATACGAAATGAATGTTTAATCGTAATTTTATTTCGTACGAATTATCCATTCTTTTTTTGTTCGTTTAGGGGAAATTGATTCGATCGAATATTGAAATTAGTAGCGTAAATTCGCAAAGTAATTTCAACTGGAAAATTACAACAAAATTTATACATTTTCAAAACAATAGGTATTTTTTTCCAAATTTATTTTGATTATTGGCACTCATTAGATTAGAATATTGGCTTCGATCAAACGATTAGTAGAAAAGAATCTAATCAACCAATGGATCATGATGAGAACAATAATGATGAAAGTGAAAATATCAATGGAAAAAAACAAAACATAAAATTTAAACATTTGAAAAAAATATGAATAATTTTTTTAAATAAAAATATTTATCAAGCCAATATATGAATTTCAATTTTCAAGATAACTTATAAAATGCAAAATTAAAATAGGCTCATTTGGAGCCGTAATTTTTTCAAAATAAAAAGTTTGAGATATATAACAACTAATTTCGTTGACAATCTTCGTACTAAAATGAATTTAGCTAAATCCACATTGTCACGACCTTTATTGACCTAATCAAAAATGTTTTTAACCGCCTGATTTTAGCTACATCTAAATTTGTCTCTGTCCGTGTAAGGAGAATAAAAAGTCTATGGAACGATCAAAGTCGAAGTCGTTAAACGCTATCGCTAAGATTATTTTAAAAAAATTCGTATTTGCTTTAATTATTTGTAAAAAAAAAATTTTTATTTAAAATAATAAATAAAAATAACATTCGATACAAGTAATTTCATCGCTTGTATCGTCGTTGAAAAATTCCATATTGATTGTACATACATCGTATCGTACAATCACTTGATCATCATCTTCATCATCGTTAACATCAGTAGTTTCGGGAATTGAATATATTATATTTATAATGAAACGGTAATTTCCCGGCAACGACGATAATATTGATTCAATTGATTCCATTTTTGTAAAATTTTTTTTCTCGGTGATATTCAATATTTGTTGGAAAAAAATTTCCAAGTTATTGTAGTTTTGATAATTTTTTCTTTATACAAAAAAAATGTAATTTATATACATTTTTAACAGTATTTTTCTTTTTTTTATTCTAATGATTAATTTAAATAAAAAAAATGGAAATGAAATTAATGAAAGTAATAATTTAGCCAATTATTAATAAAATTTTTTTAAAATAAATTTTAATTAAAAATGTGTTATCCTGTTATCCTTATACAATTTATTTTCAAAGATTCATAATTGAAAAGATGAAAAATGAAAAAATAATTGAAAACATAAAAAAGGAATTTTTTTTTTGATAAAATTTGAGCTATTGAAAATTAATAAAATTTGTAATAGATCATTATAATAATCACAGGCTCATTTGGAGCCGTAATTTTGATGTGTTTGATTGTGTGGACCACAATCGCTTCAAAGTAATCGTTGCCATTTTGAATATCATAGATATTCATTTTGTGTAATGTATTATAATATGTGATTATGTTAGGAAAATTCACATACATAGATTCCAAATGATCCATTTGTATTTGTAGGATAGTATTTTTCTTGAGTTGATTCAAAAATAGAAATTCGATTGTGTAACGATTGATTCAATAATTTAAAAATCCGTAGTGTTCGAGCAATGATCGAAATACAATCAAAGTTATCCCTAATTTTCTTAAGTTTCCCACATTACTACAGCGTAAATGATGAAGAGATACACACGTGAACACAATTTAAAAAAATATAATAGAAAATTTTATTTAAAATAAATTAAAATATCTTAATAAAGTAAACGACAATAATAGTCGTATACAATAAATGGGGTCAACGGATTGTTGTTGACCAGAAAATCGAGTGTTATGGTTTTAATTTCGATGATCACGTGTAGGAAATAGGAAATATAGAATTGAAAATCTTGCCGTGACGCGCAAGTGCATTTTCAGATTTGATGAATATAAAAAAAAACAAAAATGAGTGATTTTTTATAATGAAAAATTTATTAAAAACATAAAAATGATAATATTAAAGATTTTGATGAATTTCGAGCTATTATAAATTAAAAAAATTTATAATTTATCATTATGATATAAATAGGCTCATTTGGAGCCGTTATTTTAATATGCTTGATTGTGTGGACCACAATCGCTTCTAAATAATCATTGCCATTTTGAATGTCATGTATGTTCATTCTATGCAATGTATTATAATATGTAATAACGTTGGGGAAATCCCCATACAAAGACTCAATGATTTCCATTGGTATTATTGTGATAGTATTATTGTGATAGTATTTGGTAGGTAATTCGATTCGATGATAATATTTCGATTGATTCAATCAAATCAAATGCCTTAGTGTTCGAGCAATGATGGTAATACAATCAAAGTTGTATCGTATATATACCATTTTCAAACAATGTTGTTTTTGGTAATTTTTTTCAATTACAAATAATAATTTAGTTAATTTTAATTAACATAATTAAACCAAATTCTAATTGAATTCATAATCCAAACACACAGAGGTTGAGTAATTTAAGAAAAAAAGGGTAATTTTTTTCAATGAAAGAAAATTTATTGAAAGCATATTTTTTTACGTTTTTTTTAGTGTTAAAACATGAAAAATTTTCAATAAATATCACCATTATTAATGATGATGAAGTATTGTGTGATCATCATTTTATTAATCTTATTTACAGAGTTTATATACAAAACTAAATGATAATATGACTAAGGGTGAAATGTGTGCAACAATGATATTGTCCAGATTCATACACTAGGTGTATTATATTTTATTTATTTATTTTAAAAGCAAAAAAATAATACTTATTCCAAGAAAAGTTATTAATTCCATTTTTCCTGTATTTTTTCAAGATAAATTCAATTTAGCGACGAGGCTAATTTAAATGATGAATGTCTCACTATGTCGATGGATGTCAGTTGAGTTCCCCTTCTAGTCCTTCTAGGCAGCATCGTCGTTTGTTTGTGTAGGCACGTTGTCCACTCGCGAAATTTCGTTTGTAGTAGGTTGTAAGCTTTCATTTTCGAAATTCGGAGCTATTTGTTGATTTTGATCCGGTGGTTCAATGTCCCAAAATTCTTCCGGCACTTCCATGATTCTTTTAATATAAAATTTAGCACTTTTTGCTTAAGAAATCGTTAAAATACCACAAAAAAATCGTTGCACAAACCACAGAGACAACCTGCTCACACGTCTTGAATCTGTTAATATTCCAAGAAATATAAGGGCTTAAAATAATTACAAATTAAAAAGGAAACGAAAAATTTTCTTCTTTGCATACATCATTCATAAATGTTATAACAATAATCCAGGAACTAGTAATGTTGATAATTCATTATATCTTTTGTTTTTAAATGAAATCAATTCTTATTCAGTGGTAGTGTTACTTTAATTTATTGAATGAATATCCTTGAATAGGTTTCTTTGTTTTCAAATTCAAATGTTGAATAGAAATTTTCAATAATCATTATTATGGTTGATAAAAAAATCAAAATGATAATTGGCTCATTTGGAGCCGAAATCTGCACGAAGCACATGGTTTGTATTGTTAGATGTATGTGATCATCCTTTTTATTACTACTATTTACAGAGGTTTATATACAAAAACTTAATAGTGAGATGATTCAATTTCAAAGTATGTTACAGTATATTGTAATCAACAAAAACTTCACCATTATTGTTTACGATAATGTTTATCGGGTAAACATTATGGTATTTACCCATTTATTATATTCTTCGAATTTTTCGTGAAAAAAAGACATTTTTGAAATTTTTGTTGTTGTTCTTCAAGCGGCTACAAATTAGCGGTTATTATGGTAATATGTTATAATGTTTATAGTAATGTTATCTAACGCTTGAGGATTATTAGCATTAGTGTAAAGCTGTTTATTAATCGCGGTATAATGGCATGATGGATGGCCAGACCAATTTTTCTTTCAGAAATATCAGAAGGTTGTATGTTCAAATCACTTCTGGATCACCGAATATGTCGCTATCAAAATCTAAATTCTTTATCAATCAATGAGACACAATTAGATTTTAGTTTGAAGAACACAATTTTATTAGGTCTGCACAATCATCATTGAAAGCGAATTGAAATAAACATTGTTTGAAATATTACAAAAACAAATTCTTTTTTTGCGGGTAAAGTCATCAGCAAAAGCAACGATTTTCGAATCGGGAATCGAGTTTTTTGGTAAAGTTTTTAACGATAAAAAACTTGATAAGGCCAAAAAAAAAATAATATTTTGAAGCTTAAATTTTTTCACTCGCTATAGCAGGTTGCGAGAACAAACACTTCGAACCAAACACAGGAACAAACAAAATCGAATGTTTTGGAAAAAAGGAAAAGAAAAAAAAAATCGAGCACACAAACAATGAATCATTCATAAATATCATAACATATGAAATTTTTATTTATAAAATGAAAAAAATGAAAACTTTTTTTTTTAACAGAAAAAATTACACAATTGTAAAGATATTATCATCAACATTTATACAAATTGGTTTTAAAATGCTAATAAAGCCGAAATGCATTTGATTTGTAGATAGTTTCGGCATTCACATTGATTGATTTTTGGAAATTTTTGGTATCTTGCAAATTCCTTTGCAAAATGAATTCGGCTAGATAAGATTCTTGAAATGTTCATGCTTTGTCCTTGTTTGTCGCTTGTTCCGCCATTTTTTCATACTGGCCCATAGCCTTTCTATTCTTTGTGTGTTTACCTTTGTGTCTCAAGGGTCGACAAAATTATACTTATGGTTTACTTTGAGATGATGCAACCCAGCCTCTTCCATTTTTGATGAACAATATCCTTTCCAAGAATCAGAATAGATTGTGGAGCCTTCTTCTATATAAGTCGTGGCATATATCTACTGGAACACAAACAGTTCCATGGATTAATCTTGTAGGTTTTTTTGAGGCAAATTTGAATTTTCACTGATTAACCCGAAGGTAATCTCACAACAATGAAATCGTTAAAAAAATTTCTTAAATGTTCGACATTATTCGAAGTCAATTTATATATACAACATTCGCATATTCGAAATATTATTTCGAACTTTTTAGTTAGTTTTTTTAAAATTCGAATTTTAGAATTATTACCAAACTGAAAAAATTAAAACATATTGAAAATAAATTTTATAAATAAAAAAATTTAAAATAAACGAAGCAACATTCAATTCATGAATGTGAATTTGACTTCAAAAATTGTTGGCCGATTCAGCCATAAAAATAGAAATTTTGTCTCCGTTATAATTCTATAACGGATCAATCTGTCCGTGCCATTTGTAATAACTTGTCGTAGATAAATATAATGGTGATAGATTATTTGATTTTCTTCCATTTCTTTTTTTGATTCGATATTTGCCTTTGCTTCGTTATAGGTACTTTTGATTCGATATATTGTGCTTTTGATTCAATATATGTGCTTTAAATTGGGAAAAAATAATAAAAATACATTCAATTTATGAATGTAAAATATACTTCAAAAATAGTTGGCCGTTCTGATCAAAAAAATAATAATTTTTTTTTGCGTTATAATTTTATAACGGAAAATTACATCTTCTCCATTGATAATCGTCGTTTTTAAAGCTTTTATAAAATAATTATTTAGCAAAAAAAATTAAAACATTTTAAAAAAATTTATTCATGATAAAAAAAATTAAAAAGAAAAATCAAATCAATTCATGAATTTATAGTATACTTTGACAATAATTGGCCGATTTGGCCATACAATGTAAAAATTTTTCCATGTTTCAATGTTAAACATGATAAATATATCATTACCAATCATAGTGTAACCGGTTACATATATATGATGTACGTATATTACAATATTATTCCGGTACATTTCAGTATCCATTTTTTGTTCGTGATTCAAAATAGCCGATATGTTTTTTTTTCTCTGAGGGATAGTTTTTTGCAATTGATAAATTTAAAAACCCAAAAATATAACCATTTTTATACATTTTTGAACAATATTTTTGAAAATAAAATATAAATTAATTAATTTAATGAATCCTTTAATAATTTAATTCAAACACACCACACACAGAAGATGATAATAATGAATTTTCATGGAAAAAAATAACAACAATTATACAGACTCATTTGGCATTCTGTTTTGTTCAACAAAAAATAAAGAAAGAAATTCTTATCATTCGTTTATAGAGGGTGCTGATAAAATGTTATCAGGTAAACAAAAAATGAAGAACATAGAGAATTTCCTATTTCTATTTAATTATAGTTTCCGTTATAATCTATCCGTGCCATTTGTAATAACTTGTCGTAGATAAATATAATGGTGATAAAATTATTCGATTTTCTTTCATTTCTTTTTGTTTGTGTTTGTGTTTGATGTTTTTAATATAAAAGTTGGTTTGGTTTTTTTTGGATCTCTCTTTCAGTTGTAATCTAACAGGAACACAGAAGCAACAACAAAATAGAAAAAAAAATCCAGCAAAGATCGTTATCGTCGTTTATAAAATATTTGTACAACAAAAAAAATTAAAACATTTTAAAAAGAAATTTTATTTATGATAATAAAAAGAAATTTTTTTAAATGAAAGTTATCAATCCATAAATGAATAATTCATTTGAATTACAAATGGCCGACCTGGCCATATTATATATTGAATTTCTGATGTTTTTATATCCAATTCCAAAATGGCTTCATTGCTATTAATTATAACATTTGAAATATATAAGTATTCAAAATAATTTTTAATTGATTAAATATAACAAAAATACAATGGTTTTTATATAGAAATTAAACATTGAATTAAAGTTCAAACAATATAAATGTTTTTGAAATATTGCTAATAGTTCAAACTAATGTTGATAAATGACTAAATTTTCCATTGTTTTTGTTGAATTATGCTTTTGATTCGAGTGATTTGCTTTATTTTGAAACATAAATAAAATAAATCTTTGTTTGATACATTGAAAGATCTTAAACGTTGACAAATTACATCAAAATTGGCAATATTGAATTCACATCCATTGTTTTTTAAAAGATTCTTTTTCGGTGGAGCGGTCGTATAGTTTATAAATCAATTTTTTGGTGGAGCAATCATAATGAAACCGTTTACATAAATATGATGTACATATATTACCATATTATTCTGATCCATTTCAGTATTCATTTTCTCCATTGATTGTGTTGGATAGATAAAATGTTCAAGAAAAGAAAAAAAAATCTAGCAAAGATCGTTATTCGTTGTTTGCCAAAAATTCGTCGTTTTTAAAGCTTTTATAAAATAATTATTCAGCAGAAAAAAATTAATTAAAACATTTTAAAAAGAAATTTTATTTATGATTAAAAAATCACAATCAATTAATAAAAATAAAAATATACTTGAATAATAATTGGCCGATTTGGCCATACGATGTAATAACTTTTAATTGTATCAATTGTATATTCGATAAATCTATCATTACCAATCATAGTGAAACCGGTTACATATATATGATGTACGTATATATGTTTTTTATTTTGTTTCGAAAAACAGAAAGAAATTCTTATCATTCGTTTATCGCGGGTGCTGATAAAATGTTATCAGGGTAAAAAAAATGATGATGATGATGATGAACATAGAGAATTTCCTATTCCGTTGCTGATAATCATCGTTGACAATTATCAAGATCAAAATCGATGATAAAAACATTTTTTTATTTTTCGAAATTGACATGCGCATTTATTGGCAATATATAAATGAAAAATTTTTTTTTTGTTATCGAGCAAAAATTCATAATTGAAAAGATATCATCATTTCACAAAATGGAACACAGCAGTTCCAGGTATTAATCTCGTAAAAAGAAAAGAATTCAAAGTTTTGCTAATTTTTTTTTCTTTTGACTTTCAAATTTATTTATTTTATGATAGAATGTCTGAATTATAAACGAAAAGATCGTAGATGAACACCAAAAAAGAAGATACACTTGTTCCTTAATAATGAACAGTGACCAACTGGACTTTGTCGATGAATGCAAATATCTAGTTATATATATCGATCGTAAACTAAACTGGCGTGTGTGAAAGCGAAAAACATCGAAATGCTTTTTCACTTGCGTCAAAAGACAAAGCAGTGTGTGTCACCTTTTGTGTTCGGAAATTATATCCATTCTAAAAGAATATAATATTAAAAAAGCATGATGCCAAACACGAACAACAATTCAAAAATTTAACCGGACAGCTGCGGAAAGATAAGTTGAATCAAATGAAGACAAACTTGAGCAAACAACAGACCATATCTTAAAAATCATCAAGTTGTTTCATCCGATATGCAACAACAAAAAAAAAACTTTATTACTTTATGAATATTTTATTTATTACAAATCTTCACCCATCGTTTTGTAAATTTTGCAAAAATAAAAAATAAAAATTATTATTTTTGAAAATAAAAGTAATGACATCATCCATATAAATTTTTTTTTTTGTAAATTCAAATTTTATTTACACCAAATTCTTAATTGACTTGGCTTTGAAATTAATTAATTAAATCAAATTTTTTTTTAATTTTTTCTTTTAACCATCTGAAAGTGCTTTAAATAATTGTTCAACAGTTGACCAATTATCTTGTTTTGACCATTCAATTGCTTTTGATTGATCTTTTGATTTTAATGCCTGTAATAAATCAATCATTACATTACGTAATGGTACTGTATCCATTGATGCCAGATAAATTAATAAATGAAAATCTAACATTGCTTGTAAAAATTGTTCAGGAAATTTAAATTGTTTCATATAATGATATAATGCTTGAAAATCTTGTAAATGTCCTTCAATCATACGATTTTCAATCGGAAAAGGACGTAATGTTTGAATTGGATTAAATGTATAGGTTTGTTCAATTGGTGCCGATACTGGTACATCAATCAATAAATATTCAATTGGCAATGGACGTGCAATTTTTGTTACTTCATTACCATATTCATCTTTACATTTGTAAAAAACGTCCGGTACATAACGATCTTTATTTGATTCACGAACATAAGCTAACATTGGTACATTGGTTGGTAAAAGGCAATCATCACGTACTAATGCCATACATTGATTTGATACTTGATAAGCTTCAATATGAATTTGATTATTACGATCACCCGTAACACAAACGGTAACAAATTTCGAACCAAAATAACCACTTTTTGATAATTTACATGGATTTGGATGACAATTTTGAAAAAATCCAGCCATAATACATTCTTGGGCTGTAAGAAAATATGAATCCGAACTACGAATATATTTTACAGTTCCTTTTTCTTGCGGTATAAGATCGGTGAATATCCAGCCAATACGTTTATAACCTAATTGTCCAGCTATCATATCAACATCACCGAAATCTAATCTTTCCATATAAATTTTTATTAAATCACGTGTACTTTCTTGTGGTGGTTCATAAATAGCCACCACAACAGCTTTAATACCAAGCGGAACATCTTTATATGGTTCATAATAACCATACAAAAAACCCATTCGTTGATTACCGGTTGTACGCCAATAATCCAGAAAATTTTCAACAATCGATGTATTTTCAAATGTAACATTATCGATATGACGATATGTTTGACTATTTAATGTTATAGCACTTGGTTGACATTTAGTACAAATTCCTTCAGGCCATGCTGGATGTCCTTTGCAACCGGGTTTTATTTTACAACTAATATCTTCAAGTGAAATAAATTTACCTTTATCGGCACCACGTTTCAATTTACGTAGATATGAATGAAATGACATATGTTTAATATTATGTTCTTTCATATATGATTCATCATATGGTTCAATTGGTGCACAATGAACACATTTAGCTTTTGGTCCATGTTGACATAGATTAGCATCCATCTTTCGTTCAATTAAACCATCACGTTTCATTAGAATCGTATCGACTGAATCAATTTCTTTTGAATTTGATACATTAAATAATTTACTTAATGTTGTTGAATCATTACCATTCGATAATGAATTATTGACAGTAATTTTCAAATGAATTAGATCACCGTGTTTAAGATTAAAATCTTGAAGTGATTTACGTTCATGCATCAATATTGGTTGTGTAAATTGAGCATCTTTAAATAATTTAAATCCAAAAATATCATCAATATCGTAAGCTTTTTGTGATTTATAATAAAGTTCCGAAGTACTATCGTATGAATCACATTCAATACGTTTGTTACCTTGCGGTGATTGTAGCCGAATAATCTGAGTGAAAAAAACAATTTTCAATTATTAGATTCAAAGCTGAAAAAACAAATTGAAAAATTTACCATTGTCGTTGTCGTACAAATTGGCCAACAAATTATCGATCAAAAAATTAAATCAAAATTAAGCGAAACAACAAAAATCACCAACAAAAAAAAACTATCGAATCATTGTCACAGCTGAATATATGATGAAAAAACATTTAAAGTCAAAATAGTTGTTGCTATTTTAACTTAGTGTTTGATATGATTGACTCAGTGTTTTTGTGATTTTTTTGGTCAAAACTTGTCAAATTGTCAAAAATTGAATTTGTTGCAATAAAATTAGTCCCCTTGTTTTTTTTATCGCAATCAAAAACAATGTCTTCATCTAATACATCATCAAGTAGCGGTGGGGGTGGGGGTAATATTGGTGGTGGTAATAATAACCTTAGCCGTGCTGAAACAACAACCGAAACTTATCATCATTCAAGTTTAGGACCAGTCAATATTACATCATTTGATTCAATGCAAGAGATAGCCATACATGATTCAAATTCATCATCCGCAATCGGACAACAACAATCGATAGCTTCCGTCCATCGACAAAATCCTCATCTTCATCATCATCATCATCGTCCAGCAACATTACCATTAACACCACCATTATCCGGTTCATCGAATGATATGATGATACAATCATCGGCAATAATAACAGCCAATGATCTATCATATGGTCCAAATCGATCAACACCTATGGATGCCTTAAAAGAATGGTCATTATCAACATATAAATGTACTAAACAATTAATAAATGAAAAACTTGGTAAATGTTCACGAACTGTGGATGCTGATCTAGAAATTGAAATTGAAAAATTACGTGAAACTCAACATAAATATGAAAATATATTGAAACTGTCGAAAGATATGTCGAATCAATATCAAACTATTATTGCAACACAAAATTCTATGTACGAACATCTGAATGAATTGGCTTTACGTGAAACAAAATCACCATCAGCTACGGCTATTATGAATAATAATAATGATAACGGTGGTGATCGAACATTGATCAATAATCTTAGTCAAGATTTTAAACAAAATGCTGAAATGATGAAAAGTATAGCCAGAAATGGTGATAAATTACTAATGGCATTAGGATTTTTCATTTCCAATCTGACAACATTGGTTTATAAAACAATTGAAGATACTATTGTTACAATCAGAGCATTTGAAGCAGCACGTTTAGAATATGATGCTGAACGAAATTGTTTGAATGGATTGATGATGTGTTCATCATCAAACGTTGCCGGACAATCATCAACTACCACTACACCAACATCAACAAATTTAAATTCCGAAAAATTACATCAAGTTCGTTGTAGATATGAACGTCTTAAAGAAGATGTTGCTATAAAAATGAAATTTTTAGATGAAAACAAAGCTAAAGTTATGCATAAACAATTAGTTTTATTTCATAAT
Organism: Dermatophagoides pteronyssinus; assembly: GCF_027571235.1. Lineage (NCBI taxonomy): Eukaryota > Metazoa > Arthropoda > Arachnida > Sarcoptiformes > Pyroglyphidae > Dermatophagoides > Dermatophagoides pteronyssinus. The sequence goes on from NW_027461543.1 coordinate 195,641, forward strand.
GCATTTGCTGCATTTGCATCAGGTAATGCTGCTGCATTAGATTCAACATTAAAACAATTTAGTATTAGGCCACAACCAAGTTCATTTCTAGAGAAATAATCATTTCATTCATCTATCATCCAACAAGATACTCATCTAGTCATCTTTTAAACCAGTGCTATCATTATCATCTGACCAAACATTTATTTGAAAAAAAGCCAACAAAGAAAGAATTGTGATACGGAATCGTTGTATGTTGGCCACACATTTGACCATCATCAGTATTATCATTGAATTATCATCATTTAAGCCATAGAATATAGCATTTTTCTACTCTATTCATTTCATTTCAAAATTCCATTCTATTTGGTGGTGGTGGTGCATCATTGATTCTTTCTATCTCTATGTACAGGAATGAAAACTAATCATTTTTTATTTGAATAACACTCAACCACCATTATTTTTCTTTTTAATTTACAAAAAACTAAATAAAATTCAATTTTTTTTGGAAACAGAAAAAAATTGTTAAATGCAATTTATCATTGAAAAAAAAATATTTTCTTTTCGTTGTCTTTTTTTTCGGGCTGCTATAGCCCGAAATATAGCATCGTTTAGCGGCTGCTATATATTAATAAAATGAATTGTCGTTGTCTCTGCATTCTGGAAAAAACTACTACTCAGTTTTTTTTATTGCAGGATATTGTGTGATTGGAATTGACATTTGGAACCATCGAGAAAATGAATGAAAGAAAATGACTTTCTTTTGGAACGACATTGTATTTATATAGCATCAATTCGGTAAATGATAAATGGTCTTATGATAAGGAAAGAAGCGACCAACAACAAAAGAAAAGAAATGTTAATAAAGAATTTGAGTAATTAAATTGAGTAAAACATCAACAACAACGACGAAATGAATTAATCTTTTTTTTCGGACAACCAATTCAATCGAATCAAACAATGGATTTACCTGAAAATTTAGGATTTTCATCATTATTTGCCAACAACAACAGTAATTCATTGGAATTATTATTGAAAAATGAATTCCTATTGGATTATTGTCGACGACAATTTTCTAATTTTGAATCATCGGATTTTGAATCACCATTATCATCAATGATATCACCACCATCATCAACATTATCAACATCATCGACATCGACACAACAACAACAACAACATTCAAATCGTTCAACAAATGAAATTATATTATTTATATTCATCATCCTATATTGTTTAGTATTTTTAATTGGTTTTTTTGGCAATTCATTAGTTATTTATGTTGTATTACGTTTTTCAAAAATGCAAACCGTTACAAATATGTATATATTTAATTTAGCAATTGCTGATGAAATGTTTTTAATAGGCTTAGTATTTTTAATTACAACATTTTTTGTTAAATATTGGATGTTTGGTCGTATACTTTGTAAAATTTATATGACATTTACATCGATCAATCAATTTACTAGTAGTTTATTGTTGACTGTAATGAGTGCTGATCGTTATGTTGCTGTTTGTCATCCGATTGATGCACCACGTTTTCGTACATCGTTTATTGCTAAATTTGTTTGTCTAACAGTATGGACTGTAAGTATATTTTGATCTTGATCTTGATAATGATGAATCTTTCATCTGATCGCATCCATCCCTATAGATATCAGCTCTGTTAATGGTACCAATATTTATGTATGGTAATACAATGGAATCTGAAACAACAGTTACCTGTAATATTATCTGGCCTGAAAGTGATCAAATGAAAGGTGCCAGAACATTTACATTATATTCATTTTTCTTGGGATTTTTCATACCATTTGTATTGATATTCCTGTTCTATATATTGGTCATTTGTCGTTTACGTCATGTTGGACCGAAAAAAAAATCAAAAGAGAAAAAAAAATCACATCGTAAAGTTACGTATCTGGTTTTGACTGTCATTTCGGTTTATGTTCTTTGTTGTTTGCCATATTGGATTGGACAATTTTATATAACATTTATTGCAACTGGTAAAAGTCAATTTGCATTCATTTTCAATTTATTAGCTGGTTGTCTTACCTATGCTAATTCAGGTTAGTAATTCTCTCCAATGAATTGATCTTCAAAGCTAATTTTCTATCGTTTTTTTTCGGTACGTTTTTAGCTGCAAATCCAATTCTTTATGGTAAGTGTTTTTTGAGAAAATGTTTGAATGGAAAAATGATTGATTTTTGTTTTCCTTCCTTCCTTTATAAAAGCATTTTTAAGCGAAAATTTTAAAAAAAGTTTTGCCAAAGCATTTACCTGTGCATCGGGTAAAGATATAAATGCTCAATTACAATTGGAAAATAGTCAAGTTATGGCTAATCGTACGAATCATCAACCGCAACAAAGACGTACAACAACCGCAACAGCAGCAGCAAAGGCAGCAACAACAACAACATTAAATAATCCGATCCAAAAATCATCATCAAATGATGATAATGATATTGATGATAAAAATGATAAAGATTTAATTGAAAATAATTTATCAAGTGTTGGTGAATGAAAAAAAAATGTTTCCCAGAAAATTTCCCCAAAAAAATACGATATATAGAATTTATTAAAAATACAATTTGTTTGTTTATCTTGAACGATCTTTTTCTTGATCAACATGCTGGTCAAATATTGGCTAAATATAGAGCATCCAATTGGTGTGTCTCTGTGTCTGTGTGCAACCACAAAACATACCGGTGGAATATACAGTGCCTAATCTCACCAATGCATCTTGGTTTTGGCGCACATCCGAACAGAATCCCAAACAAATACATACATAGAGGAGAGAGAACGAAAGAGAGTTCCAACTCATCAAATTTGGCGCAACAGCAGGCCAATATTGAAACAAATAGTAGCCAGCTAAAAATTCGATAGATTTCAATGAATTTGTATGACGCCACGTAGATAGTGTTGTTGTTGCATTTGAATCGAAATTCCGTCGTAAGATCCACCAGTGATTTAAAAGAATCGAATTTATTTTTAAAAACAAAATCAAAAACCGGTGAAGAAAAAAAATATTTTTTTCGAATGTTGATCGATCCGAATGTTGAACAGCGATAATGAATCGTCTATTGGTTCGATATTAACATCCGCATCCACATCATCATCAAGTAAATCCACCACCAACACCGCTTCCATCAACAGTGGTAAATTTTCCATTGCGACAAATAATCTAAATCTAAATGATGATGATGATGATGATCGTTCTGGTTCGGAACAGCAACAACAAAAGCGGCAACGACGAAGACGGCGACAACGACAACGTACTTCTTCCTGTTCGGATGATAATTGTGCCGATAATAATCATAATAATCATCATCCGATTAAAAGAAAACGCAATAACATGCGATCAATACGCCGACAACAACGTAATGATAGAAGAAAAAAAATGGTAAATTTTTTTTAAATTAAACAAAAATGTTTAAAAAATTGATTTTTATTTTCTAGAATAATTCGACCAACGCAACCACAAACGAAACTACAGACACAACAATCTCAAACACAACAACAAATACATCCAAAGAACGAAATCTACGACGATTAGAAAGTAATGAACGTGAACGTATTCGAATGCATAGTTTAAATGATGCATTTCAAAGTTTACGTGAAGTAATACCGCATATAAGTAAAGAAAGAAAATTATCTAAAATTGAAACATTAACATTGGCTAAAAATTATATTGTTGCATTGACTGATTATATAATGCGATCATCAACATCCGCATCCGCATCATCATCAACTGCTGCAGCTACATCCAACAATTCATCAATATTATTGAATCATGAACAACAATTAACAAATATTGCTGAAAATTTATGTAAATTTCATACAAACGGCAGTAATCGCAGTAGTAATAAAAACAATCGTAAAAATAACAAAATTTCAAACAAACAAACAAATGTATAACACACAGACATTTCCCCCCCCAAAAAAAAAAAATTGTTTAACCAAATAGTGAATACGATTAGATTTACCATTTATCATGTACATTTCATTTCAACCAATCAATCATTTGACATATATCATTATCATTTATTTATTTTAAAAAAATAAAATAAAATCTCAATTTCAACGATTAACATATCTTCATTATTATATTCGTCGAATAGATGTACAACCAGGACAAACATGTGATATATCATGAATGAATAGATCACAATCAACACAAAATGTTTGTCCACATAGATTACATAATGTTGCCGATTTACCACCGAATTGTTTTAGACAACCAAAACATTTACCATCATTAACATTACCAATATCAATGGAATCTGATGATAATAATTCACTAAATGGTTCAACAGGAAATAAATGATGATAACTACGTGCTAAATGTGATGATGATAATAATGTTAGTCCACAAATTTTACATTCGACAGGTAGATCACAATATTTTGAATTACATTGACGACAAAAATATCCAGAAACAGTTAATTTAGGTTCATCACCATCGTCCAAATGACAAACACAAATCGATGGTACAGTATTCATTTCGAATTTAGGAAAACCAATTTTCATCAATGTTGATTCAGTAAATGATGATGGTAATGGATTTAAATATTGAAATAATAAATCTTTCAGATGAGTTTCTTCCATTGCAACATTATAAACACCATTTGTTTTTGTTGTTAATTCTTTACAGATATAAACTTCAGCCGACAATCCGATAACCGAACATCGAATATTATCTTTGGCCAATGAATCGATTGTTTTATGAATATCTGAAGGATCACAGCTAGTTAAACTGCCCATTATGAATAGAATTTCTTTACTTGTATGTGGTGGCATATATCTTAACATTGAATGTGCTATTTGTAATGCATTTTGCATTGATGTTTCACCAGCGCAATTAGCATTAGCTTTCAATGAATTTAATGCATCAAAATGTGTTCGAAGATTTCCACTCAGTTCGGACACTTTTTCGGCTCGTTTATTTCGGGTACTAATAAAACATAGTTGACTGATTGGATTTTGATCAACAAAATCCTGAACAAATTTTTCCAATAATCGAACACAACAGATAAATCGATTCGGTTTCAAATCAATTTGATTCATTGCCGATGACATATCGATAATGATGGCTAGATGTCGCATCTAATAATGATAATCGAATAGTTAGCAATCAATCAATTAATTGTTCAATCAAACTTACCAGACCAAGACGAACATTTTTTTTATTCAATGTACGTTTACGAATTGCTTTATAAAGCATTTCATCAACCGAACTTTGAATACGACCATGATCATCTTCTTTAATTACTTCCCAGGTTTTTTCATATTCAGTTTCCCAACGATATGATTTACCATCTTCATCGTCCATTGTTGTTGCTGCGGATTTCAATCAATCAAATTGATTAATTTTAGTTTTAGCGCCAGGTTTTCAGAAAAACAAAACCAAAAATCATGGCCAGCTGCATAATCAAGGAGCCATCCATAGAATCTATATCATTGTGATTCGAAAAAAAAACAAAAATCAATCGATGTTATCATTCGAGAAAAACGATCGTCAAATGTACCCATTCATAAAATTCAAGTGATATTTCATTCATAAAATTCAACGATCATGTTTAGACATGTTCATCGTTCATCGATTAAAATTGTCACACGAAATCCTTGGTTTCGATGTGTTCAACAACGATATAAATCCGATATCCAATCAGATCTTCAACTAGAACAACGTGATCAAGTTTATTGGATACGTCTGAATCGTACTAAACAATATAATGCCATATCCTTAGAATTGTATGATCGAATAGCAAAAACTTTACAACAAATTGCTAAAAATGACCAAGTTAAATTGGTTGTTTTGACCGGAAATGGGCCATATTTTTCAAGTGGTAATGATCTAAGTAAGTAGGTATTTGTCCAAATCAAACAATCGAATCAATAAATCAATCAATAAAAAAAACAGAAAATTTTTCGAGAACCGATATGGAACGAACTGAATTGATGAAATATATGGTTAAATCATGTCAAGAATTTGTTGGAACGGTTATTGATTTTCCAAAACCTTTGATTGCAGCTGTCAATGGTCCTTCGTTCGGTATAATGTTCACTATTTTAGGTTTATTCGATTGTTTGATAGCATCGGATCGATCATATTTCATTAGTCCATTTAGTTCGTTAGCTATATCTCCGGAAGGTTGTTCAACATATACATTTCCACGAATATTTGGTCCATCACTTGCATCGGAATTACTTTATTTTAATCATCAACTTAATGTGAATGATGCATATCGTTTAGGTTTTGTATCACGAATCATACCAACTGATCAATGGGATAATCATTTGGAACAATGGATTTATGGTGAACAAGGATTAGTAAAAACATGTTATGCTAATTCAATGATAAATGCAAAATCATTGGTTCGAAACAATCAGATTCGTAACGAACTTCATCAAGCTAACAAACGTGAATGTGAATTACTTTTACAACATTTTCTTTCCGATGAATGTACGGTTCGATTGCAACGTTTTTTCTCAAGAAATAAATGAAACAAAAATTTTTAAAAATTTTGTTTTTTAAATAAAATCTTTTTTCAAATCACAATCCGAATCGAAAAACAATCGATAGTCAAGTCGTCCTTCTCCATCTATCGAAAAGCACGAGCGCGCGCGCGTTTGCTTGACTGCTTTGGCGCAAAAAAAGCCCGCCAATCATGTTCTGAGCTTGTGTGAGCAGTGGAAAAGCAGCATTTTAAAGTTTAAAGTCTTGGTTTCTTCGTTTCTTTTTAAATTTGAACTTTAAATTTTCTTTAATTAAAAAAAACAAAAATGACAAGATCATCACCATCAAAACGATCCTATCAAAGGATGCAACAACAATCAAAATTGGCAAAATTGACCGAACAACAGCATCCCGAATTGAAATCGAAAAAAATTCCGAATTTAAAAACAACAATGTCAAGTACATCGAATATTGATCGATTAGTTGGCCGTGATGATGAATATCAAAAATTATTCAAATTAATTGATCAAGGATTATCATCAAGAACATCATTAACAGTTTATATTTCTGGTCCAGCTGGTACGGGTAAAACATTGACAACCACTACAGTTATTGAAGAATTACAATCATCACCGAAATGGAAAAATCATTTCAAATTTATATCGATAAATTGTATGTCATTTCAAAATGCAAACGATTTTTATTCATCAATAATGGCTCATTTTGAACCACGACGACCAAAACGATCTGCCACCACCAACAATGTTAACACCTTATCTTCGAATGCATCGAATCCAAATTTAGAAGAATTAAAAACATTGATAAATAGTCAATCATCATCATCAATGATGACCATATTTGTTTTCGATGAAATTGATCAATTACAAACAAAAAATCAAAATGTTTTAAATAGTATTTTTCGGCTACCATTACAATTACCAGATCGTGTCATTTTGATTGGTATTGCAAATGCATTAGATTTTACTTCCAAAACAATGTCCTGGTTAAAATTCGGTAATGGTAATAATTTTCATGAAATTCGTTTTTTACCATATCGTAAAGAACAAATTGTTAAGATAATTGAAAATCGATTACGAGAATTACAAGATGAAAACAAACCACTTATTGATCGGTCGGCAGTAGAATTTTGTGCACGAAAAATTGCATCATCAAGTGGTGATATTCGTAAAGCATTGGATGTTTGTCGTCGTGCTTGCGAACTTATCGATAATGATTCATGTTGTAGCAATAACAACAATAGTCGCAGTCCTAAACCGAAAACCGTAATGTCACCATTACGTTCACGTGAAAATACCGTAAACAAAAACGAACCGGTAACCGTAAATCTTATGATGAACGTTTTGAACAAAGTTTATGGTAACGCTATCGATAAAATTGATTCACCTACTACTAATACTACTGGTGGTGCTCGTAACTTTTTACCATCCGATCAACAGGTTATATTGACTGCATTTCTTGTTTTACTTAAAACACGTTCATTACGTGAAATACGTCTATCTGAATTACGTGAAACAATAATTAAAATATGTCGACGTCGTTCGATTAGTACTGAAGGTAAATCCGAATCCGATATATTAAATATGTGTCAATATTTAAGTGATTATGGTTTTGTAAAAGTAAATACAGCAAAACGTTCAGAAACATCAACAGGAACATCAAGTCCATTTAAACCAAAACGAACACCAACTAAAAATAATAAACCGCGATTAAATGATGGTTCGACAACAACATTATCATTGATAATTGATCATACGGAAACTGAACAATTGATTAGTTCATTTCATCGTTTGATTGTTGATGATGCATCTAGTTTTTTATAGAAAGTTTTAATCAATTTATAAACAACATCTGTTCATATCGACTTACATAACTTATCTCTGTGTCAATGGGCTGTGTTGTGTGTTTTTGGTTTTGTTTATAAACAAAACAAAGTTCATACTTTGATGTACATCGAGTACATCAAGTTTTTTTCTAATTTTAAAATTAAACTTTTTAAATTTTTTTCATTTGTTGTTTGTACCCTTTCATTGAAAATATCTTGATTTTATTAAATAAAACATATCATATACAATGACCAAACAATTTGATTTACTTATATTTGGTGCAACTGGATTTACTGGACGTTTTGTTGTTGAACGTTTAGTTCAAACAATCCAAAATTATGGTTTAAAAGATTTTCGTTGGGCTGTTGCTGCACGTAATATTAATCAATTACGAAAATATCTTGATGATACTGAACAATATTTGGGCAAAAAATTTGCTCATAAATTGGATATATTTCAAACCGATATTGAATCGGAACAATCATTACGTGATGTTTTTGCTCGTAGTAAATTAGTAATGAATTGTGTTGGCCCGTATAGTCTGTTGGGTGAACCTGTTTTAAAAGCATGTTTAGATTCAGGTAAGTTTGATTCAAATTTTTGTTTGGTCCAAATAACCTGACTTTTGATTCCAATTTTCAAGACGCTCATTATATGGATCTAAGTGGTGAACCATTGTTTTTGGAAAAAATGCATCTCCGTTATGATCGTTTAGCACGTGATCGTCGATTATGTGCAGTTGGTTCATGTGGTTTTGATTCAATACCATCGGATATTGGTCTTTCATATTTGAAACAACAATTTTCGGGACGTTTAAATCATGCCGAACATTATCTACAATTACATACGGATGGTCGTAAATTTAATTATGCAACATGGCGTGCATTAGTTGAAGGTTTTAAATATCGTGATCAACTACGTTCAATGCGTGAAGAATTATTCCGCCAATATCGTCAATTTTCATGGCCTGTTCAATTGAAGCGACAAATGTTTTTTCGACATCCACAATTTGGTTATTGTATTCCATTCCCAGGTAGTGATCGTTCAGTTGTTATACGTAGCCAAATGCAACGTTTTACTGAACTTGATGAATTACCTGCACAATGTGAAGTTTATTTTTCTCTAGATAATCCTATCGATATTGTCAAATTGGTTGCTATGAATTATAATCTTAAATTTTTAAGTCGTTTTGAAAAAGGTGAAAAATTGCTGCTGAAACATTCAAGTTTATTATCATTCGGTACATTTGAACGTAATCGATTGCCCGATCGTAAAGCATTGGAATCAAATCGATTTAAATTTACATTAATCGGTACTGGTTGGCCCAAAGATACCACTTCGTTTACCAAAGATACAATGACACAAACCAGTGCTGTCACAATATCCGGTGGTGATTTAGCCTATATTGATACGGCTAAAATTGCCGTACAAACAGCTCTAGCACTGTTGGATAAATTAAAACATAATGATAATGTTCATTATGGTGTTATAACACCGGCAGTTGCATTCGAACCCGAAGAAATTGTTTCACGTTTACAAAACGAAAATATCCAGATTGAATTTATTTCCAAATTATGAAAATTTAAAAAAAAAATCAAATAAAAGTTGTTTCCAGATGTAATACATAGGGGTCAATGTTGTGTGTAAGTGATGTATGTCTGTTGTTTTAATTAATTAAATAATAAATTCATAATATCGATATTAATAGAGAAAAAAAGAGAATCTTGAGTTGTCCTCAGTATTTACAATCAGGAACAACAACATATTTGATCTCTCTTCGTCATCGTCGATCAATCAATCACTGGTCAAATCGATTTTTGATTAATTAGTAGAAAAAAAATGCAAACTAAAAAATGGAGGGGCAGAGAAAAGGAAAAAAATGCCTGACAAGAGAAAGAGAGAGGTGTATGTTTTTCGTTATTAGATTGGTTGATTGGTGGTGAAAACATCGTGAATCACATTGCAAACGGATTGTTTGGTGATGATAATGTAAAGGCAGATGATTGGACTGATGAAGAATTGCCCCAAACAGAATTCTGTTGGCCATTGATGCCACTGCTGTTGGTCGTTGTCAATGATGATGATAATGTGGGCAATTGTGGATACAATGATGGTGTGGCCTGCTGTTGAAACATCGATGGTGGCGATGATGATAATGATGACGACGATATAAGAATAGGTGATGAACCACCAATCAACATACCACCTTGTTGTGTTTGCGCACGTAATTCATTAATTGTCGGTTGTGATGGTTTATTAGCCTGAAATGGATTAATTACGGGTTGTGGTGGTAAAACCGATGCAAATGGATTGTTGTTCGGTGATGTAGCTAGATTAAATAGAATTAACAAAAATCAATTAAACCAAAATACAAAGGTCAATAGTCTTCCAACTTACAATTCTGCACTTTATTACTGCTAACCAATGCATCCAAATTAACCAGGTTAGAATTTGGACCAAGAAAACTTTCAGGAGTACGACGTACCGGATTTGTTGAAACATTTGACATTGATTGTTTTACTGGTTCAGATAACACATCTTTATAATCAAAACAAAACAAAAATTATCACATAAAACAAGATGCAATTAGCAATTCCTCACCTTCGAATGATGATTTTTTATCATTTGTGACCGATGAAGACAAATTCCAAGGATCATTTTGGGCTACATTCGTACCATCACCAGTAGTACTATTTAATGACCACGGATCATTAGAAGCAATAATTGGTGCCGATGGAACAGCAGCCGAAGATGGCGCAGCCCAAGGATCATCAAAAGCCGAACTGGTGGCCGACGATGGTTTGATTGCATCAAAATCCATTGAATTCGAAGTGGTCGGTGGTGGTGTTGACCAAGGATCATTATGATTATGATGATGATTTGTAATCCTATGACTTTTGTTATTGATCGGAGGTGAAGGCAACAACGAGGCAGCAGCTAATGTAGATGACTGCGATAAAGATGCGGTGTTGGTGGTGGTAGCCACCGGTGTTGGTGTCGAAGACCATGGATCACAACTAGTACTTGGACCAGTTGCAAGACTAAGCAATTCATCAACAGCTGATTTATGAGGAAATTCACCACCGGCTTCGCCAGATTTCATTCGATTTTTTTCACTTTCTTCCAATGCTAATTTTAGCCGAAGATCATCATTTTTTCGTAAGCGTTCTTCTTGTTCAGCTTCTTCCTTACTCATTGCTAATGCTAATTCTAATTGTAATTTTTCTTCACCTGCAGTTTGTGGTCTTGCTGATTCCAATTCTGAATTCAAAGCACGAGCTGCAGCTTCACTTTGTGATAGTGATTCGGGAAAACTTGTTGATGCCCGAAAAGTTTGTTCACCACCAGCATTATCACCACTTATACCACCACTACGTTCACCCATATAAGACATTGATTGTGAAAATCTTTCCTTTGCTTTCAATGCTCTTGATCTTTCTACTTTTAATTTTTCTTCATCTTTAAGTAAATTAACTAATAATTTACTTTTTTCACGTATGCTTAAACCTTGATCTTTATTATCTTCAACATATTGAAAATCTTTTAATGTTTGGATGGCAAATAAATTGTCACGACATTGTTGGGCAACTTTTTCCGAGCCAGTTTTAATTAAATATTCCAACAATAATAATGCTTTATAAACATGACGCCAATTTTTACCATGATCATTTAAACGTTTCCAAATTATTTGCATTATTTCCGAAAATGCAACAACATTATAAGTAAGATCAGCAATTTCGGCCATCAATGTTGCTGATGGTCCCCATGGTTCATTTGATGTTGCTTTTCTTACTTTAACCTGTGCATCGGAATAATTTTTCACTACATTGATCACGTTACGGCGGATCTCCTGTACATTTAACATATTCGCCATTTTTTTTGATTGATTGATTAATGATCAATTCCAGCTAACAACAAAAAAAAATTAAGAGGTCAAAGGTTGAACGCTATTAGTGAAATAGGATTACTCACTCGAAGAATTCCAGGAACCAAAGTGCCAAAAAGATGTTTGGTGGAATGTTTTTTCACTTGTTGGATATCGGTTTTTTTTGGGTGCACAGGTCTGAGACCAACTAATTAAATGATGATTAGATTGAAGTTAAAGGTATCAAAGGGCAAAAACCACTGTTGATTGATTGTATCCACCACCAGCGATGACGATGACGAAGACGACGAACGTAGCAGCAATAGCCCTGGTTCCAAAAACAATAAATAACGATGTTTGGTGATCGATTATGATTCACAATAATGATGATGATGAGTAAGTGTTGTTGTTCTTTTTTTAAATGTCGATAATGCAATGTACAGGATTTCATTTAATTGCCCGTTATTATTATTATTATTGTTGTTGTTGTCGTCGTTGTTTGATGGTGGCTAATCCTGCAGGATCGTTTTTGTTGTTGTCGTCATAAATATACGTCTATAAAGAATAACAAAGATTTTAGTTTGAATGAAATGCAAAACAACACAATGTGCAATAATAATAAAAAAACGATGTTGATGATAATGGCAAAAAAGAAAACGAACCACGTAAACTCAATTCACACATAACTCAATTCAATTCGATTTAGTTGTTGTTTTTTTTAATAGGCCCGCCTTTCCGTTATTGTAGTAGTAGTATATCATTATGTGTAAGACTGTTTCCTCTTTAACTGTTTTGGTTACCTCTCTCTTTCTCCCTTAAGTGTACGTCATCAATGGATATTAGTGGTGGTGGTGGTGGTGGTAGTAGTGGCGGTTCAGTAACATCCTCATATCCATTTGATGATAATGATTTTAGTTTTTTGTTTTTTTTGTTTAAGTGTTCAACAGGAAAAGGATTCTCACCATTAAAAGAAATTTTCGTTAGTTTTTTCGTCTGGCCTCCATGCAAATGAACTCGAATTATCACAATTTAAAAAAATAATAATCGTAAAAGACAGACTTGTTGTTGGCCCGGTGACAAGTTCGAAAAAAAAAATTTAAAGACTGATTGATAAAACGTAGTTTGGATCATATCAACGAACAACAACAACAGAAAAAAAAGAGATCAAGTCCTCGACGTGCTTATCAATATTAATTACGACAATAACCACGAGAAAAAAAATGGTCATGGCTTTATCATGATAATGATAATAATGATGACGGTTAAAAGTCGACAACTTTATTGTCATCATCATCATCATTATGCATGCATAACAATTGAAACAAAAAGTGCCAATCATTCTTCTTTTGAAGTCGTCACCAATACACACCTTTTAGCTACAAACTATAATAATTATGATAATAACCTTGTGTTCGTAATTTTTTTTACGATCCAAACAACATCATCATCGTGATAGTTGATGATGATTTTTATGGCTTCCGATTCAAAGATACAAAGTTCGTCGAACGAACGTTCGAATTAAAATTCTCGTTCGATTTTTTTTCTTGGAAAACGTCTTTTATGAATTGACCAATAATCATTGAAAAACAAAAAATGTGAAATATGATTGGATTTTTTTTGGTGCATCGGCCAAATAAATTATCAAAATATGGGTATTGATCAAGTTAAACATGTTTTATTAGTTTTATCGGGTAAAGGTGGTGTTGGTAAAAGTACCGTTTCATGTCAATTAGCATTATCATTACAACAACAATATGGTTTGAAAATTGGTCTACTTGATATTGATATTTGTGGACCAAGTATACCACGTATGTTAGGCTTATTGGATGCTGATGTCAAACAAGGTACGAATGGGTAAGTTAAACTCGATGTTATGATTCTGATTCTAAATCGATCAATCAATTAATGATTTGTAGATGGATTCCGATCAAATTGGAAAAATCTAATCGGCAACCAATGAGTGTCATGTCAATTGGATTTTTGTTGAACGATCAAGATTCGGCTATTATTTGGCGTGGACCACGTAAAACAGCAATGATCAATCAATTTCTTACCGATGTTGATTGGTCAGATTTGGATATATTAATCATCGATTCACCGCCTGGTACATCTGATGAACATATTAGTGTTGTAGAATGTTTACGTAAATTATCATCATCGACATCGAAAACAACAATAAACGCCGTACTTGTAACTACACCACAATCAGTTGCTATTGGGGATGTACGCCGTGAAATAACATTTTGCCGCAAAGGAAATGTTCCGATTCTTGGTGTGATTGAAAATATGAGTGGCTATGTTTGTCAACATTGTTCGGTAAGTTGGTTCTTTACTTTTTTTTTCCGAAATTATCCTTAAATATCACCTGTTTTTTTTTTTTTTTTTTTTTTTTTTTTTTTTTTTGGTACTTAGGAATGTAGTCCAATATTTTCACATGGTGGTGGTCAATCATTAGCTGATTATGCTCAAATAGATTTACTTCAAACAATTCCTATTGAATCTGAATTATCCGAATGTTGTGATGATGGTCAAGATTTTTTGGAAAAATTTCCTAAATCTAAAACTGTTGAACGATTAATAGAATTGAGTGAAAAAATCTGTAAAAAACTTTCTATTCATTGTTAATATTGAAAATTTTTATTTAATTCATCTTTGTTAATTTTTCCTTATGTAAGCAAAAAAAATGAAAAATCTTATCAATAATCGAATGATATGCAAATACATTTAAATCATTATCTAAATTGTTGTTCTTTCAATGAACAAATTTTTTTCCGGATAACAAAATCCTAATTCCATGAAATTAACCCTTTTTAAAAATTTTGTACCCAAATTTTTAATTGATAATTTGATCAATTTTACGACCAAAATTTGTCAATATTCGTTTCATACCACGCACGTTTTGAAACAGAATGATTATTTGAATTAAATATTAATCAATCAATTAAATATCAGATAATAATGAAAATTTCTTATCAACAATCAAAATATTGTTTATCATGATCAATTATTGACATATTTATCACCACAAATTTATTTAGATGACTTTTTTTTCTATTGAAAAAAAAATTATTTTTGCTTTTCATTATAAAAAACTACACACAATTTTTCAAGGATTCAATAAAGATATTTTTTTAAATGAATGATTTTGTTGTTATTATTACTGAATGCGAATAGAAAAAAAACAACCGATCAATCCATTTCCAAGAAAAAAAAAGATTCAAACATATGATTACAATTGAATGGCATACCCTTAACGCTTTGGCTTTTTTTTTCTTCTTTTTATTTTTAACGAAGATCGTCACCGTCGTATTATGTGTATAAAATTAAATAGAAAATAATCACGTTGAAATTTTTTTTCCTTTTCAATTCTATCAATATTGATGATTTTGAATTCAAACTTGTTTTAGATAAATGAATATGTAATGAAAGTTGTTGTAAACAAAATGTTGTTTGAAGAAAAGTATATTCATCATCTTATATAAAAAATATATGTGCGAACATATATCGATTTTTTTTCCTTTGAAAAAAATTAAACTTTACAAACGATTGATGTGAAAATGATGATACATCATTGTTGTGCTGTGAAAAATCTTTACAACATAATTTTTAATTGATCAATCATGAATTCTGTAGTAGAAAGTGTTGAAATTTTTTCATCAAATTTCAACAATAAAAAAGATAATGATAATGTTGCGATTGTTTGGAAAAATCTTCGTTATGAGGTGAATAATTGGCTAAAAGGTAAAAAAATTATTCTACGACGTTTAAATGGTCATCTTGAATATAATAGTCTTACCGGATTTCTTGGACCAAGTGGTGCTGGAAAAAGTACACTTTTAAATTGTTTGAATGGTACATATCGATCAGGACTTTCAGCCGATTCTGAAATCTATATTAATCGGCAAGAAGACGATAAACCACGAATCGGTTACGTTCAACAACATGTTCATGAAACAATAATAGGATCGATGACAGTATGGGAAATATTATACTATGCATTTCGATTCAAAAACAGTTATAAACATGATCGATTTGAAATGGATCAACATATCGCCAATATTATTGAACAATTATTGCTCGATCCGAAAGTTTTGGATAGAAGATTCAATCTTTGCAGTGGAGGTGAACAAAAACGAATCGCTGTTGCACAAGAATTGATGTCATTAAAATCACCAACATTTTTGTTTGTTGATGAACCGACAACCGGATTGGATAGTCATGCTGCTTTGTTGATGGTACGTTGTTTACGAAAGTTAGCTGATGATCCAAACAATCGATTAACGATTCTGGCATCGATACATTCGCCCAATTCGGACATTCTCAAAATGTTCGATAAACTTTACATTTTGGCCAAAGGTGGTGTTTGCGTTTATTCGGGAGTGCCAAAATTTTTAGCACAAAATCTTGAAGAACATATTGGATTAATTCATGATCGAAACAAACCACCAATCGAAGAATATCTGGCCATCGCATGCCAAGGAACTGGTGATGAAAATGTTCGTCGATTAGCGGAAGCAACTTGGTCACAACAACAAGACGAATTGAAACCATTAATACCACAAATGAAATATCTGCCGCAAGGAATTATTGTTGATCATAAGTTATTTTCATTCGCAGATTTTCTACTGCAAATGGCACGAATGTTTCAATTGATATTCATCAAGCAAATCAATTCCCGAATCTTCACAATAATAATGGTGACTTTAGTCTGTTTTATTCACTCGAATTTATACGATCAAAATATTATCGAGCCAGATACATGCGTTTCCGCGATTGACTTTACAAAGCAGGAAAATAATCAAACTTGTAAAGACAAATTAGAAGAAACATACAAAATTGAATTCTATAATTATTATCAATGTATGATTATTATGTTGATGGGTTATACCATTAGTATTGTAAGCAGTTTAACATTCGGTTCACTGATAAAAGTATTCAAAAATGAACATCGAAACGGTAAGTGTAAATCCTTTTAACTTCCAAAATGTAACTGAATATATTTGAATTGATTTTAAGGTTGGCACAGTGCTGGCGTTTCTTATTGGTCGGTGGTAATTGTTCGATTAATCGATTTTACAATTCTTGCTCTACATGCGACAGCATTGATATATTTCTTGATCGACCATACTTTTATTGATGATGGTTATTTCAATTGGTATCGATTCGCCAATTTTTTTCTTTTCGTGTGGATGTTTTTCTTCTATATACAATCTGTGGGTCAATTATTTAGCGTCGTATTTTCTAATAATTTTGAAGTTGCTCTTGCAATAGCTGGAATTTCATACGCACCACTTGATTTTAATAATGGCTATTTTTTTCCATATAATTATATCTACAATTCATCAAGTAAAATGATAAGTGATATCGTCGGTACTAAAATTATAAGGAATGGGCTTATAAATGCATTCTATGGCATTGATCAATGTGAGCCAAATCAAATATCTTCAGTGTTGCTCGATAACGAAATCAACCAGGAAACTGTCTACACCGATCTATATAAAATTTTAATCAATTCAATCGCTTTACGAATATTGACATTGTTCTTATTGATGACGAAATTTCAAAGCTGGAAATTTCCGTCGAAGAAATTATCAAAAACATCAAATATCACCGAATTGAGTGAAATCGATTATGATAACTCGAATAATAAATCAATCCAAACTTTAATTCAGTCAAATGAACGAATAAAATTGGAAGATGAAACAGAATTTGAAAAATTCTCCAAAAATAAAATCATCATCGCTTGGCGATCATTGAGTTTGTTCAATTCTGGTTCATATTTAGAGCTTCGATCTGCTTTGAAACTTGAAGAACCGAAGTACATATTGCGTAATCTGAATGGTCAATTTCGTTTTGGAACATTGAATGCTCTGATGGGAACGTCGGGAGCTGGAAAAACCTCTTTACTCAAAGTGTTGAACGGCAAGGACAAAACTCGATTGAGCAGTGAAACGAAATTCTATCTCAGTAAATTCACGCCATTACGAACCTGTTACATAACGCAAGAAATTTCTTCGCACTTGACACCAGGGTTGACGGCCCTACAAAGTCTTATCTTTGCAAGCAAGCTGAAAAACCTTGGCGAAAGTGTCGATCATAAAAATAATGCTTTGTCAATGTTAAAAGAACTTGATATTATTGATACGGCTGACACACTTGTCAATAAATGTTCTGGTGGACAACGAAAACGATTAGCATTGGCTTTGGAACTGATGTCGCTAAGAATGCCCAATTTCATTTGCATTGATGAACCGACTAGCGGACTGGACTCGAACTCGGCCGAAGTGATCATCTCCTGTCTGCGAAAAATGTCACATAAACACAACATCACTATAGTGGCAGCTATCCATCAACCGAATACTGAAATGCTCATGTTATTCGATCAGATCTACATTCTTTCCAGAGGTGGTGTTTGCATCTTCTCTGGACCACCATCGCAAATCAGTGATCATCTTCAGCAAGTTTCTACTGATCACGACAATAATGATGAAAAATTTGCTGTCGAAGAAATCATGAAATATTCCAGTTTGAATCATTCAGATCCTCAAATTAAAACACTCTCCGATTCTACAAATCAATCAACTATAAGTAATGAGTTGGAAGATCATTTAATGACTGATACTCAATATGTTTTAGATGGTCCACATGCTAATCGTACTAGATTTTCATTAAGATCTGTGGTAATTTTGATTCAACGGCAATTCTATTTTTATATTGGAAATCTTATGTCTCGATTTTTCATATTGTGGTTCATATGTTTCAGCGTTGTAAATGGTTTTATATTGAAAAATTTGACTAATCCTAATATGATCTTTCTTAGTGGCTGTATGAGTTTAGATGAAGATTTGAGCAACTGTAATCGTTCTGAAGACGAGAGAACAAATCTTTTACTCAATTGTCATTATATACATCACTGTCAAGATAGTTTGGGTATAATTGCTTGTATCTTTTTTGTTGCAATGTTTGTATCACAACGGAAATTATTCAAAATCGAACATCGAAATGGTAATTTTAGTGTTGATTTAACATGATCCATTTATACAGTTTATTTTTGCAATTTCACTAGGTTGGTACAGTTCCGGTGCATTTTATCTATCAAAAGCAGTATGTGAGATGCTAATTGCCTTGCCCGTAATCGTATTGTTTCCGATTGCTGTCGACATTTATTATCCAATTAGAAGTTACGTATGGTATTATATGATAATGATCATTATACTGCCAATGATTGCATTTCAAGGTGTCAGCTATGCGCTTTCCATTTTGTTCGGAAGCAACCCATTGAACCTCTACATTTCAATTCCAGCTTTATTGTTGTTATCAATTAGTAGCATAATGACTCCACATGGAATATCGCATTATGCATTCAAATTGATTACGACTTTCAATATTTTCCGGTATCAAATAGAAGCTATTTATTTTTTAGTATATGGTTTCGGTCGATGTGGTCATAGAGAAATCCAAGTACTGTTGTATAGAATTGGTTTGACTCATGATGAACAATTTTATCACAGTATCATCATGACAGCCATCAATGCTATACTATATCAAACAATTGCATTATCATTGTTTTGTTTTTACCATAATCCATTTCAAAATCGACGTAAACGTATTGAACGTATTGAATATCGAAATCAACGAAAATTACCGTCAAATGTAATGATACCTGGTCTTAGCTGTTCAAATAATTTTATCATTAGACAAATTCAAGTTTAATTTAAATTTATTCATTGTTATTATTTTTTGTTTTTATTCACAAAACTCAAAAAACTCAAATACAATCAATGTTTAATCAATCTTTATAATTAAATCATTCTTCTTGTTGATATTGTTATTGGTGGTGTCATTGTACTTCTTCGTGTAGAATGATGATCATCATCACCATAATGATAATAATCATCACCATAATATTTACTTTCCATTTCAAATAAACGATCTTCAACATAACGAACATAGATTAACATACGATCTAAATAATTTTGATCAAATCTTTCTGAACGATGTTCATTAATATAATCTGAATATTGATTAATAATTTCAATAAATTCTTCAATTCTTGTTTGTTCATCACCCTGGGAATGATGTTGTTCTAAATAACCATACATTGAACGTAGCCGTTGTAATAATTGTTCCAATAATGGTGAAATTTGTTTTGTTATCCATTTATTTGTATCATTATGATAATCCCAACCAAATTCATCTAATATATCAACGGTTAAACGAAGTTGTTCACCATATTTCCAAAGTGTTTGTGATGATCGTTCAACAAACAAACGAAATTCACGCATATTTTCATCTGCTCTTAGTATTCGATTACGTATTTCTAACCAAATACCAGTTATATCAATACGTAATTGTATCAATTGTGTTTCAAGTGTTTGTATAATTGGATTATCATTGGTCAAATTTTGATGATTAGGATAATGTTGTCGTAATTTTGTTTCAGTTTTATTTGCCAATTCTTCACTTTGTCGTAATACACGTGTTAATATTTCTAACCATTCACGATATTTATCATCATCATCATCATGATGTCTATCTGTAGTTGGACGATATGTTGTTGTTGTTGTATAACGAGAATCTATTTAATTTCAATAGAAAAAAAATTAAAAGTTTTTCTTGTTCCAAATCACTAACCATAATATTGTAGACGAATTCTTGAACAAGCCATTAATCGATTTGGATCATTACTTGAATAATATTTATCCTCCAATATTAGCGGATAATTTAGCTAAAGAATAAAGAATTGGTTGAATTTTAATCATCAAAATGTGGTAAAAATGCAGATAATAATTTAAATAATTACCGAAAATCGATTCATATAAGTAATTGTTTTTTGTATTCTTAATATATGATTAGCTTCAATTGGACATGAATCTAATTGATATTTACTTGGATTTTTACATAAATCACCAATATTATTTATAATATCAGTTTGTTTGGATTGTTGAAATGTTTCATTATTGTATAACATACGTGCACTAATAGTTGCGGAAAATGTTATCGAATATGATAGGGAATTTTTATTTAGTATAACACATTCATCATTTGTTGATCGTTGGTCATCACAACCATCAACGCTGACCGAATAAACATTATGAAGTCCACAATCTTCATAATTCAGATTTGTTCCAATTACCGATCGATAATTAATAGTGATGATGATCATCATCATCATCAAAATTGTTTCGAAATTTTGAAAAACCATTTTTCTTTTGTTTGGTTGGTTTGGAAATGATTTCAATGAAATGAAATGGAATTTTTTTTTACTTGAAAAAACAAAAGTTTTTTTTTATTTGTTTTTAAGATTTTTTGTTTAATTAGAACAATGACAACAACAACAACACACTTGACCTATTACCACAGGTGATTATCAGGTAAAACAATAAGTGCAATATCGATAATTGACAAAAAAAAATGTTATCAATCAATCAACAAAAGCTGGTGCTTATTTTGACTTTGATTGTCCATTTTGATCTCCATCATTATCATTAACATTTGAAACGTCATCAAAATGACGATATTGATCAATCAGATTGAATAAAAGAAATGTTTGTTCTTTGTTAAATTTTCCTGGAAACATTAATTCAATAAATGATAAATCATTAGGCATTTCATTCATTAACATAACAA
This sequence comes from Dermatophagoides pteronyssinus, assembly GCF_027571235.1. Classification (NCBI taxonomy): domain Eukaryota; kingdom Metazoa; phylum Arthropoda; class Arachnida; order Sarcoptiformes; family Pyroglyphidae; genus Dermatophagoides; species Dermatophagoides pteronyssinus. The sequence continues at coordinate 217,416 of NW_027461543.1, forward strand.
TTTCATTTGATGTTAATGAAAAATTCTGTTTCAATTCATTGGCCAATGATTTTGAACGTTCTAGATTTAAATTTTTTACAGCATCCAATGAATTTAATTTAATATGATTACCAACATCTTTTAATGAATTTCGAAATTGTCCAAATGTTGATTCTTTGGCAATATTTCGTAATATTTGATCTGATGTTGTGGATGTGGATAGAATTTTATCAATTTTCATTGATTGTTCTTGTATGATTTGTAATGCACGATAATTTGGTATCAATGAAATTGATTCAAATTGATTTGTTGATGAATCAGAATCTAATTGATTATCCATGATATGGCGGTGATGATAATCTGAAAAAAAATGACAACAACCAAAAATCACGTGGTTTGCAAATCATCAAGCAGTGTTTGTGCAAACGAAAACCATTGATAGATGGCAGTAGCAGCTAGTTTTTTTGAAATTTTGTAATAAAAATTTTATTTTTTAAATAAAATTGTCTTTTTGGTTTTCACCTTGTGAAATTAATAATTATAATAATCAATATTAGCATAATTAAGGCTAAAATGTTTCTGTAAATCTAATACGAAATGTTCAAATTTTGCAATTTCAATGAAAACATTTTTCAATGCATTATAAATATCTTGTGGATTATCAGTTAATTTTTTTTGTTGTAAATCATGTAAACGATCACGTAAAAATTTTGATCGATCATAAATTTGATCCGATTCTGAACGTCGATCTTCATGCATTAAAAAATTGGCTTCAATTTCAGCACCTTCAATAAGTTCATCGATAGCATCACTTAAACCAGATAATCCAACATCATCATCATCTTCATCACCATTGATTAGATCACAAAGAAATGGAAAAAATTTCATCATTAATTCCATATCATTGATTAAGAATTCAGTTGATTTATGTAAAAATGGATTATTTAAATGTTCGGCTGAAAATTTTAATCGTTTTTCCAATGATTTTAAATATGCTCGTTCATCGGTCATAATCATTCTCCAAAATGTTTTTCGAATATTTCCACTTTCTGGTACTAATGTTTCAACTTTTTGATGACCATTACATGGTGATTGTTTTAACATTGTTTCCGATTTTTCCAAAGCAGTTTTAATCGATTCTATTCAAACGAACGAGAAAATTTTACATTTTAAAATTAATTGACTGAAAAGAAAGAAAGAAAAAAAATTTTACCAGCTAATTCGACTGTTTGTTGATTTAATGCCATCCGGGCCATTAATCGTTTCTTTGAAATTACTTTCGTTGTTGTTGGTGATGCAGATGACCAACAAACGCAATAAACAATAAAAATACTGACCAAAATAATGGTCGAAATATTCGCTGAACGTAATTGAGACATTATCATCGGTTGCAAAAAATGTTTATGTTTTTCAATATAATTCCCCACCAAAAAAAAAAACAAGAAAAACAAACTCAAAGTCAAAATTTAATACAATTTAAATACAATCAATCAAATCGATCAAAATCAATATCTGATCAAAAGATCCCCTTATCGATTGCTCTTGAATTTCATTATTTTTTTTTTGTACCGCATTTTTTTTCTTTGGAAATTTTTTTTTTAAATTAATTAAATTCATCAATAATGTTTTTTTCTTGCAAATCCACTTGCAAATCAACAACGACGACGACAATGATGATGACAATGACAACAAAAAAAAAAAAAGTATCCTTGATTTCAAGTGCCATATGATCTTTCATGACAAGAGGATTTATAATTTATTTTTTTCTATTTTCACTCTTATCGGCCATCATTATCAATATAGTCGACAATATTGCATCATCTTTTTTTTTTAAATTCAACCAAACAACCAACGACCATAATGAAAACATCAAAGGAAAAAATTCGGACAATATCCGTCCTAGGTGATGATGATAATAATGATATTTAGATGTCCATTTCCTTACTTTTCCGTACTATTGATATCATCAACCATATGGTTCGTTTCCCGATATTTACCCGATGATAATAAACTGAAATACAACTCTTTCATACATAAACGTTCGAATAGTGAAAAATGAAAATGACAACAAACAAAACAAAAAACCTAGGTCATCAAGTCAAGTGTGTGTGTTTCTGTAGATCAAGAGATAGAATTGATGACTATCATCATCATCATTATCATATAAACGATAATAATTTTTTGGGAAAAAGGCAAAATAACAGAAAAAAAACTTGTGAAATTTTTTTTTTGTTATAAACAAAAAAAAGTTATGATCGATATGAAATACAAACAATAACAACAACAAACGGAAAACGAAAGTTACAAACATATTTTGTTTGTTTGTTTTTCCGAAAATTTATACCCGGGATATACAGGATGATGATTTGAAATATTGAAAACAAAATTTGATTTTTGGTATCCAAAACACACATTTTATGATTCATAATCCTTGATCAATAATAACAACAAAAACGATATTTTGTTCTGTTCGATTCCAAAAAATATGTAAATATTTTTTTTGTTTGTTTCCTAAATTTCGATGATGATGATGATCAATGTCATCGTCAGGCTTAATCATCAATCTATTCATCATTTTGACCATATTTGTGTAGAATTTTCGGGAATTTTTTTTTCTCTTCAACAATCCACAAACATAATCATTGATTGATCAAAATTGTTGAGAAAAAAAAATTTAATTACCTCGGTATAATTGAAAATAATCAATAATCAATCAATTTGATCAATGGATTGTGTGGCCATTATCAATTATTTCTGATTCAATTGGAATTTAAATGAATCTGTCAATCATTCAGAAAATTGATCAGGTCAAGATCAATTGAATTCAATCAAACAACGAAAAAAAAGGAAAGGATTATTCAATTGATTTAGTTTTGAACAACAACAACAACAACAACAAAAATCCTTTCAATTTCATTTTCAACAATTTTTTTTTCTTAATCAATTCAATCGATTACAAAAAATCATTGATACATTGTATCTAGTTTTTTTTATTTGATGAAAATGAATTTTTATTGGATTTCAATTTATTTATATGAAAAGGGAGAAAAATCAATGAAAAAAAAACAAATTGATTGATTGAATGAATGAATGAATGAATTGGATAATTGAAATTGAAATTGAATGATGCGAATTATCATTTTTCTCTTTCTCTCTGTGTGTGTGTGTTTCTTTGTTTGATTGGTGTTTGATGTGTGTTTAGATGAACAAAAAAAAGAAAAAACATTTCATTCTGAAATGATCATCACATTGGAATTAAAAGAAGAAAAACTAACAAAAACCGAAAACAAAAATGTGTGAAAAATTGATAATATTGGGCAGCCGATTGAATGTTGATGAAAGAAAATTTTGAAAAAAAAACGAAACGAAAAGTTTGTGTACAAAGTTGATGTTTGTTTTGAAGAAATTTCCAAATGACACACAGGGCACATGACACCTTGTTTTTTTAAAAATTATTTCTTATTATGAGGCGAGGTTAAATGGAAAATTAAAAGCAAAAAACAAAATGAATTTACAAAATTTTTTCCGGTAATAAATACATTATAGCAAACACACACATGTGATTAATTCTCTGTTTGGTTATTTGAAAATTTCAAAAAAAAACCAAAAAAAAAAAAAAAAAAAAAAAAAATATCGATTATCGATATAGGGATGATTGTGGATGGCCAAATTAAATATCAGCAGCAGTGAAGAAGAAAGAAAAAACCAAAACAGAATAAAAAATAAATTCAGAGAGAGAGTGAGAGAGAGATCGTGATGAGAAAATTTTTTTTACGTAAAGAATATTCTTATTCTGTTGTTCATTGTTTTGTTTTTGTCGATTCTGCTGATTTTTTTCCTTCTAATGTTCTTATTAAAAATGAACAGAATTTTCAATTTAAAAAAAAGAATGAAATGCAAATAGAGATGAAATGATGGTGTGTGTGTGTTGGTGAATTCAAAAAATGAAAACATTGACTGTATGACATAATCTTTCCAGAAACTAATAAAAACAAAAAAATGTTCATTTTTTCAAAATGTTTCTGTGTTTAAAAATATATTCTTTGTTGTTGTTGTTGTTGTTTATCGGCTGATTATGAGCCGCTACATGTTGTTGATGATGTGATGTAATCAGAAAAAAATATTCATCTTCTTCATGTCATATACAAAATAATCAAAAAAAAAATGAAAAACAATAATAATCAATATTTGAATAACGCATATTTAGGATGAAAATAGACCATGAATATATAGAAAGATAATGAATGAGAGAGATAGATGCTTTTATATGTTATGTATGTGTGTAGGTTTTTTATATAAAAATTATTTATCAATAATCGATTTATCCATCAATTGTACCGATTCTGAACAATTAGATTGATCAAGGCCATTTGCATTTTTCTGTTTTTTTGTTTGCATGTTGGATTTTTTCTTATTCAAATACATTTGATTTGTACGAGATCGATGTCCTTTGGTTTTCGGAACGAGAAGAAAAAAAAATTTGAAAAGTTTAAAATTTTCTTTCAAAACAAAACAATCGAAACAAACAAACAAAAACACTTACTTATAATCAATATGGGCACAATAATAATGATGACTAAAATGATCAACATTGTTGTTAAAATTGCAAATGTCCATATTAAACCATTATCATTTGAATTTAATGGACCAAGTGCTGATGCTTCAACTAAATCAGGTGAAATCGATGATGATGATGATAATGAATGTTGTTTATTAACATGTTGTTGTTGTTGTTGTTGATTTGTAAAAATATTTAAATTATTTGGATCATCACGTTGATGATGATCTAAATCATTTAAACTTGGTGGTTCATTTTCAGGTAATGGTATTTCATCTTTTTCTTCTTGTTCATCATCATCATCATCATTATCCGCATCTAAATCATCGCTGAAATTATCCATTTTCGATTTATCATTAACCAAATTATCAATCGTTTTTGGTTCATCAATATTATTCACTTTTGGTAGTGATGGTAATTTTGTTGTTGTTGTTGATTCAGGTTTTATTGTTGTTGTTGTTGTTGTTGTTGTCGTCGTCGTAGTTGTTGTTGTTGTTGGACTAGTCATTATTAATGTTGGCGCATCATTTGCCAAATCAGTTGAATTATCATAACAGTTTAATAATTCACGTAATGAACCCTTTATTTTCGAGAGAAAAGTGGATTAAAATCAATATTTTTTTCAAATGAAAACTTACTTTAGGTAAAAATTTAACATCACCATCAGGATTCTGCTGAAAATTTGTCCAAATAAATTCAAATACTTTCATATTATCAGTCAAACCAAATGTACGTTGTTTTGGTTGAAAATGAAACATTCCTGCTACAAATTTTTCATCATCAATCATTTGATCATTTAAATTTTCCCATTGTTGTTTTGTTCGATCATTAATGTTATTAGGTGTTAATTTTCGTCTTATAATACGTTGTGATAGATCAGTTTTCATATCATAAACAGAAAAAAATAAATCCAAATGATTCGGTACAAATATACCGGATCGATAATAAAGATTTGCGGATTGTATACCTACAGTGTTCAATCAAATCAAATCAAATGAAAGTGAAAGTTTGTGTTAAAAAAAAAATTCTTGAAAAAAAACACTAACCATTTTGTGATGGCCAAAATGAACCAAACATAATTGAACCTTGTTTTTCCATCATATTTATATCCAAACCAGTACGATTCAATTGATCCAATAATTTTTGATTTAATGATTTTTCATCCAATAATTGTAAACGTTCATCACCGTTATCATCATTAAGTTTATATAATGCAATACCATATGTACGATCTTTATCGATCACTCGGTTCCCAATAACAATATGTATACGTTCCAAATCATCATGATCACCTTCATCACATATACCAGGAATTTTACAAATACCATTCAAATTGATAACAGTATCAACCCAACGGAAATTATCTAAATGAAAAATGAAAAAAAATCGAATGATTGAAAATTTAATTAAAAATTTGGAAGAAAAAAATCCAAAAATGAAATTAAAAACCCGAAAAAAACCCAAAAATCATCATGACAATGATAGAATGGGCGTAAAAGGTTCATTCATATTAACCATAGTCACGTATCATTCATAAAACTAATATTCTACCTGGAAAAAAATTATTACCAGGTTAATTAACCTTGACGAGATTGGATCCAGAAAAAACTAAAACTGAATCATAATTATCATTATAATCATAATGATGCCTAAACCATAAACCATTCTATGCTACCGATATATCTATTGGCCAACAAAAATTCATTTCCAGATAATGTCGGTGGCCAAAATAAAAAAAAACAACAAAATAACCGACCTGTCATCATCATAATGATGATGATGATGATGATGATAATTTCAAATATCGGATGCGGTTGGTTGATTTTTCATTTTGCCCAATTCTCTCGCTCTATTCAATGAATAACCAAAAAAAATCGCATCATTTTTCAAAAGATTCACATGAACAGTGAATATGAGCAGATATGACATTTAGATTTAGTGATGGTTTATAATGAAAAAAAATATAATTTATTACCGCCCCCGCCTTTAAAAATAAATGATCATCATCATGATGATGGTAAACAATTGAAAATCGTGGAAAGCATTCGACCTTTGACCCAAGAGAGTTTTTATCATTAGTTTGGATGTTCATTTTCATCATCATCATGATGATCATGATGAAAATGGATTCTATTTTTTTTCGGTTGTTATTGTTGTTTATCTGAATTCGATCTGACCTTTCACCACCACCAACCAACAAATGAAAGCTCACTGTATTTTTTTTTCTTCTTCAACAGCCGATTTAATTGTAATTTTATGGAAATTTTTCTTTCATTCGTTGAATGAATGAATGACGATAGCAACCAAACAAATCAACGAAAATGAAAAAACCCAAATTGGAAAAAAACAACGATGACAGGTAAAAAATTCAAAATTTTTTGAAAAATTTTTGAAAAAAAAAGTAAAAAATAAAATGAGTTTTCAGTTTTCCATCAAAACAATGTCATAATTTATCATTCGGATGATGATATCATCGGGATAAATTATGATGATGGTGGTGATCGGTTGATGATATCATTCAAACAGAGAATGACAGCAATATAATCGAATCATATTTAATCGATGATGTCAAACAAATTTGTTTTCCATAACAAATTATCGGAGGGAAACTTTTTCGGGTGAAAAAAATTTCCACAGAAATCATCATTTGAATAATTTCTGTTGAAATTTTTGTTTTTTTTTTTTTTTGGCTACCTGTTTGATTTTTTTCTCACACAGTGTTTTTGGAGTGAAACAAAAAAATCGTGCCTTATCTGGATGAAAAAATAAATGAAAATAAATAACAAAGTCACTCGTGACTCTTGTCGGATGAAAATGAATTTTTTTTTTGTGCATTTTCAAGAAATTTTCCAAGAAAAAATATTTATGGAAATTTTCTCTTGTTTTTTATCATCGATTTAAAATCTGAAAAAGAAAATTTAAATTTTTCTTTTAAAACGAACCAGAAAATTGTTATGATTTTTTTTTCATTTAAAAAAGATTTCAGTCACGTTTTTTCCCAATAAATTTTACCTGGTTTCTTGGTTGATTAAAAAATTTAAATTTTTTAATTTTAACCAAAAAAAAACAAAAAAAATTTATTGAAATTGACCAGTGTGTGTGTGTGTGGCCTGAAAATTGATTGTCATAATATGCAGAGGCCATTCTGTCCAACGAATAAAGATATTCAATTAAGTTAAGTTGGGCAGTGTGCAGTGCGTGTGGTCACTTATGACCGGAATGTTTCAAGTTTTTTTTTGATTTAAAACAAAAGAATTTTTCTCTGAAAAACAACAACAACGGCGTGAACAACAACAACGATTTACCTGGAAAATCAATTAACCTGAAAAACAAAAACAGAGGAATTTTCTTGACGAATGATGGACGACGGTCAACAGCGACTGAAAAAGAAGTAAAGTAGGCAAAACAAAAAAAACAATTAGGTGAAACTAAATTAAATTGAATGAACAATGTTTTGACCTTTGACCGTTGGGTTCCCTTAAGAAAAAAAAAGATTTTCTCTTGCAAAAAAAAGATACAAAACATGCTATATACACACCGTACACACTTTAGATATGACCAACAAGTTAAAATAGTTCAAAACAAAGTCATCATTTGATTCAAGTATTATTTACTGATTTCAAAGTCACTTACAAAACAAAAATTTGTCAATTTAAAAACAACAAAACTGGACAGGTTTTTTTTGTTTTGTCTTATGGATGTTTGTGTGTAGATATAGCCAATGTCGAAATTCCAATGTCGAAATTTGAAATTTGAAAAAACAAAAAAAAATTTTATTTCTGGCTTCAAATTTTAAATGTTTATCTCCGGTCACCAATCAATCGACAATGTAGACCTAAATTTTTTTTCAAAGAAAATTTGACCGAATTTTTCGTTTGTTTTTGAAAAAAATCAAGATTTTTTTCAATCATTTTGTTTGCTTGATGTTTTTTTTGAAGAAACGAAAAATCGATAGTAGCCGACAGGCAATAAGAGAAAAAAATATCGTCAACGACGAAGGCGAAGACGACATTGACCTGTTGAAAGATTATCTATGGCCATAATTGAAACAGGGCCAAAAAAAAACCTAAATAAAGTTGTGTTGGAGATGCGGCAGTTGTCTGATTTTTGTTTGGTGCAAAAAACAGAAAAAAAACCTAGATAAATTCAACAAGAATTTTGATCTTGATATCCAAAAACAATAAGAATTTGATGAATTTCGATCGATCAGTGAATAAGATGCTAATAAAATGACCTAAATTTCAACCAAACAAAGATGTTTGTCTGGTGTTTGGACATTGATAATCAGAAGGTCTATTTTTCGAGATTTCCGAAAGTTTTTCATTCATTCATTCATAACTTGGGTAAAAAAAAGCGAAATTATTGATTTTTGATTGACGACTTTTATTTGATCAATTTTTTTGACACAAATAAGTAAAAATAGCCAAAAAAAATCAAATTAGTCAAAATCAAACTGATGAAATAAAACTTGTTGATAAAAATCAAAAATTCATTAATCGATCGATATTTTTCAACAAAAAAAAAAAAAATCCAATCAAAATCATCATCAGAAATATCATCATTTATATTCATCATCGTTGTTGATCTACATATAAAAATAACCCTTTACTTCCAATTGCTGATGCTATTTTTGGTTCATCATCGTCAAAGATCAATTTCCGCATCTGTATCTGATAAATATTCATCATCATCAACACTTGGATAAGATTCAAATGAACCAACCTGATCTCGTTTATTCAGTTATCGTTTCATTTTAAAACAGAAAAAAATTAAAGAATTGATTGGGCTGATTTTTTTCGTTCGTTCGTTGATCGATTGATCAATCAATATTTTAAATGTATCAATCACACACACACACACCAGCAGCAGTAACAAAATGTTATGGGAGGATGAAAAAATCAATCAATTCAATTGATCGATTTTCAACCAATATTTCATTTCAATTTTTTGAAGTGTTAAATTCATCACCACCACCACCACCAAAGCATCATTCGAATTCAATCCGTTCATAATGATGCTTTGATGGTGGTGATAATGGTCGCACCCAGAAAAAAAGAAAAAGAAAATTTCATTTTTTAAAGCAGAAAAATGAATGATGAAGATCGATAAATCAAAGATTGATTAAAAAAGATGATTGTTTTTCGCTAACTTCACTTCAATTTTTTTTATCAATTTTCAGATTTTTCTTTATTGAAAATTCATTCATTTTTTGTTTCTCCTGAGATTATAATCCGGTAGTAATCATAATCATCAAATGAAAGATAAGTGTCTTCAGGCTCAGATTCTCAATTGAAATGAATGATCATGGTTAAACGGTTTTTTTCTTCATTCGTCTGTCATTTTTTTTTTTTTTTTTTTTTTTGAAGAAAAAATCAAAAAATCATATCACATTTTGCATGATTTTTTCCAAAAGGTTCAACAAACCCGAAATATGAGTTAATGAAAGAAGCAAGAGCAAAAATCTTATGCAAAGATCAGAGATCACTATCACTGTATGTTTGATTTATTCGAAGAATAAGACATAAATGAAAACCTCCTACTCTTTTGACACTGGTGAAATTCATTTTTAAAAAATTTTAAAAAATTTAAAATTTCATATCATAATCGTCGATAGAACGAAACAACAACCTACTGGAATCACTTGAATGTCAAATCAATTTAGAAATTTCAAAAAAATGCCAATATTGCAGAATATTCTTCAAAAAAATGATGCACCTTTTTCAAAAATAATAGTTTCTTTTCTTTTTCGTTTTGCCTGTCACATTCTTTTACATATTAACCACACAGTTACAACAAAAAAAAACAAAAAACAAAGTACAAAATTATCATCATCATCCGAGGATTAACATTTCATCGAGATTAAGGTCAAGAAAAACAACAACAACAACCACAGTGGTCACATATGATAATCATCATCAAGATGGTTAAATGATGATCACGACGATAATGATGGCAATTTATGAGATAATGATAATAATAATGAGATTTTTCTTTGGTTTCTTATGGTTTTCCTATAATGATGACACCTACGCATTGTTAATCTAAATGTTTTTTTTTCTTTATTCATTTCTTTCGAAAGCAATGATAAAAAACAAAACAAAAAACAATGAAATAAATCATGTGGCAAACCATTATCATTATAATCATTATTTATTCATTGTTTTTTCCCATTCGAAATCAACAGAAAAACAACAACAGAAACTACAAACAATATTTTTTTGCTTGCTTTCAGTGAATCACCTACCGTTATATGTCTATGTCTGTGTTTGTATTGGTGTTTGTGTGGTTTTTATGTGTTAATCCATTCGTCCTACATAAATCTATAGATAGTGAGACGTGGCTTTTTTACCAAAAAAAAAAAAAAACCACACGATAACCAAACAAAACATCGATTAAAAACAAGAACAGAAAATTTAAATTTTTGAATTTTGAAAAAAAAATTTTCATTCGATTAAGATAACAATATGAGTTTGGTTTTTTTAAGTTTTTCAAAAAAAACTAACGGTGGAAAAAAGAAATCATTGCACTTTATCTTCTTTGATAAATAAAAATGTGGGTGGCAAATAAATCATGATGATGATGATGATGATATTCTTTGATCATCATCATCATCATCAACAACAACATTCGTTAACAAACCAATGACATTATCAGCATCATCATCATCAAGAAAATTAATGTCAATCTTAATGTCGATGAACTTGGTTAATTCTTGTTTTTTTTTGTAGAAAATTTATTCTCGGTTTTGTTTTTCGGGTAGGAAATATTCACATAATGAAAATGTTTACTATGTTTAGATTAGACTTCTTCAAGTCACTCTTTTTTTCTCAGAAAAAATGAATTACCGGCACGAAATAATGAATTTTGCGAAATGAAATGTTGTTTCGCTTTTTTCAGAATTTACTATGAAGCACTTTGATCATCATCATCATTATAATCGACATAATTTTGGCTAAAAATCAAGAATCTAAATGATGATGATGGAAATGGATTATCATTATCATTATTATTATATCATTAATTTACCGGATAATAATTCTGTCAAAAAAACAAGAAAGAAACAAAGAAAGATTCTTAAAAGTGAATATGTAAAGAGAATGTAAATTCATCCATATCCAAATTCATCAGATCAATTAATCATTCCATTCCGTTCATTCATTCATTCATTCAGGAAAAAAGTCTTTTTTCGTCCAAAAAGTCAAAACTCGAAATATTTTATTAGCTTGTCTTTTTGCCGTTGTAAAGAAGAAAAACCGAAAGACACAGTAAAATAACCAAGAAAATTGAACATCGTAAAATCAGAAGAAAAAAAAACATTCAAGTAGAACAATTTAAATGAAATAAAAAAAATTGAACTCAAATTGTTCGTTGACATCGTTGATAAACCAACCAACTTTGGAAAAAAAGTAGTTAAAATTCAGTAGTAATAATGATGGTGATGAGCAATTTGTACAAACTTGATATTTGAAGAAACTAATGAATATTCAATAATAAAAAAGTTTGTTTGGTTTTTTTATTGATTTCTTTTCTTTCTTTTCGAGTTATGTCACTATCGATTTGATAAGATAGCAGAAGGGGGAAAATTTTTTGGGAAAACCTGAAACATTTTCGGAAACATTTCCAATGGAAATAAAATAAAAAATGTCAAATTGTCATAGCTTGAAGCAAATTTTAAATCCACGATTTATTGGTTCAAACAAATAATCCCTGTGCATCCCATATTTTACTTTTCAATTGAAATTTTTTTGTTTTTAAAAAAAATTTCAAAAAATGAAAAACGAGAACAAACAAACAAATATTACAAAAGAAAGAAACACACACCCGAAACAAATGAAAATAAATCATCATCATCCTGGCCTATCATACAATCTATGAATGTTTTTTCTTTTCCCTATTGATATGGAAGGATCTAATTTAATTAATCAATCAAATCAAAACAATGATGTTTTATTATCGATTGATTGATTGATTGATTTTATTTGATTGATTATAATCATAAAACTATAATTATGGAAAACAAAAAAAACTTCAAACATGATTGAAACATCAGAGCATAGACTAGACACACACAGAGACAAGATAATCAAATTAAAAACAAAATGATTACAATGTTGTTGTTATGCAAAAAACAAATGACATTGAAAATTACAAAATGAAAATGAAAAACTTACTTTTACCAAATAATTCATTAATATTATATATATGTTGATAAAATTTTTTTTGTTCAACATTAAAACGATAAATTATACGTGAACTTAATGATAGATAAATATCCTGGCCGATATTATAAACTTGAATAATATTTGAATGTGATTGACAAAATGGTGAACTAGATGATTTTTCATGTAATAATAATGATGATGATGATGATGAATTTGATGATGATGTGATTGGTAACGACCAATTTGTCGATATTAATGTTGTTGTTATTATAAAAAATATTGTTATTATTAATCTTGATCGATAAATTTGTGCCATTTTTTTGATTGATTGATTGTTTGTTGACTATATATCTGAATTATTTATTCCACACAATGATGATAATTTGCCATTCAACCATTAAATTAATCCTTTGAATTCATTTGGGGAATAACCGACAGAAATGCTGTTTGAAAAAAAAAGAAAAAATGAAATCGAAAATTAGTCAGGAAAAAAAATTTGCATTTTGGCTCGATCTATAAATATAGAAAATTTCAAAATGATACGAATCAGCAGCAGCAGCAGCAGCGATGAAAAAAAAGGATGAGAATTTTGTTTATTCATTGAATATCAGTCGGGTTAAAAACAAAAAATATGATGATCATCATCATTTTCGTTTTCAGTTTGGCATTTGCACGATCTGACACCTTTCACTTTTACTTTTTTGCTGTTGTTGTTGTTGTTGCTATCTTTGATTTAATTACATCATAAAAATGATGATGATGATGATGACTATGATAATAAGTGTGTGCGTGGGGGAAGGGAAAAAAATTTAACCCATTTTGCCTAGCCAGGAACCAAAAAAAACTGGGTCGATTCATGAATTCAGTCGCCAAAAATGTTGACAACAACAATAATTAACGTTTTTTAAACAATTTTAAAAACTTTAAAAAAAACAATTCAAGTGAAAATGTCAATCAATTTTCCTGATTCGTTTACCGGAATATCATCATCATCATAGAATCACATTAATCAATCAAAGACAAACAAAAAAATAATCTAAACAAACCGCATTGTAAAAAAAACAACAAATCAAAATAAAAACTTATTTCCGTCAAGAATTTAAAAAAAAAGTAAAATTTAAAAAACAAAAATTCTAAACAGATGTGAAAACAAACAAATAAACACCCGGATATTATTTAGACATAAACAAAATTATTACACAAGTGTTAAAATGAGCGAAAATAAAACATGTTGTAAAATTATTTTTTTTTTTTTTAATTGGTTAATTGAAGCAGAAGATAAACAAACAAACGAACACACACAGACAGACATGAGAAAACAAACATCTTAAATGATAACAAAGGGTTAAAAAAATCATCCATTCATTCATCAATCATGATTTTCATTGAAAATTTCAATGAAAAAAAAATATTATGTCATTTTTTCATTTGAAAAATAATTAGCATCAAAAACAAAACAAAACAAACAAACAGGAAAAAAAGGATGATAATTAGTGTTTCTATGAACTAATATTGATGGTTATTATCAACAACAACAACAAGTTATCTTTTTTTCAGTGAAAAAAGGTAACGAACCATGCAAATGAATGAATGGTTAATAGGGAAAAACAAAAAAAAAATCAACATAATCGTTATATGAATAATTTTTCATAGAATCATCTTGATTATAATGATATTCATCTTTTTGTTTATGTAAATGTTTATTAACCCATTAGACGCAGTGAAAGAGAGAGACATTTAAATAAGTGAATGGAGAAACGAAGAAATCATCCATCTGTATCCAAAAAAGTTTGGATGTTTGTTTTTGCAAAAAAAAACACAACATATAACATGATCAGAATGATGATGAACAAGCAAAGCAATTGATTGGAAATGAACCGAGAATAAATAAACATTGAAACATCAAAACACACAAACCAGTGATGGAGAGAGAAAGAAAAGAGATTAAAGATTGTCCAGATGGTCGATGGTGTGTATATAGTGGATGATTAGAAAAATTAGATCAAAAATCAACTAAACAGAACTTTGAACCAGAAGAAAAATCAGTTTTTTGGCAATAAAAAAAATGTCTTTATTTTACAATTTTCTTTTGGGCCAAAAAACAACAATGATTTAGGATGTTGGTGGTGGTGGAACACTGGTAGTGAAATTTATTTCTTTCGGCTAATTAATATGGAGGAGAAAAACAAGACGGACACACAAAGATAACGGGTAGACGATGAAGAAGATTCAATCAAAATGACAGTCGTTTTTTTTTCGTTCGTTCAAATTCAATTCAAATTAAAGAAAAATCAATGAAAAATTACAGCCAAAGAAAAATCAAGAAAAGAACCATAAAAAAATAGTTAATTTTGATGGAAAAAAAAACTAATAAAACAAAGATCAATTTCAATCGGTAAATGTAATGATGATAAATATTTTTCTTTGTTATCTCTATGTTGTTGTTGATATAGTTTTTGATCAAATTACAAAAAAAAGTAGATAAAAGTAGATTTCCATAGAAATTAAAATTTGAAGGATTTAGGTGTGTGTGTGTTGCGTGTGTGCATGTGTTCCATCAATAAATAGGAAATGTCATTGCAACCAAACAACAACAACAACCAAACGATAACTGACAACGATGACTAACTGGATATCACTAAATGAATGATTTTTTTGACACCTAGATTCAAATATTTGTTATAGTAACTTATATTTTGATGGTTTAATTTGATTAAGTTAATTATAATCAAATATTTGATATATGTGTCTCTTTGGTGTTTGTGTTTACGTGTTTGATTGCAAGTACAATTAATTAATTAAAATTAATTAATTAATCTTAATCAACATTAAACCAAACGAGGGAGAGAAGGAAAGAAAGAGAGAAAGATATTGATCAAAATTCAACACGTGGCGCCAAAATGGCCGACAATAATGATGTTTTAAAATAACTACCAATAACAGGTTGATTTGAAAACGTACGGATCACATTTAGGATCCTCTCTCATTAAAAAAAAATTGAAAATTACGTTCAAAATAGAGTCTTTTTTTTCTTTCCGAAATTTATTTTTTTTCTTGAATTTTTCATCGTCAAAACACAGGACAATGACATTCGCCATTTGTTGTTGACCTTGTTGTTTGAGAGACCCTTGAAATATTTGTTATTATTATCCATTGGATCATCATCATTAACAATTTTTTCATTTGAACAAATGTCAACAAACGAAACTTTCATTTTCATTTTCAAAAATGAACATTATTAATTTCAATCAACCAATAAGTCATATCACTAACTCCAAAACATTAATCATTTTTTTTGCAGTGAAATTTTTCAACGAAAAACAAACAGAATTTTGAGAAAAAAAATTTTAAAGAAAATCTTAGATGATGCCAATGAACGAACATTGAATACAAGCAAGCAAACAAACATAAAAAAAACATCCAAATATGAAATGTCTCCCTGCAAAAGCAATCCAAGTTCATCCATAATACAAATATACAAATAAAGAAAAGGTCATAGGCAATTTCTTTGTTGCGAAAGAGAAAGAAAATCCTCTTGTTTCTTATGTCATCAAGCACTAACCAAGCAAGCAAGATAGAAAATCTATTCAAGAATGACATTTGATTGACATTTCAACATTCAAACACACAATGGTTTTGATTATCGATTTGATGATTTTGATCAGCAAAAAGATCGATAATATGATATGATTGTGATATGGAAAATGAGAAGAAAATACCGAAAAATCGGGAATCGATGACCTTAAACTTTGACCCGATGTGTTCTTCAACATCAAAAACTAACCCGAACAAAGGAGAAATTTTTCGTCATCATAATCTGGCAGTCAAGAAGTGGAAAAATTTTTTTTCCATCACTTTAACAAGGAGAAAAAAAATGTCTAAAGAAAATTTCCGAAAATTTTGAAAAACAAAAAAAACAAAAAACAGATTTTTTCTTTTTTTTCAAAAACTTTTCTTCAAAATTAAAAGATAAAAAGAATCGATTAAAAAAAGCGAAATAAATTTTCAAAAACAAAATGTCCACCACCACCATGGATGGACCACCAGGCAAAATTCCGGGGAAATTTTATAACCAAAAAAGATTCCCTCGATTGCATAATTAATTAATTCGAGCCTCTTTTTCTTCTTTTTGTTTTTTAAGTTCTTTCTTTTGACTCGATTTAGATTTATTCGATTTTTTTTTGGCTAAATTTTCCAAAATAAAATTGATTGCCTATTCATTTTTGGTTATGAGGCGAATATCCTCACCACACACACACGAATACACGCCCATTTCTTGGATATAAACACGTGTTTTTTCCTTTCGGGATAATTTATTGGAGTTTGCTTTTTCGGATTGCAATATCGTTTTGTTGCCGAAAAAAACCAACCACATAAAAAACCAATTTCAAACAGAAAAAAACATGCACACGATTTAAATTGATATTCAAAAGTCTATCGATAAGATCATTGATCGGTATCATTGGATGATGATGATGACAAATCTCGTGATAAGTAACCATTATGGGTTACGTAACAACGGAAAGAAAGAATCAAAATATTGAATTTAAAAAAAACACGAGCGCGTGCGCTGATAATGATGATGAATGTAACCAAGTCACGCAATGGCACGTGATTGTTGTTATGTTTGAAATGAATTTTTGGTTTCGAGAATTTTTGTTTTCAACAAAAAAAAAAAAATCCAATTCGAATTGAACATTTCATTCTGCGATCAATTTCGATTCGAATGATTTTCATTTGAACGAACGAAATGAAATGTGTGTGTGTGCAGTTCATTAATTTTCTGTTTTTTGGTTTTGCTTTCTGGAGATTCATGCCCACTGTATCGATAAAAACGAAGCCCCAGAAATGAAAGAAAAACATACACGCGTGTTACAACAATCATCAACATGGCTAGGGCCATGTGTGTCCAGTGATGTTTTTTTTGGAGATAATGATTCCAATTCAACTGAATTCAAAAGACCCAAAAAGTCAAAGCCAATGAAAAAAGATGATTAAGTCATTGGATAATGATAGTAGAGTAGTAGTGTGTGTGTGTCCTGTATCATGATTTTTTTTTTTTGATCTGGTCCATTTCATTCAACTAAAACTGATCTATGTGCGCTTTTGGGATAAAGTTAGTGAACCAAAACTACCAAATGATGATCAACATCATCATCATCAAAGATCAAGAATTAAGTTATATAAAAATCGACCTAAATCTAAACTTTTTTTCGTGACTCATCATACTGATCATCAATGACGACCCAAAGGCTGTTTTCAGTGTAAACGATATAATAAACTTTGAACTTTGTCACACACTGTCTGTCTGTATGTGAATGTGGATTATTACTTTAAATGGGCAGCCAGCCAGCCAGCCAGACAGCCAAAATCAAAAATCAAAAAAAAATCAGTCCATATTTAGTCGTTTTTTTATTGATGAAAAATTTTTCAATTTTTTTAATGTTTCATCCGGATATTTTAAACCTTTTTTTCCACAAATAACATTACATCAATAAGATTATTGACATCATCATTGATGTTTTCATCATCAGAAAAAAAGCGAAAGAGTGACGAGTGTCGATATTTTTTATAAAAATAAATTTTTTCCGATTAACCTGGATGGCCAAAAACGAAAAAAAAATCAAATCAAAAATCAAATCATCATATGTGTTGATGAAAGGATGAACAAGAAAAAATCATATTTTCGTTTCAATTTTTGATCCAAATCTATCAATTTCATCAAAGTAACTCTCTCTCTCTCTCTCTCTCTCTCTCTCTCTCTCTCTCTCTCTCTCTCTCTCTCTCTCTCTCTCTCTCTCTCTCTCTCTCTCTCTCTCTCTCTCTCTCTCTCTCTCTCTCTCTCTCTCTCTCTCTCTCTCTCTCTCTCTCTCTCTCTCTCTCTCTCTCTCTCTCTCTCTCTCTCTCTCTCTCTCTCTCTCTCTCTCTCTCTCTCTCTCTCTCTCTCTCTCTCTCTCTCTCTCTCTCTCTCTCTCTCTGTGTGTGTGTGTGTGTGTGTTTGGGAGGGAAATTGAATTAAATTTCCAA
The DNA here is from genome assembly GCF_027571235.1 of Dermatophagoides pteronyssinus. Classification (NCBI taxonomy): domain Eukaryota; kingdom Metazoa; phylum Arthropoda; class Arachnida; order Sarcoptiformes; family Pyroglyphidae; genus Dermatophagoides; species Dermatophagoides pteronyssinus. Next base: position 236,142 of record NW_027461543.1, read on the forward strand.
ATGAAAACGAAAAAAAAAAATAATGTAATCAAAGGACTAAATTGGAAAAAATCAAATGAAAAAAAACCAAAAAATCAAATCATAATATGTATGTGTAAACATTGCTATAAATGTGTAATGTGTGTAATTTTTTTTTCTTCAAAGAGAGACTATAATTTTGTAATTTTTTTACCAAAATTTTAATCATATTTTCTCACATCATATAATAATCCATGCCAAGAGCTTGATTTTGTAATTTTGTTTTCTCCAAAAAAAAAATGATTTTAAAATAAAATTCTCATTATGATAATGATGATAATGATGATTAAGAAGTGAAAAGTCAAAAGTAATAATGATGATAATCAGATATCATTTGATTTTGGCCCACTATTTAAACCCAACTGTGTGTGTGTGTTTAATACCTTGTTATTTTCGCAGAAAGAAGATTTTAAATAAGATTTTTTTTTACTTTCTTGTATGATTATCATCGAAATGATGTTCGTGATTTACACATCATTTTTTTTTGGTTGGTGGTTGATAATCAACAAACCAAAATGATTATTGGTTACCACAACAAATGAATGATATCTGAATCTGATGTTTCTATTTGGTAGAAAGGATGATGATTATGATGATTGAGTAAAGAGATTTGAATTTCAAATGATGATCATCATGTTTAGCACATTGTATTTAAGATGTTTGATGATGACGATGATGATGATAATTTGGAAATGTTTTACACCTTTTTTTTCTCACTTGCGTGCGCGCTCGCCCGGAACAAAATCATTGATTGAAAAATCGATCCGAAACAAAATCAATTGAAAAACCGATCAAGTATCGATTAAACTTACTGTATTTTCCAAACTTAAAAGACTTAATTTTTGAGAAGAAAAAGAAAAGAAATTAGACCTACCACAATAGTAACTGACCATTCAAAAAAAATAAAAATTAATGATGCGAAAACAAAAACAAAACATGTCAAATTTTTTCTTCAATTGTCATTGTCTTTTCTGGAGTAATTTTTTTTCATCAAGAAAAACCATGTCATGACAATGACAATGGATATACATACACAACGCCCAATTATCATCATTATAATTGAAATAAATTATTATTAAGCAAAAAGAAGAAGAAAAAAACGTCAAAACTATGCTTGTTTTCAATTGTTGTTTCACAGCCAGTCATATATCCGGCTATCATATTCATATTTTGTTTATTTATTTTAGAAAGCAGAAAATAGAATCGAAAAAGATGTTCAAATGAATGACTGATGATGATGATGATATATGTGAGCATCATCAACATCCAGATAATAATAACATTTGGCATCACTCATCATCAATATTGAACTTTGACTTTAATCATAATAATCATTCATAAACACTGTACACACACAGAGACAACATGACGCCATGTTTATTTACATTACTTTATCTAATAAAGTGCTTTTTTTTAGTCATTTGGGCGATGTGTAACTAAATATATGAAAAGATTCTTTGTTTTTTTTTTTTTTTTTTTTGGTTCAAGGTGGCCATTTTTTGGTTGTTGTTGTTGTTGTTATAGCTAGTCATCATAGTTTTGTTGTTGTTGTTGTTGTTGAAATTTGTTCGTTACCGGTATTTTGTTGTTGTTATTGTTGATTATGAGAAACAGAAATGTTTCAGGTCGTCGTTATTGTCGGATGATGAGATTTTTTTTTGTAAAACGAGAAATGAGGTTAACTAAACAACAACAACCAAAATATCAACCAGCCAGCCAACGATAGATTTACATAGTGAGTGATTGAAAGAGAGATAAAATCCTGAGAAAATCCTCAATGATGAGATCAATGTGTGAGAGGAAAAAAAATCGATCAAATTAGGCGGGAAAAAAATATTCATTCATTTCTGGTATCGAATCCTGATGAGAAGCCAAATATCGTCAACAAACAAACCGAATCGAACGAAAGAATTACCGGCTGGAAGCCGGATTCCAAGCGATATTCAAAAGGAAGAAAAAAAGACCTTTTCATTCTTTGGATATCTTTAAACATTTTCTTCTTTCTTTCGAATGAATATTTCTACAAAAGAAAACAAGGAAAGAAAGAAAGAAAGAAGAAGACGAAGAAAACGAAAAATTTCCTGAACACACCTAGATGGCAAATATGTAATTTATCATCATCTCTTAGCTTACCAAACTTAACTTACTTAATAATAATAATGACGTAAAAGGTTAAAGTTGATGATGAATTATAACAACAACCGAAACAACAAATGATTGACCGATCGATGAACTTTGTTGTTGCGGATCATCTGGTTGGTGGTCAACAAAAAAAAAAACCCTCATTCATTCATACAGACAAAACACACCCAGATCTTTGGATGTTTACGACAGGTCAGGTTGTGTAACCATCAAAGCAGGCGAATCAAGCAAATGAAAAACTAATTGATTTTGAAAATCTTTTTTTTTCAATTTTCAATTTTTTTTGAATGAAAAAGTTAATTGAAAAAAAAATTGTCTAACCAGGTAACTTTACCTGAAAAAATTGGTCTAAAAAAACAATGGTGGATTGTATGTAAAATACACCCATAATGAAACATCATTTTTGGAAAAAAAAAGATTTAAAAGTTTTTCGTTGTTGACGAAGATGATGATGACAGTGGTAAAACAATGGACAAAAATAATTATTTATTCAGTAAACGAAAAGTCAGAAGTGACAAACCGAAAACCGAATATATGAAGAAAAATGTGCCAAAAAAAAGGATAATCCATCAAAATATCACCTCTATTCAGCAAGTAAGCAAGCAAAAACAAAAGAAAATGAACAAAATTCAATGGCAAAACCTGAATAGGAATGATTTTTGGAACAAACCAAAAAAAAAAAAAAAACAAACAAGGGGAGATTCCAGAAAAGTTTATCATTATCATCAGATCATCATCATTATCAAATGCCCAGGTGGTTTGTAAACAAAGGCAGGTGTGATTAATTTTCATAATTTTTTTTTTTTTTTGAAAAAACAAAAACAAAAAACAATGGACGAAAATTCATTTCGGAATATTTTTTTGCATTACATTTCATTTCCGAAATGATTCAAGTTTAACCTAACCTGAATGAAGTAATAAAGTAATTAATGATTATTGAACCAAACTAATGAATGATGATGGCGATCATCATTATGAATAATCATAATCCATTAGACATTTGATGATAATAAAATTCCCATAAACCAAAAAAACTGAACAAAACCAAAAGTAGAAATAACATTTAGACACACAAATTGTCACATTAAAATGAATATTTCATACAGATAGATAAATGCAGAAAATGTGTGTCATCTCTAGAGACAGATTATCATCACCCACCACCATCACCACCAAAAATAAATACACCTACACACAAACCCAGAAAGATATGCAAATGGACAATATATATTTGATAAACCACAAACAACAAAATTCACATAAACATTATCATTATTAATTAATCATCAGGTAAGCATATACAGAACAAAAAACAAAACACACACACCCGAATTATTGTTATTATGGAAAAAACCAAATTATTCTTCATATTTGATAATAATCTAAATTATTATTATCATTATTATTAGTTGTTTTATTCGTTTTTTTTTTTGGTAGAATGGTCAATTCACAATTCAAAACAGGTAAACATTTTTTGTTTCGGTATTCTGATCACCAAAACACATATGAAAGATATGATGATATCTACAGCGTTCATTCAGGTATGTGAATTTTTTTTTGAATCGAATGAATGAATGAATGAATCAAGCGAACGAATGAACGAACGAAAAAAATGATAAATGTGTTGGGCAGATATAAATCTACCTAGCTGGCTGGCTACCTCTCTGGCTAGTGAAAATCAAAAAAATGAATTTTTCAAAATTTTCAAGAATTTTATCCCTGTGTGTGTGTTTGTGTCAAAATGATAGATGGCCATCATCATCATCAGCATCCAGTGTCCAGTCAGGCGTTTTATGTTTTTTTTCAATGTGAAAATTGATTTTTTTTCTTCTTTTTCCATCAAAGAATATCAATATTATTCGTTTGATATCAGACATTTTCTCCATTTCTGCTTTAATCACACACACGGAATATCATTAAATCAAGGTAAAAGATCTGATGATTTATAATATCCTAGATTAGAATATAAAAAACATAGGTCGCCGACACTTTTGAAAATTATGATGATGAAAATCATGATTTGAAAAAACAACAACCAACCAACCAACCAGGTAAAGCAAACTTTAAATGCAAAAAAAAAAATCCGGAAAAAAATATGTAAACATTCAGAGAGAGACTGTGGGTAAAAAATAAATGTGAGATAATCTATCGATAGTATCGATTTTCAATTGATTTTTTTGATTGATGAATTTTTTTTTGAGTAAACTTTGACTTTGAATTTCTTTGACCAAACAAAACCAACCATTTTCTCTTTCATTCAGCTAAACATAAACTAAGCATCCTTCATTATCATCCGGCCAAATGTCAAAGTTCATGGCATCAGTTTTTGACCATATCAGGCAGTGAAAACTTGAAGTCAGCTAAACATCATCCTAATCATCATCGATGATGATCAGGATTAAAAAAAATTGATTGATCGTGATGATCAGATTATTATCATCCGCATCATCATTATTAAAATCATTTAACAACAACTAAACATCAACCAAAACATCAAACATCGACATGGTTATTATCATCGATATTTTGTTTTCAAACAAACAAACAAACAACAACAGGTTAAACAGGCGCTAATTGAATTCTTCACAGGGAAAAACATTTTTTCCTTCAATTCTGTCACCTGTGTGAAGTCGAAATAGTCGAAAATGATGCCCAGAAAAAAACTAAAGAGTTTAGTTTATTTATTTTCCAAGCCTGGAAAATAAAAAAATCCTTATCAAATGTATCTTTCTGGACAATATATTTTCGTATGTTCGAAAAGTTTTTTCCTATTGCTCATCAGTAATGTAATCAATTTGTTTTAATCTGCTTCATTTTTGTTGTAAATAAATAACTATAAAGTGAAATTGGATATTTACAGGGAAAAAAAGATGACAAATAACATGATTGGGGACAATCTTCCCTCTCTCTCTCTCTCTCTCTCTCTCTGGACAAGATTAATGACAAATTAATCCGCATATTTTAGATATGGAGAAAAAACATGGATTTTTTTCTTCGAATAAACTTTGGTGGTAAACAACAACAACAACAAGTTTACTAACCCTTTGCATTCTTAATTACCACAAGAAAAAAGTGAAATATTTTTGTTTTTTGGCTTGATTTAGATGAGAAAAGTATTTTTTTTCTACTTTGCTTTCAAATTTTAATCATTTTTTGGATGGAATCTCCTTGTTTTGATGATGAATTTCGCATTGAATTTCCAATTTTTTTTAAAATTCGAGATTTTAACGAGATTTTCTTTCTTTTTTGAATCCGATATGATAATTTTTCATTTAATTTAAATTTTAAATTTTTTTGATTAAAAGAAATTTAAAACCTGGATTTGAATGATGGCTGTCCATCATCAATTTAACATGTTTTGACAAATGATGTTGTTTGGCTGGAGCAAAACAGAACAGAAAACTCTGATATAATTTAAATGCAAATTTTTTTTCTAAGTGGATAAAAATTTATGGAAATCAGATCCAGATCAGATTATCAATCTAGATGATGTTTGGTTTGTAATTAATAATAATTTTTTTTTTCAAAGTTTGAAAAATTTCAACAAAAATCTTGACAAAACTTTTGTTGTCAAGATGTCAACATCCTTGTGAAATGAACATTGTTTTTTTACAACATGGCTTAAAAAGGGTTAAGGTTTTTATTTCTTTTTCCAGCAACGGATCTATCAACAATGTGTGAAAAATTACACATGAATTTTTTTCATTTGAAAGAATTTAATCAGAAAAAAGAATTTCTTCGATTTTCGTGTTTCTTTTTTTGCCAATTTTATCATCGATCGATCGATTGATTTTTATTTTGTTCAAGACAAATAAGGTGCTGTAAGAAAATTTCACGTTTTTTCCCAATGAAAAACTGACCACACTAAATTGACTTATCGATCGATGGATCAAACCTAACCTGATTGAAATAGGCGTTATGCTTTTTTTTTTTTGTTTTTCTAGAGAAACAAAGTAAAAGAAATTCAAATGACCTTCATTGTTTTCTAATACTTTGACATTCAGCATTTGATATCGTTATTTATTTATTATTGTTTTCGATCGTTTACTTTGATTTCGGTTGTTGATTTTTGGATTTTCTTTTTTAAAACAGCAAACGAAATAGAGATGGTTTGTTAAACAAAAAAATCCATAAGAAGATTACAAAACTGAAGGCAAACAAAACGTGAAAAAAACGTGAACGAAACTAGATCGGAATTTTCATCTTGTTCAGTTTGCTTATCTGGATCGTTCAGTTCAGTTCATGGTTGGTAGAAAAAAAGTTTTTTTTTTGCAAAAATTCCAAGAATATATTGCCCGAAGGGACAAAAAGCTTAATCTTTTGGATACACACACAGACAAACTGAACGCACGTGGATTCAAATGCGTGAGAGAGAGAGAGAGGGTCACACACACATATCGGTTCTGTTTCAAACAAAAAAGTAATATAACAAAATCATTATATAATGGGCCAAAAGTAATAATAAAAATCCCCATAAAATAAAGCTGTTGTTGTTGTTTGGCAATGGCAACATTTTATTACAAATTTTCCAAAATGGAAGGAGAACGAAACAAAACGAAATGAAAAAGTATTTTCAATTTGTATTTAAAATCATCAGCAATGATCATTATGATTATGATTTGTTCTGAAATGTTCTGATTTGTCGAATTTCATTTCATTTCACAAAAAAAAGATTTATGGAGGGTTTTTTCGTCATTCGGGTTACATTCAAAAATTTTCAAATTTTCAAAATTAAATGCATCATCCAAAAAATTCACTACTGGTGGTGATGTGATAGTGGTTATCATTTTCAATATTTTATCATCCGTAAATGAGATCTGATGGTGGTAGATAAAATTCAGTCGACAAGACGCCCACACAAATTGATTTTTCGTCATTTGAATTGAAATTATCTCAGGCACCCCAGAAAAATCAAATTAGAAAAACTTTTTATCATAACAAATTGGAAGATGGAAAATGATTCATTTCTCTAACTGGGAAAAAAACTCCTTCACAATCAACCATAAAATGATTTAAATTGAAATAAAAATTATATACCTTTGCTTGTTTGGTGCTTTCGAGTTTTGTTCGGCTAAATGCAAATGCAAAAATTTGAATAATGCAAGAGGCGGTTGATGATGAATGTTAATCAGATCAGATGTGCTTGATGTAAATGTGGAAACCTAAAAAATGAAAATGAAAAAAAATGACACATCAATCAATCAGATGAAAAATACAGGAAGCAAATCTTCTTTTTGAAAAAATTCTTTGACTATTTTCACCCTACTACGTCCAACGATTATCGACTATTATCACTACACATGCAGCAATAATAGTATACGTCGTGATTCATCTTTTGGTTCCTGAAAACTTACAACAACAACAATCGATTCGCCCATCACAAATGAAAAAATATTACCTTTTTTTTCAGCAGAAATTGCCTGTTATTTTTGTTTTGTTCAAAAATTCACATTTATCATTTCGTTTCGTTTTTTTTCACGTAAAAAACTTTTGGAAGGCGAATGAACTTGACATTCATTCATTCATTGTGTGTTACACAAGCAAGCAAACCAACCAACCAACTAATCAGAGATGGAAAAAAACACATGCGTGTCATATTTTTCAAAATGTTACTTCAAAATGAATTATAATGGATGCTTTTAACAATCGATTTTTGAACAATGAAAAAAAAATTCAAGAATCACATGATTGAGAGATTCTGTGTGTGTGTTTACCGGCAGTTTACATCATGGAATAATCCAAACAAACAAACAAAAAACAGCAATTCAAAAATTCGGTAAAAAAAATAGATATCCGCAAAAATACACTATTTCTACCCTCTGGGGTAGATATCAAATCAAATCGATCATTTTTTTTCCACATCAAAATTGGTTTATCCATTTCAAATAGATGGCTTTAAGACACATTCCTAAAAAAATCGAAAGTTACAGGACAGGACAATTGATATGGATTTGAAAAATGACTTTGAAATGAGAATATCAAATGGAAAATGGTCAAATTCAAAAAAAGGCTTTTTTTCTGTTTTGAATTTTGAAAAACTCAATCAAACAAACAGACAAACATCATCATCATCGATACATCCACCTACGATTTATTTGTTTGGCTTAAAACTAAGCCAATTTTGATTCAAAATGGGAGAAATAATCCATTGTGTGTGTGTGTCGAATGAAGAGAAAAAGAGATTCTGATGTCAATTGGTAACAATGCTAATGATATGAAATACAAAGTAAAATCCATTTGTGAAGGTCATTTTTTTTTTGTCAAAGATTTTCTTCAATTCAACAACAATAACAAATGGAAAAAAATCAATCAAATTTGCAAACAAAACGAAACGAAAACTCTTATAATTATGTCGATTTGTTTCAGTCAGTCGTACAATTATTACATAACCAAAAACGACGACGAAAAATGACAATAATCATCAATGATGAACATCATTGGTGGTTTGTCCTATATGGTCATCTTTTCTTTTCTTTTTTTTTCATCCAATTGACATTCCAATTTTCCAATTGAAACAAACAAACAGAAAAAAGATTGAGTTTTTTTGAAAATTTTTCAAATGAAAAACTTTCTATTTTTTTTAAAATCCTTTAAAACATCTGAAATCAATCTGAAATTTGAGATGCAAAAAAAAACATCTCTTTCTCACTCACTCACTCACTCACTTGGATCATATGTAACCTCGATATTTTTCAGTTTTTCGAGTTGTTGTTGTTCAATCCTGTTGTTGTCCTTGATAAACATTTTCATTTGAATTTCATTGTTTATTTTTTTTGTATAATGATGGTGGCGGGGGGTTATTTCAATTCACAAATAAGCTCAAATTAGGTTGAATTTCGTTTGTTTCGACAAAAAAACAAAACAAGACAATAACCCAGTGTTGCATGTGTGTTTCCATGTATAAATCAAGAGTGGGATGAAAACATTGAATTCAAATTTTTTTTTTTTTTTGTTTCAAATCATCGCATTATGCATATTCATAATGGAAAAAACGAATGATGATGAAAAGGGTTAAATAACCGACCCAGAAAATTTTATTCATTCATTCATCAATGGCATATGGCAACAAACACAAAAACCAACGACCAAGCAAGCAACAATTATAAATGGAAAAAAATGAACAGGAAGAAAAATAATCTTAATTTTCTTGAGAAATTTGTCTTCAAAACAACAACAAAAAAAACACGGTATCTTTTTTTTTCTCACCCAGTCAGTTAATCTTAACCCTTTCAATCTCTCTCACACACACCAAACACACGAACATAAATCATATCTAAAATGTTTAATAGGTTATACTTTGAAGCTATTTTTTGAAATAATAAAAAAAGGTTACAAGGTTATGAAATAAAAAATTAACCCTTTTTATTCCTCTCTTTGTTGTTGTCTAATTTACCCGATTATCATCATCATCATAATTATGATTATTATTCATGTCGTCGACGATTATGATGATGATGATGATGATGACGACCTTGTTATTCGAGGAAATATCTATGATGGTAGTGTGTGTGTGTGTGTGTGGGTGGGTTAATCTATTTTTTTTTCTTCTTAGAAATTCATTCATCCATTTAAGGGTTAAATATATTATATCGTTGCCTGATGATGATGAATTTTGATTGATGTGACATGAATCCAGTTCAGTGTGTGAAATGAAATGAACGCAATGAACTGAATTTCGACTTTGAACTTTGATTTGGGTAATTAATTTCTTGGGTTTTTTCTTTTGCCGAAACGAAAAAAACATCAAGATTCAGATCAATGAAATAGAAAGAAGAAAGAAGTGATGATTTGAACAAAAACAAAACAAAGACATCTGCAAAATTTCTATTAAATCAAGGTGAAAATAGAGAAAACAGAGAAAAAAAAACAAGGCGAGAAAATCATTGCCAACCTAACCTAACCTTAACACCTACAATTATCATTATCATTTTTTTTCAATCGATCGATAATAATTCATATCTTTATTATTATTATTTTTGAATGTTCAAAAAAAACAACAGTATAATGATTGGTTAATTTATGGTCAAACAAGAGAAAAAAGCCGGCCAAAATTGGTTTTTTATTTTCTCATTTTCCATTTTTTCTGGATTTATAATGATCAAAAGGTGCCCATTATCAAATACAATCAACTTTCATTTCCAAAAAAAAGTAAAGTAATATCCTCTTTATTTATGTGTTTTTAGGTGAGGTTTTTATTATTATTTTTCCGTTCTTTCGGTTATCATTATAATCGTCATTATTATTTTCTGTGGACCTTTTTTGCAGTTTCTTTTGCTCTGGCAAAAGGTGAGATAATTAGAGCGAACAAATTTGGAAATATTCGGAATTCACGAATTTTATTGAATTTTGTAAAAGACACACGAGCCAAGGTAGACATTATCAAATTATCAAGTCATGATTATCATTACCAAATAGAGGTGGTGGTGGTGTTGGTGGGGTAGATCAATTTTTATTTTTTTGGTCCTAGCCCCTCTGACCATAGGTGAATAGTGGAAATGAATTTTGCAATTTTAGTCAGAATAGTCGTCGTCATTATGAATGCGAGAAGGTAAAATATGATGACTATATAGACAAAAAAAGTAATACCGAGAGACTAACTAAGTTCATCGACACTTTTTTTTAATACAAACAACCTACCATCATCATCATAATCATCATAATGATAATGATAACAACAATTATAACCATAATAATCATAATCATAACCATCAAAATCAACAACAGCAACTTAAAAGATTTCAAGTATCCAAAAGTGGAGGCGAAAAAAACGAAAAATCTAAACAAGGTAAAAGGTCAAAACATCAAAAAAAACATTCAGAAAAATTTTGTTTAATAATAATCTTGATGATGATCATCATTATGGTGATCATTTTAAGATTTTCAATGAAAAAAATTCAAAAATCAAATCAAAAATCATTGAATTTTCTTTATATTCATAAGGTAAAATGAAGAAAGATTTAATCTTCTTTATAGAACCTGTATGTAGAATGAGGGGTTATTTTTTTTGGAGAAAAAAAATATCCTTACAACCAGCCAGTCAGGCTGATTCTTCTTTCTAATATCATTCTGTGTGTGAGAGGCGAGAAACTTTCCGTCAACATTAATCATTCATTTCGTTTATTTACTTTCAATTTTCATTTTCCACTTTCCTGTCAATCATCATCATCGAATGATAAGCAACCAACAACAAAAAAAAAATTGTCATTTTAGTTACTTGATTGATATTTACTGTATTGCGTTTTTTGTAGTAAAAAAAAAAATCATGTTTAATTTGAGAATATTTCCCGTCAATTTATGGGGAAAATTGCCAGGCAACCAGACAGACTGATTATCATCATCATCATCATCAATGAAATGTACTTGGAAATTGCCAAAAATTGAGAAAATTGAAAGTGTGTTTTCATCAACACTGCAGCATTTGACATTTGTAATCCCAAAATATTATTTTAGGCTAAATGATGATGATGATGTGATAATCACTTTTTCATCATCATCATCATCATAACTGGATCAACCAAATTGATCGATTCTGGATCACATGATTTTTTTCGGTTTTTATTTTTGTTTCTAAAGTGGATCAACCAACAATAAATTGAAACATTTTCTATGGAAAATATCTTGCTATAGGAAATGCAACGCAATCTTTATTTGTTTATCTTGCAGCAGTTTTTGTTGTTGTTGTTGCTGTTGTTGGATAAAATAAATAAACAAAAATCTTGAAAATTTTCCCAATTTTCAAAGTGGAAATATTTAGGGAAAAAAAGATTACACACAGGTAACCAAAGGAGACAAAAATTTTGTTGTTTTTAATTATCCAGGATTGAATCCAGTAGCAACGACCAAGCAGCAATCATTTTTTCTTGTTGTTGAAAAAAAGTCATAAATTTTTGTTTTTTTCACTGAAAAAAAAGATAACTACCGGAATTTATTCCGCAACACACACACACACACACACGATATGATATGATAACGATGATTGACGGGAAATTTCTCTGGTTTTAAGCTTAAAAACAGCTACTTTTTCTCGCGGCTGTCAAAGAATAATTTTCTTTTGTCGGTTAATCATAAATTATCAAACAATTTTTTGATTCGGGAATTTTTTTTTGTTGTTTTTTTTCTTGTAAAAGCCGATTGAATTGGCTAAAAAAATCGAAAAAGTCAATTAACAAAAATTAGGTCATCAGGAATTTTCTTTTAGGTTTTTTTTTCAATCAACTAATCACGTGTTTGAGGTCAGTTTTCTGGTCTGACCGACAATCATTATCAGCCAAGATTTTCATTTAGGAAATTTTTTTGGAAAAAAATTTCCAACAATTTTTGTTGTTGTTTTGAATCAAGAATTGATGGAATATTTCTTCTAATGACGTTGACCTCTCACTCATCAAAAGGTCAACCTTTCGAAAAAATTGGCAAAATTCCTGGAATGAATTTTTTTCCAGAAAAAAATAATCAACAAACCAACCACAATGATGAATCACAATGGTCAAAATAGAAGCAAGAAAAACCAAAAAAAATTCACAGGTCAGGACCTTGAATTCATTAAGCTACCTGTTACCTGATGATGACCACAAAGTTTATTTTCAAAAACAAAATTTTCTTGAAAAATTTTTCCGAAATTTTCTCATCATTTTCGTGAATTTCACAATGGGAAAAAACCAATGTTTTGAAGTGAAGGATGAAAAATATTTGTAGTTGTTGTTTCAAGCGAAAACAAAACAGAAAAATTAGATAAGATAACAAACGAAGACAGAGTTGAAAAGAAAAGATCGTAAATTTTCATTAAAAAAAAATTTCCTTATTTCATGAAATGAAAAGTTTTTCTCCCAAAAAACGAGTAAAGATTTATGTAGCCTGTGTGTGTGTTGTATAGATATAACTCTACCAAGTAAGGTTAAAATAGATTTTTTTAAATTGTGTGATGAAGATGATGAGGGGGAGGAAGTAATCAATTGAATTGAAAAGAAGTGACCTAGGTGGGTGAAAATAGTGGGGAAAAAAAGGTAGGCAATAAATTCATTTTGCCATCAACTATCAAGTTTAATTGCCTTTACCTTGTGATATTCTCGAAAGAAACTTATCATCATTTTTTTTGTGCATCATTGAATCGTAAACAAACAAACAAAAAACACCTATGTGATATGGATGAATTTCTTTTTTTTCAAGGGAGGAAATAATAAAGATGATGAAGAGGCCAGGTAAATCACTTACGTGACATTTTTTTTAAATGTCTTAATTTTGTTGTTGTCATCCTTATCTAAATAAGCAAATTTAAATATCTTTTTTTTCAAAAAAAAAAGATATCCATTAAGATTAGTGATGTGAAAATTTTCTCTGTTAATTCTTTCTATTTTAACAACACCCACTCGCACACCTACACACACACACCTTCCAGTATTTTATTCGTGAAAAAACTGTTCACAACTTTCGTTATCTTAATAAAAAGTAATGAGAAAAATGGTTTGGCAAAGTTTTTTTTTGATAAAAAATGATTTTTTTTCTATTGATTTCTAAATATATAAAAATCATCATCAAAAAGTTTATCTAAATTATTTTGTAATAGCCGAAACGAAAATACAACGGAAAAAAAATCCAGGTAAAAGAAAAAAAAAACAATGACAATTTCAAAAATGAAATAGAGCGCGAATATACAGAAAGACAATAAAAATAGATAACAAAAATATCTTGATAGAAAAAAAATTGATGAAATTTTCATTGAAAAAGACAAAAACATTTCGACACTTATTTTTTTGTTTTGTTACAAACACCGATTTGTGTTTGAAAAAAACACTGATTTTCTTGTTGTTGTTTTTGTCGTCAGGTAATCGTTAACCGACAACAAACAAACGATTGAAAATAAGAAAATCGACAAGATAAAAAATTGTCAAAAACAACAAAAAAAAATGGAAAAAAGAATTCAATAAAAAATTTCACATAAAGTTATTGTTGTTGTTGTTGTTCGGTGGTTGTCGATCAGATCAGATCAGATCGATATATATTCGGTGAAAATTTTTCAAAGAAATATGATGATGATGATGATGATAATTATCAGGTATATCAAAAAAATATGATATTTTTGTTGTTGTTGTTTTGGCATGACACCATAAGACCTTCCAGGTCATCATTATCATCATCATTGGCATTTGAACTTTTAACTTTCATCATATCATATCAAATATGAAATTGATCTTTTTCGTTCACCTGGCATAAATAACAAACAACAACAGAAAAAATTTACACCGAAAAAAAACCAGGATCTTTTTCGTTTCTTCAGATGGTGATCATTATCGTCAAATGATTGTGAAGAAGAAGAAAAAAAATCGAAACACACATAGTTTGGCGGATTGTGTGACCTTAGTGTTTATATTGGAAAGTCAAATGGGTAGAATATTAACATGCCGAGATAGGTAAATAATGAAGAAATTGAGAAAAGGTTTATCGATTGTGAAATTTTTGGCTTCTGGTTATACAATAAACCTGAACCAAAAGAAAAAAGAATTCTTTACCACCAACTGAACAACAACAATCAAAAGGTTAAAGGTAAACAATTTTTTTTTTTTTTTTTTTTTGGTAAACAAAAACAAATCATCATTATCTTTTCCCGTAAAAATGATCATCAAAAATGTAGGGCAATCAATCAAATGATGATGATGATGATAATGACTACAACAACGAAGACGACGATAATCAAATTGAACGAAAAACAATTCTATTAAGGTAAGAAAAGAAAAGAAAGCAAAAAAAAAAAACATTTGTTGACTGTCAAAAAAAAAAAAATTCGGTTTTCATTCATTCATCTGCCATTCATTCATTTCTAGGTAAAATTTTGACCATAAGGTCATCAAGGTAAAGCCAGCCATTCAAGTCTGAATTATCTTGATTTTGTTTTCCGTCTGTGTCGATAGATATTAAGGGGTTGTAATGATTGTTGTCGGCCAGTTTCATAGGAAAACCAGCAACAATAATCAAAAGAAAGAAGAAAGGTAGGTGATAACAAAAAGGTTATGGTCAGATATGGAAATGGTGGACAGCAAGCAGCAGCAGCAGCCATCATACAGATGTGTATAGTGACACTGCACTGCATAAATAGTGACATTCGACACGAGCCAAGATTTACAAAACAACAAAATGTGCCAAAATACGAAAGGAAACTAAAAATCCAGGTGAACCAACAACCATCAACAACAAATTTTTCGTTCGTTTTTTTTTGTTTTGTTTTGCAAAACCAAAAGGAAAGCGGTATTTCGTTTCTTTAAAAAAACCTTTTTTTTCACAAAAAAAAATGATAACGACAGTAGTGGTGAATGTCAATAAACCAGAGAGAAAAAAAACTAAAAATGAAATAAAATGAATGGATTGAATTGAGGAAAATGAAAAAGAAAATAAAAATGAATGAATGAAATGGTTGAAAACAAAAAAGAATGGTCGATAAAAACACATGGCGTATTTTAAGGAATAAAATAAGTGCAAAAAAAATTTTCCAGAAAATTTGAAAAAAAGTTTTCAGGAAATTTATGAATGTAACAACCTTGATGATTAATCAATATTATTAATCAATCGATATTCTAATCATCATGATGAAAACAAAACAAACAAAAAAAAACATTCAGCAAAAAAAATCAAAAAAACTCTCGGAAATATATTCAAAAAACCACTGTTTTGAAATAAAAACCAGTGTATCCAGGTAACCATCAATGGTTTTGATAATTGATAATCACAGAGAAAGGAAAGGAAAACGAAGATTTCAAAAACAAAAATTTTGTTTTTTTTTCATTTGTCATATAATGCGGATGATGAATAGAAAAATTGAAACAAACAAACAAAAAACAAACATAGATAGAGGACCATGACATAAATCATTGAACATTTAAAAACTTTTTACAATTACTTGATGATGATGTGAAAGATGTTTAAAGATGATAATGTGTCATCATCATCATCATAATCAATCGATGATGATGATGATAATATCAACTGTGATATAGTATATGGATTTTTTTGATCAATGTAAATATACGGGGAAAAACAAACAAATGAAATCATCAAAGTGTGAATGAATCATGATGATGATGAAATTATCATTCAAATATTACCTCGACAACCGATAAATTTTTTGGACAAATATTAAACACCGTTAAAAAAATGGGGAAAAAATTCCTCATTTAATCTTTTATCGTTTTTTTCTTCAGATGTTGTTGTCATTCAATAAATCTTCGAAACAAGCTTGTTCAATATTCAAATGAATTTTTCTCCATCATCACCAAAAGAAGAAAAAGAAAAAATCTTTTGAATATAATCATCATAAACATTCATCATTCCAGTGATGACAATCAAAAAAATGCATAGGAAAAACAAATTTGAATAATATTTTTCAAAACAAACCAGAACAAGACAAGATAAAGTTTGAAAATATTATAAATGATGATGAAAATCGAGTGAAAAAACTTTTATTTAGTTTTTTGGTTGGTGAAATATGAACGAACGAAGGAACAAAAAAAAATGAAACCTTTGTTCCAGAAACAAAAACTGTTAACTCAATTCAATAATAATTGACTTTCTCTCTCTTTCTCTCTGTGTGTTTGTTCATCCAATCATTATTAATAATGATAATGATGATATTCAATGGCTTCCATAATAATAATGTCATCCAATAATGATGATGATGATAATAAAATTAATTATTATTACAAATTGAAAGAAAGAGAGAACAAGTGAAAGAGATCATATCATTGATAGGATTCATATTTGTTTTTAATAATATTTATTATTATCCTTTGTTCTGTTTCGGGATACCATTGATAGAATAAATTTTCGGTAAAGTTTCGGTTGACGAAGGTCATTTCAATTTGGATTCGATTCCCATTATAATTCGGGTGGAAACAATCAATTTGTTTGATGATGATGAATTAATGTCGTGTGTTTGCTTGACTGTAATAATCATTTTTGATAAAATATCTTTTCTGTTTGTTTTAGACAATTTTTCTTCAATGAAATGAAATGAAATTAATTAGAGAAGAAAAACAAAACGGATACAGACAATCGATATTCGATACTATCGATTGTTTTGTTTTCGTTCGAATTCGAATACTAATTTTTTTCTTTTTTTTGAGGAAACATTGAGAGAAAAGAAAAAACATTGCTAACCTTTTTTTTCTTCAAAATATGATGAATGGATTCAACAACAACGAAACAAAAACAACAACAATGATGATGAGGATAATAACAACAACAAAAACAAAAAATTTTGGATTCACTTAAACCAAACAAAAACACAATTTTCGGTGTAGATAACAACGATGATGATGATGAATTTTTGATGATTTTGTTGATGATGATGATGATCAACCAAGGACAAAATCAAAAATCAAATCGAAAAATTAAATGCACAAACACAAACACACCGAAAAAAAAAAAATTTACAGACAAAACAAATTCGAAACAAGGTGAATTCGAGAGGAAAGAGAGGCAGAAAAATTGAATTTTCGAAAAAAAATAATGACAAAGGATCACTGATTGAAAGAATCAATCAGACACCAACACAAAACACAAACCACGATCAAATCGAATTGATGAAATTCGAGAATTTCATCCAAAAGAAGGGAAAAGATATGATGGTATCTTATGCAGACAGATTTCTTCGGTTGTTGTTGATGACGATTTTCCTCAGATAGAATATGGTTAATTTTTTTTCGCAAAAAATTCTGAAATTTGAATGAATTTCGTAATTTCGTAATTGATGATGAATTTTGCGAATAAGGAAAAATTAGATTACATCACAAACGAACATCCACTACCATTATTGACAAAATAGAAAATGATTTTTGAAAAAAAAGTGATCATTACCGCGCGCTTGTGTGTGTGATAAGAGCAGAGAAGCAAGGAAAAAAAAGAAAAACAAAGTATGCTCAAATCGAATGGTAAAACTTTGTGAAGAAAAGAGAAATGGGCGGTAATTTCTCGCTGTGGTAGTAGCATTGTTTGTTGAAAATCTCGGTTTGATTCGATCAGTATATTTATTTGCTACTACTTTAGACACTGGAAACGAATGGACAATAATAATCAATGCTGTTAGCAGTTTCAGGTATGCGAAAAGGCGCGAAAATTTTGTTATTTCAAATTAAAAAAAAAATTTCTCTTAATTTGATTTGATCGGATACCGATCAAGATAGGATAATCTGGATGCAAAAAAAAGACGACGACGGTGACAGGTACAATAAAGTCATAAATCAATTTAATGAAAGAAGACGCGAGTATACACAGCAAGAAAAAGAAATTACCATCATCAAATCAATCGAAATTGACTTGATTTTTCAACAGAAATGTTTCAAAATTGTAACTTTAACACAAAATCATTTGAAGAAGAAACATTTGGTGATGATCAAATCAAATTAGATTTGATCATCATGATGATACGAAAAAGATTAAGGAGAGCATCGAAATTAAACCATTTTTGGATAATTTATGACGTGTAATTTTTCCGACAATATCAAAGATCAAAGATCTTGATGATGTAACCACATCTTTGATTTTCGAATCAAAGGATTTTTCCTGTTCGCAACCAAAAAGACATATTCTGGGCGTGTTTGATAGCGAAATCCTTTCATTTTCTTTCTTACTATTTTTTCACTGCTTTCGAAATGAATAAAAAATTCACGGTTCAAATTCATCAATCAATCCGGAAAGACAGACAATCGATTGTATCGATTGTTCATCATTCAAAAACAAGAAAAAGAATAAGCATCAATCCTCGGCATCCTCATCATTATCATCATCATTAACAAGTCTAGAACAGCCAAAAAAACGAATAAAAAACTAATTATTATTAATAAAAATCAGACAGCCAAAACTTAACTTAATGAAAGTTTTAAAAATAGTTTTCAAGACAAACAAAACAAACTTAGAAAAAAAAGGGTTCAAATAAAGTTGTTTGGCTGGCTTAATGCCTGTCAGCCGCATCATTTCGAAAAACATCAGAAAAAAAATTTAAAAAACATCCGGATTTTGGAGATTTTGTTTTTTGCGAAAAAAAAACTAATTAACAAATTTGTTATTCGTCATTAGTTAATTACTTTGAATAATGATTTTAACTTTTTTTTAAATTTTAAATAAATTTTCCTCCTGTGATTAGGCATCGATCATCATCATAATCAAACGGTCGATTGGATGAAAATAGTGGTTAGGAAGAGGCTTCTTTTTTCCCCGTATCAATCAATCAATCAAACAAACAAACCAACCGATCCAAAAATAGATGTGACACAATAGTCGAAATAGCCATTTGTTTTGTTATATGTTGCTGTTCAATTGATTGATTTGTAAATTACCAAAAGCTTTGTGGTTTTTCATATTTTTTTTATTGATTGTTGAAAAAAATAGTCCCGAACACCTCGAAATCCAACAGATCCATCAAAATCTTACCGATCACCGAACCAAAAATACCCGAAATAATCGAAACTGTCAACCGCATGCACAGATGATGAAGATCAATAATGATGTTTGATTAGATAGGATGATTAGGATTTAAGCCAAAAGTAAAGCGAGCAAGCGAACTAGAAAATAAATAACCGAAAGATAAAAGCAAAAACATGTTTTTTTTGGTGCGACTATTTTCACATAAATGTCACAATTTTGTCAAAAAAAAAAAAATTTTTGAATAGTAGGGAAGTTATTGATCAAATCGATGGTGATGGTGGTGGTGAAGGACTACTAAACTACCACCACCGACATTACCCAAAAACTTTTATTATGATTAGTGATTTTTTTCCGAAACGATACTTGATAGTTTTTTGTTGTTATTGTTCAATTTGCCAGACACACAATACCGACCATAGGTTTTGATGTCACTTCATTGGTTAGTCGACAGAAATTTCGGTTAGTCGATAGTCGGGACTTTGTTGGTGGTGGTGATGATGATGATGATGATGATGTGGTCAGATAATCAAAAATTATTTGTCCGGGGGACTGGCTTTACCCGATTGAATTGAAACTTTAGCAGAAAAAAATGAAAAACCTCGCCGGAAATCCATTGGCTTCTGTGTTAAGGATGTTTGTTTGTTGTGGATCGACTATTTGGATGTTTTACTCTTTGAAAACAAACCATGATTATATAACCCTGAATGAACATGCACAGATGTAAATTATTATTTGAATCAATCAATTTCAAATGATAATAACAAAAGTGTGACATATGGCAATTTTAGGCTAGGGTTTTTTTCGATGATTATCATCATTAATGGATCATCATGTTGATCATGTTGATCATCAACAACAAAACACAGCATGATTTGAATCAATTATTTATCATCATCATATATGAAAATGATGAGTAAAAGTAAATGGAAATGGAAAACGACGAAGACAACAACATTCATTATCTATTTAAATCTGTCTTTCAGTCACTTTATTCATTTAGCCACTAAAGCCATCAAGATTGATAATGGATGTTTGGTTTTCGGTTTGTTAGTGAAACCAAAATCGATCGTTTTTTTGGTTTTCAACAACGACCTTGAACGAGCAACGCGTGTATCCCATTCATCATCATCAGCATCACTATCGATATAATCGATTGTTGGTCGTATGTTCGAATGTTTTTGCGAAATGATGATGATTTTTCGGTTAAAAGATTAAATCAAGGTTTTTTTCGACCGAAATTTGGGGAAAAAACATCATTTTTTCGTGAATTTCTAGTTTATGAAGTGCATCAGTGTATTAAATTCAGCGGTTAAATCATTTCCGGTTTTTTTCAGCTAAATTCAACAACAAAAAAATAATCTCTTTTGGTCGGTTTTTGATGAATTTTTTCCCAACTCAAAATTAAATGATCTACAGGGTGGTCATAAAATAAATTTTCTGAATTGATTAATACGAGCGTCGGTGTGATTTGTGCAAAAAGATTTACTATCGACAAAAAAAAAGTGCAGGGTTGATTAATTGATTTCAAGTGGAATTCATTCACAAATCAGTCGTACTGGCGGGTTGATTAGGAAAATCCGGACAAGCAAAAAAAAAATTCAATTTAAATTAAATGAGAAAAAACTTTTTTCGCACCCGGGATTCAAAAAGTGATTTATTTGAATGTCAACAAAAAACCGGTCATGTCATTTATGAATGTTTAATCATTTCGAACATTCGAATTCGAACGTTTTTGTTTGTTGTTGTTGTGCGACGATGAAAAAAAAATCTCCAATTTGCTCAAAATGTCAAAAGTCAAGAAGATCTTTTTTGTGGCAAAATTCAATTAAATTGATAAATGATCATCATTATCATCATCAGTAATGATTTATCCAAAAGTGATAATGATCATCATCATCGGATTATTGATCAAAGTAAATTATTAATTAAATAATTATTTATCAATTGTAAAACAAGTGTCGTTCGTTCGTTCGTTGATTGATGAACTTTGTGGTTTTTCATCGACTTGATTGATTTGAGATTCTTCGCCACAAGATTTCTGTTAATGAAACAAACAAGTAATGAGTGGAAAAAAATGATTGAAGAAAATCCTACCTACTATCTTTTTCTTATCCTCTGTCAAAAGTCAAAATTGGCCTTTTTTTCGTCAGGGAATTAAAAAAATTGTGAATAACGAAATTCATTGTGGTCAAACAAGGTAAATATATTTTTTGTTTTGTTTTTTCTTATTGAAATTATAATTTTTTTTTTGTAAAACATTCGATAATGATTAACAAGTTAATTGTGTAAAAAAACTAGGTTATCTTACATAATAACAATAATAATAAGTGATTTTGTAGGATGTTTATTTCAACACGTGTTGGTGTTTTGCGTGTGTGGTTGATGTTTTTATTTTTCTTGATTTTTGCATTATCAAAAATTTTTATGAAATAGTCAGCCCAAGAGGAAATGTTTGTATCCCGATAAATAAACGAAATGACCCATAATAAACAAAAAAAAAAAAAAAAAAAAATTAACCCTCGGTCATAGACAATAACAATAACAAAATTGACATTAATATTCATCCGACCAGAAACAAAACAGAAAAACCCATAAACAATATCCTGAAATATATTCAGAATCAATCAACCGATCAGGTGATAAACCTCTTTTTCAATGTTTCAATTGATCAATTAGGTAACGATAATAAATTTAATCTTGGTTAGGAAATTCAAATTTGACTGGAAATCGTGGGTGGAATGTTGATAATATTGGTGATGGTCGTATTTAATAATTTATTTATGGTTCGATAGTAATCGATACTATCGTTATCATCATTATCAACAAACAACAATAAAATATGGCTTTTTTCCTGGTGAAAAACCGTCATTGATACTAATCAAACATCTCTCTCGTTTTTTTTAATCATGTTTTATGACCATTGGGCTTTGGTGGTGGTTGTTCAAACCGCTTGTGTGTCTACGGTTACATCGGACAGATGGCCAAAAGAAGATTATTATCACCGGTTATTATTGTTGTTGTTGTTCGATCGATCCAGGTTTTCATTTTTTTTTTTTTTTTTGACCAGGAGAAAAAAAAGTGACGCTTGTCTAAATTAAACAAAACAACAACCAACAAAAAAAAGCCAAATATAATGGGTGTACGTGTTGTACATGAATTTTCGATATTAATAAAGGTTAATTTTTTTTTTGGTTCGATCAATGAATGGATCGATCCAAAAACTGAACAAACAAACAAACAAGATTCAGGAAAGAGAAAACAGCCATATCGAATATCCAAGGTTTGAGAGAAACAAACAAACATGACAAACACGACAAGGTTATTCAATATCCGATAATTATTCGAGGTTTTTGTATTGATTAGGAACCCAAAAAAACTGATTTCAGTTTTTCATTTCATTTTGGTGTGTGTGTGTTTGAAAATAACCGTTAACCATAACGGATATTATTATTATTATTTTTTTTTTTTTTTTGATTAACAACGAAAAACATTTTGTTTTGTTTTGTTTGTGTGTTTTTCGATTATAAAAATATTTTTATATTACATAAGAAATGATGATGATATGATCATTATGTTTGTTTTGTTTTGTTTTGTTTTTTTTTGTTAACACGTGTGTATTACCTAATGAAAATAATGTGTTTTATCTAATTTTTTGGTCGATTTTCCATAAATGGTATTCATTAGATAAACAAAACGCGATCAACGGATCAAACATTTTGAGAAACATGATTTTTAATGAAAAAAAAGAATCCCGGCCAACAACAAAATTAATGGATCCCATTGATTTTCTTTCATCATGTTTTTACATAAAATCAAAATGTAAATTTTCTTTGGGAAATTTATTTTAATCTCAAGGACTTATTCTCTGTAAGAAGAAGAAGAAAACATCACGCTCTGTCCTTTTTTATATTGGTTGATTGGGTGTCAATCATCAATAATGATTAACATCAAACGACAAACATTGAACGCTAAAATTGATTTTGGGGATTATCCCAGAGAGAAAATTGAAACGAAACGAAACTAAACGACATGACATGTTGAATGGTTGTTTGAATTCAGTTTTGGCCCAAGGAAAAAGAAACGTTATGTTTACGAATGTCAAAATCAATTGAATCAATTTGGATCACACACACGGTAAAAATAACGTTCAATCAATCGATCGATCGATGATCGATAATCGATGATAAATCAGCAAAGATTAACCATGGATTGAACATTTTGATGATGAAAATTACGAAATTGTTTTCCCGGGCGATTAGATTATTATCATCAAATCGAACGAGCGATAACAAGCAATGAAAAAAGTATTCAGGAAGGAAATTTTTCTGAAAAAATCAATCAATCAATGAATCGATTTATAAATAATAGATGGCGCTCCAAAAACCCGATCATCAATACTGATCACTTTGATTGATCTTTGATCAATTTCCCATGCTGTATCGTTTTGGTTTCGATTTTGTTGTGCAATGTTCTTGAGTTCAATGAATGATTTTTTTTTCGTTGGAAAATATTGAAATTCTTGGAAATTGAAAATATCTTGATCAAGATTTTCATTTTTATTTTCCAATGAAAGCAAAAATCATTGACCCAATGATGATGATGATGATGAACTTCAAATTGGACATCAATAAATTTATTTTGATTGATCAAAGTAAATCGATCCATCATTCAATCAATCGATGATGATCGATTGTAAAAAAGTGACGTAAGGTCAAGTATCATTAGGAAATTGATTGATTTGATTGATCCATTCGATTGATCTATCGATAAGAAGGGTATCGAAAATATAATTCACGGGTGTGAACACTTAACACTTATGTAGATTATGGGGGCGGAAGAGGGTTTTTTTGTTTTGTTTTGTTTTGAATAAAAATGTTTAGGACAATTGATCGATCGATCGATCGATCAATCAAAATTATTTATTCACAAGATTTTTACTTAATTCTTTGTTCTTTTTTTATTTATTTTAGTTTAGTTTCATTGAAGATTTTCCCTCATCTTCTGTTTATCGTTTGAAGATGTTTTGTTTTCAATCGGGAAAATGTTTAGAACGCTAAATACAAAACAAAAAAGTACAGTGCATATTTCAATTGTAAAAATTCCATAATTTTTCATTTTTCTTCCCTGGATTTGATTTGATTCGATTTAATCTGGGTTAACGTAGAAAAAAAACAATAATAATCTTGTGATATGAATGCTGCAATAACCATATATTGATCACGTGCACGTGTAATAAAATCTAAAAGGAAATGTTCTAAATATTTTTTTTTTTGCATATTTTGATAAGAAATTTGAATATGTTTTTTTCAAGGTTTTTTTCCCATTCTCCTGATAAAAAAAATCCAAATTATACAATGATTTTCTGTTGTTGAATCTAATCAAAACATGGCTACTGTGTGTGCGTGCATGTTGTATATGATGTTTTGGTGGATTTATAATGTGAAATTTTGATTTTTAGGTTCAAAAGATGATTCGATTGATTAATTTAATGATTATGATGATTGTTTACTTTGTTTATTTCACTATTAACTACCGAGAAAAAAACAAATGACACATTTTGATTTGATAATCAATGTTTTCAATTTTGAAATAAAATGCAATAGTCATTTGATGAAATGTTTTCATTTGAATAATTTTATTTTGATTTAGAAAGCCAAAACAAACAACAACAACAACAAAACATAAGCTATGGAATTTGATCCATCCAAATATTCGACTACATCGTTTGATTCAATGGGACCGGCATTAAAATTAATACATCTTATAAAGAAACAAATAATCGATATTAATCAGTAAGTTACCTTGGTTTTTTTCTTATTTTCAAACTAAATTTACCTGTGAAAATATTCAGACCATTAAGAATTGTTGATCTAGGATGTGGCCCTGGAAATTCATCATGTTTATTAGCCGAATCATTTCCACAATCAACGATAATCGGTTTGGATGTTGTACCCGAAATGATTGAACATGCAAAGAAAAATTTTTCAAAAAAAAATGATCGTTTTAAATTTTTTGTACAAGATTTAGGCTTACCGTTTGATAAATGGAATACCGAATTACGAGAATTATTACAAACCAAACAAGTGGATTTAATATTTTCTAATTATGCATTACAATGGATTTTTAATCCTTCCATATTGGGTGATTCATTACGGAAAATATTAAAACCAAAAACCGGTGTACTTGTTGCTAATATTCTATTTAGTGATATTTTATCAGTTGTTGATCAAAATGATCAATATGAATGTAAATTATTGGAAAAATATCTTCATTATCCCAGTGAAAAACAATTTATTAGTGAATGGATTTTTGGCTTGAAAAATGATGCTCATTTAAATGATATTTGGTTACATTATTGGCAACCAAAATGTATTTATCCGGAAAAATATTATCGTGAATGTGAGTGATGTTTTTTTTTAAATATATAAATTACAAAACCATTAAAGAATTTTCATTTTTTTTTCATTTTAGCCTATGTAAAAATACCACTTAAATGGCATGAACATTTTATCGATAATTCCGTATCCGAAGATTTACGTAAAGAAATTTCAAAAATTTTAACAAAATTAATTTTAAAAAAACGTATTACACGTATTATTCCAAGGAAAATGAATGGTTTAAATCATCATCATAATGATGATGTCGATGTTAATCAAGTTAAAAATGGTGATGCTAATGATGATGATGATGATGATGAAATGAATGATATTGAAATTGAACAACAATTATGGACTGTTGTTGCTCGATCATCCAATGATAATTTTGTTTGAAAAAAAAATTTTTTAATTACCAAAAAACAAAAAAACAAAACCGGTATCGCCATCTAACAACCGAGAAAGAACAGCTTATCTTTTTGAAAACTTTTTCTTGAAAAACAAAAACAAAACAAAAAAAAAATACAAAAATCATTCTGATGTGATGATAGTCACATGGTGATTCAATCAAGTACAATTCCCGAACATTTTTAATTAGAATAATTTTTTTTTCAATTTTCAAATTTAAGAATAAAAAACAACAACAAAAATTTTGTTTATCTTGTTTTTCAATCTTTTCTTGAAATTGAGAAAAGATAAAAAATCTTGAAATTATGATGAAATAATTCATCAAAATGTTTATTCAATTTTCATTTGCAATGAAAACATCTCATTTGAATTTCTTTCACATTTTTTTCATTCATTCATATTCAGGGTTGCCAAATTAATTGGAAAAAAGAATGAAAAAAAAATCAAGCTTCAGCTTAAATCAAATTCAAATCACCAATTCACTAATTATTGTTATTTATTGATTATATTGATTTATGTCTTTTGCCAAGAATAAGAAGGGAACGAAATTGAAATAAAACAAAAACAAAAATCCTTTTTTTTCATAATCAAGGACGGTGCATACATTTGCAATGATTATGATAATGATTATTGGCTGGGAAATTTAAACGATGAAAAAAAACAACAAAAAAAGAAGAAAAGAAAAAAATATTCAGAAATGGCAAGAATCCATCAATCGACGTTATCAAATTCAGACATCCAAAAAAAATGACTGATAATGAAAATTAATTTCTTTCGCGATTTCTTTTTTTTGACAAAATTTTCAAGCGATTTCTATCGAAATTACCTACCTATACCTGTGGTAGTGATTTTGGACACTTTTTTTCTTGCTCTAAATCATATTTAATCAACGGACAAGACAGCGAATTTGAAATCATTCGACAATGATGATTCAACAAACAATCGATCAAATTGATTTGTAAGTTTATTTTTCTCAAATTTTATTTTTGTTTGATTTGAAATTTTTTTTCATTTTTCTTTTGTTTATCCCCGTAAACAACAATAGATTTTTTGAACCATATCGAAAATCAATCGAAATCGCCTATCACGATTGGTTTCAAACAAATTTCAATTCTGATCCATTAAAACGTGATTTATATCTAACATTTGTATGCATTTTTCTTGTTTATTGGATCGTTGGTTTTATTTATTTATTTGTCGATTTGATTGCATTGAAATGGTCATTTCTTTATCATTTTAAAATTCAACCGAAAAATCTTGGTCAATCATTCGAATTGAAACGTTTCCTACGATTAATTTTTATTGCCAATATTAATATTATTTTCTGTTTTTCGATCACTATATTTATTAATTATATTCCATTATTACATGTGGCCAAAAGTAATCATATACCAACATTTAGTCGATTTATATATGAATTTATTGTATCGATTTTTGTTGTTGAAGCCGGTTTCTATTATATACATCGTGCATTACATCATCCATATTTTTATAAAAAAATACATAAACTTCATCATGATTGGCAGGCACCTATATCGTTGTCTTTTTTTGATATTCATCCGTTGGAAAACATCACTGTCAATGCTTTACCAATTCTTGCTGGACCTTGGCTTTTATGTTCGCATCCATTATTTACTTGGTTTTGGATCCTGTTTACATTGATTGTCGGTATGTCTAATCATTCTGGTTGGTATTATATTGTCAATATTTTAGGACCACCATTATTTCATGATTATCATCATAATTTATTTATTGGTAATTATGGTCTAATTGGCCTATTCGATCGTTTACATGGTACTGATAAATTTTTTCGTCATTCAAATTATTATCAAAATTTTCGTATTATTTTGGGTTTTGCACCGATATCAATTGAAGATCGAAATAAAAAAATTGGATGATTAAATCCGAAAAATTTCTCTTGTTTCAAATACAACATAGTTCACTGTATCTTTCAGCTTACGACCATATCACGTTGAGAACACCGGTTCTCGTCTGATCACCGAAGTTAAGCAACGTCGAGCCGAGTCAGTACTTGGGAGGGTGACCACTTGGGAACACTCGGTGTCGTAAGCTTTTTATAATTTTTTTATTATTTTTAACAAATAAACACAACAGTTAGACAATTTTTTTTACCAAAGAAATCGTTGAAAATCAACCAATAATGAAAAATTGAGTAATTAAATTAAATTTATTCATGTAATTCAAAACAAAAAAACTATTTCAATTAACAGTATAATTTGGATAGAAAATATTCAAGCTTAAATGATTATCATCATGAATTTCATAATTAATTTTGATTGTAGCCGGTAATGATAATATAACAATCATTAACATAAAAATTGTCAATGTTAATATTAATGTAAATGTCGTTGTTAAATGTAAACAAAGGCTATTTGTTGAATGTTTATTGATTGAATGTTGTTGTTGATCGTGATGCTTACAACAATTATTATCATTATTATTGGATCGATCAATTTCATATCGAATATAATAATTAAGTATTCGTGGACTATTCATCATTGTTGTCGCTGTTGTTGTTGTTGTAGCGGTAGTGATATTTGATTTTAAAAAATTATCATCATTATTCATTGTATTTGCGGCCATAAAATTAGCATTTGTAAACAATGAATAATTTGTAAATTTTGATGATTTGGATGAAATTCTTGTGAATGGTGATTGAATATTAATATTATTTCCTAAACTAAACAAATCAAATTCATTAGTGGTTGATATGGATAGATCTTTGATTTGATTGCGAATCAATTTTTCATCATTTATCGATTTTGAATATTTCCTATTAGCAGTATCATTAAGTGGATGATTATGATTGTGATTGGCAGCGATCCAAATATAATCATATATTATTGTGTAGAAATACTTTATCAAATAGGTAACAATTAATAATGGTATTATAAAACGTTGTAAACGAATTATATCGAATTTATCAAGAAAAAATAGATGATAATAATGATGATGATTAGTGATCAATAATAGCCAAAAACAAATTTGCAAAATATCAATAATAACCAAATGATTTGATTCAATTTGTAATAATGGAAAATAAAGTAAAAATCCTAAACAAATCATATAATGATAATGATTAGTATAATTGATTACTTGACTTAGTGGATTTGGTAGAAATTCTTTAGCAAAACTTGAAACAGGTTCTTCATGAACATTTAGACAGAATAATATGAATAGCATTAGAATTGTTGAAAGATTAAGTAAAGAATAGGCAAAAATTTTTAAAAGTTTCCCAGGTTGATTTTTATGCAATAAAGATGTCGTTGTTGTTGCTGCTGAGTTTGATATTCGATTTGGTGATTTTGGTTTAGGACACGAATCATCAATATCATTAATCAATTTTCGAACAAGTTGATTACAATTTTCACAAATTGGATACATTTGTTCAAGATTTTTTCGAAATTGAAATAATTCTTCATCGAATCGTTGTTCATCCACAGGTACAAATTGAGCAATCATACGAATTTTAATCGCTTCACGTTCATTACAATCATCACAAAGACGATAATGTTCATATCGGAATTGATTATTAATAATTGAATTATTTTGACAGAAATAATTCGAATTCGATTGATAATAATGTTCGTTCATATGACGATTATATGAACCATCAACATTGAATCCATTATATTGTTGACAACATGGACAATACCATGAATTACGATCCAGATATCTTATGCGATGTTTTGACATACAGAACCAACATTCGACATTGATCTTGATCCATGGCCTTTAAGAAATTAATTGAAAAGGATTGAATAAAACTAAAATCAATCAACATACCGTATACAGAGAAAACCAGAATATAATGTAGAAACAGTTATAGTTGAATAAATGATTGGATTCCAAATATTATCGGGAAATTCAATCATTTTTCAAAACAAAACAAAAACATTTCCAAAAGAATAATTCAGAATTCGAATGATAATAACAATAACACGCCTGTTTTTTTAAATAGCGGTATCGATTATTTCGTTCATCACTTTGCGAAGAGAAACAAAAAAAATATTCACATCTGCTGAATGTAAAATAATTTGAAATTTTCATATTTTCAATTTGAAATCCAAAAACAATGAGATTTACATTAATTCTGCAATCATTTCGACGTGAATTTATTGGTCCGATACCGAAACATAAAGGAAATGTACTTATCGGGTGAGTTCGAATCAATTGATTTTTGTTTTGTCTTGATTCGAATTCTAATGATTTCAATTAATTAAATTTCGTTTAGACGAAAACGTTTTGTACCACCGGTAACAATGGGTAAAAAAATTGGTCTCGTTCAACAATTAGCCTATGAAGAAGAAGTGATGAAATATCTAAGTAAACCATATGTAAATGAAACACAAGAATGTCAATATTTAGAATCAAAAAAAATGGAACGGCCACCGTATTGGGATGATTTTTCCCGTATGACTATTGAACAACCATTAAAACAATCATATTCAGCAGATTATTTGGAAAAATTAAATTCATCTCGTTCATTTGAAGAAGAAAATTGAATCTTTTTTCAATAAATAGATAGTCAACTGTGTTATTTAATAATTTTTGTTATTAAAAAATTTTTGTAAAATCAAAATAATTTAATTTTTATATTAAGTTTAAGTTTTGTTTTATCGTCAAATATTGCATAATAATGATAATATTAGGAGAAATTATTTTCAAACCAAGCCATTGGATCGGATCTAAAGTCAACAGAAAAAAAGAAAAAAATGATTGAATTAACGAAAAAAAGACGACAAAATAAATGGAAACTTACTCGATATCTTGTTTGGTGATTATTTTATTATCTCGTAATAAAGCACCAAATGCAGATGCTAATGGATCACGTGCAATTGTAGCAACACCAATAACACGATCATTACGAAAATAATATGCAGCAAAATGTAAATCATTTAGATCACCATCAATATAACAATTATCTGGATCATCAATAATACCGGCGAATCGTATACCTTTACCGAATACAGATGACCAGAAAAATGTAACCGAACGAAAACCATTGGAATTATTATCATCCAATGGTAATTGATTCATCATTGCTAATGATGCTTGACGACCATGTGATTGTGCTGTTTGCCAATGTGCAATATTCATCATTTCATTATCGAATATACGATTCGGATACATACAAACATCACCACCAGCATAAACATTGGATACGGATGTTTGAAATTTTTCATCCACAATAATACAATGATTATCCGATAATTGAATATCCGGCGAATCTTTTAAGAAATCTGTATTCGGTATACTACCAATACCAATAACACAAACATCACAATCAAGTGATTCCGGTAATCCTTCGGATTTAATACGAATTATTCGTTTTGATTCTGAATCCAATTCAAATTCCAATTCTGATGTACCTGTACAACAGAATCGTATATTTTTTGATATCAAAAGTTCTTTGATTGCCTGACCAATTTGTCTGCCTAATGTACGTGCATATGGAACATCCGTACGGCTAAGGATTGTTATTGTTTTGGCCGATTTGATAATCGAACAGGCAATTTCAATGACTAGAAAACAGTAACAAACAAATTATTTAAAAAAATCTCAAATTTCAAATTCTCTTTTTACCAATAAACGATGATCCAATGAGTATAACATTTTTATCTTCTATTTGGTCATTAATATTGTTTGCATCATGATAGGTACGTAGATAGAAAACATTTTCAAGATTTTTATTATTCTCAAACACTTGTGATGGATATTTTCGTGGTCTGGATCCAGTTGCAATGAAAATTTTATCATAATGTAAGGCAATAGTGTCATCATTATCATTTAATAGATAGGCCATTTGTAGTTCGGTATCAAGATTTTCACATTTTGTTTTTAATTTTAATTCAATCTGTGCTTTTTGATAATAATCTTCATTACGTAATACAATATTTTCCAATTTACAGGCAAGATTCTTGATTAATTTTTAAAAAAAAAGTTTTGTTGTTGAAAAATTACAATAGACGAAACAAACAGATAAAACATTTTACCTTACTCAATTTAGTACGATCATATGGTACAGCATCTTCTTGCGATACAAGAACGATACGACCATCAAAACGTAAATCATTACGTAATGTATCCATACATTGAAAACCGGCTGGACCACCACCAATAATAATTATTGTCTGTTCATTGGATAATTCACGACCAATAGGTATTTTCGGTAATGAAATAATAAATTGTTCTTTTTTTGCACGTAAATAAACATCATCATCACGGATTTCAATCTGTTTTTTTAGGATGGGATAGAAATTTATTTAGAGAAAAATTTAAAGAAAACAAAAACATCAAATTACCTCAAATGTTGGAATATTATTACAGCCAGGAAATTCTTCAATATCACCGGTATTAATATTAAAACAAGCACCATGCCATGGACATATTGCATAATCACCATAAATAACACCTAAAAAGTGGTTAATCAACGATTATCATTATCATCAATCATCATTCATACATACCATTGATTAAAGGTGCACCATAATGTGAACATTTATTACCAAATGCAATGATTTCTGTTTCCGTTTTACGATATAAAACAATTCCTACATTTTCGATTCGTACAACTTTTCTCCTAATTACAAAGAATAAATTAAATAAATAAATGAAAATCAAAAATATCCATAAAAATACACTTACTCTTTGATTTGAAGTTCATCAATTTTACAAACCGATTGTTCAATAATATCCGACATTCGAAAAAAAAAGAAAGATTCGAAATGATTTTCACTGTAATGAATTATTGAATAAAATTTTTTGAAATTTTATTTTTGAAAATTCAAAATTTCGAAGCGAAAAAAAAACTTCAATCGATCAATTGATTAATCATCGGCTTTAATCATGATGAATGATTGCGATCGATGGATGGATGGATGGATGGATAACAAGGAAAACATTCATCAAATCCTAAACAAACAAAATAGAAAAAAAACAAGTTTACCTTCGAAAATAGGCCAAGCGTAAAGATTAGTTGTATCTTTTCTTTTCTTAAAAAAAATTGGGCGTCTTTGTTAACACAATATATTCGATTTTCGAACGCGAAAGAGCTGAATAAATTGAATGAGAGAATCAGATCAGCTGTTTTTTGTTCAAGGTATTTTTCAACAAACAAACATGAACAACGAGAATTGAATGAATGAACAGAATGGATTTAATATCAAAGTTTTTTTTATTATTAAAGAAAATCAAATTTTTTTACAAAAATAATGATAAACTATTATGTTTTCCAATTATTATTAATCATTCGAATAGCCATATCGATAAATTGTACCTGTTCCATTGGCATCTGTACTAACATATCTTCATTATATGTTATCCATGATAAATGGGATTTTGTTGTTCGATAATCATTATTCGAATTATCATCATCTTGATTCATAATCATTGCATCGGTCAATTTCCAATCAATTTTATCATTAAAATGAAAATGATAAACTTTAACTTCTTTCCAACCATTATCAGTATTATCCGGACTATCCATATAATATGCTTGTGTTGGTATAATTGATTGTAATTGTGGATCAATCGATTGGAAATATTCCAATATATCATTATCATTTATCCATTTATTATGGCCAGAATTTTTATCAAATGTACGAAATAATTGTCGTAAATCACAAAACATAATATCATCACCAATAAATCTCATTGGTACAAATAATGAACTATATTTTCTTTCTAAAGCAAATTCATTTATCTGTATACCACCAATAAGTCTTGTTCTTGATATTAATAACATTACATAATGATTAGGTCCCCAACGTGGTAGATTTCCTTTACCACGTAATCCAGTACGGCCACAAATATTCATCGGTATTGAATCTTCATCCAATTTATAGATAATAAAATTATTATCCATTTCATTTGAACTGATTTTCGGCGATAGATTGCAATCCAATAAATCCCATTGTCCTAAATCATCTTTAATCCATGAACGACGATCAATAGTAAATCCGGCCGGATTAACCGATACAGCATTCCAATTAAATACGGGTAAATGTGATGTAATTGTAGAATTACTATTACGTTTTACAATTGTTTTTAAACGTTCTTTCAATGCTAATAAATCTTCATCAACCCATTGTTTTAATGTTGTGGGGAAATTTTCACGTTTTCTTGAATAAATAACCGGATCATAATTAATCCATATTATATCCCAGGAAACAAATTTATCGGCAACAGGAAATCGTTGTATACGTGTACCAGCATATGGTGATAATCTTGCCAAATAATGTATACCGATTGTTTGTAATAATTGTGATTGATTCAAATCTATTGCTGTTGATCGATGATGAATCATTTGCATTGTTTGTTTTTTCTGTCGTATTAATGTTGTTGTTGTTGTTGGACAATAATCACCACCAATAATACTATTGCCAACATTGTTTGTTGTATTATCAATATGTTTGATTGTTTCCAAATAGATTTGTGTCTGATACATCATTCGTTCAAATTCATTCATTTTGGTTTTAATCGTACGTAAAATTGTTTTTTCATGTTCCAATTCTTCACAAATTAATTGTATAGTTTCATTTTGTCTACCCATAATATCTTTTTCATCTTCTTTACGTTGTCTTTCATCATAAATTGTTTTGGCTAAATGACGCCAATAATTATAATCTTCTTTTGATAATCGTTGTTTATAATTATCATCACCATTATTATTATCATCTTGAACAAGAAATACACCATCTCCTCCTCCTCTTGTTGCTGTTGGTGATGACGATGAATCCATTGTATCACCGATACGATTTTTTTTCAATCGATCACGACAACATCGACATGGAAATGTTAATATTTTCATCCAAAATTTCAATAAAACATAACCAAATTTAAATATGCTTAATGGTGCATGTAATGCTGGACGATTAGCAAAATCAATGACTAAAATATAACGTTGATATTTCCAAATATTATCTGTTTCAGTTTGTAATTTTGTTGCTGTCGATGCAAACAATGCATATAGCAATGTCATTAGTATCAATTTTAAACAGATTAAAAATTGAAATGTAAATGCATATGACCAAAATCCGGATACTGGACATGAATGTGACATTGGTATCGGTTTTACTGGACATAATTCTTCACGATTTATCGGTTCGATCAATGGTTCGGTTCCAAGTATAACACTTTGGAAAAAAATTGATGTTAGATTAGCCATCGATGTAAATGGATCATTATTATTATTATCTGTTTTTGGCATGACTGTCGGTGATGGTAGCGGTTGTTGTTTAATCGTACAATTACGTGTTAATTCATCAACAGGTGTTGTAAATAATGAAACAATAGAACGATGAAATGCTTTATGAAACATTTCTCGGCTAAGTTCAGTATTTGGATATAATAATGCCTGTATTATAATACCCGAACTAATCAATAAAATTAATGCCATACGCATAAAATGAATAAAATCCACTGATACCATTAATTTAAAACGATATAATAATGGACCAAGTGTAGGTGAAATAGGTAGATAGATATAGAATAAACGATAATAAAAATAAAGTAAACCAGCACTAAGTATAACTTTCATTCCATATGGATCGATAATATAACGTGAAAAACGATGTCCATGTATTGAATATGAATAAACAATAAGTACACGTCCCCATGTATATGTTAACCAGAAAATTATCAACAATATTGATTCAAGTATACGAAAAAACATTGGTACAGATGTATAACGACGATAAAGAATATAAACACGGCGTATATGTTCAATTATGTTTAAAACTGTGAAAAAATCAAATTATTTTAGGTGAATCAATCAAATCAAATCAAATCAAATCAATACTTACAGGTCCATATGCAAACAGTAAGATCTAAACGCCATTCACCACAACCAGGCCATATTAATGCTAAACTTAAAAGTGCTATAATTTAAAAGAAAACATCAGAATTAAAAATCAAACATGAGAATATTTCCTGATGAAATTCATACCAAGATAGATAATATAAAAAATATGATATGTCCAAAATTTTGTTATGGGTGAATTCCATAATAAATAAATCATTTTAAATAATGGTGGTTGTTTATCAATAAATAAATTATTTCGTTCACGATCATATGATGATTTATTCTTATTACCATCCTGTTCATTACGTAATTTTTTTCGTTTACGATTCATTCGAGTTAATGCTACACGTACTTCTTCATCTAATGATGATATTGTTAATTGATTATCAAATAATTGTTCAATTAAACTGGATTTTTTTCCATTATCATTCATATTTCGAATTGCTTTATGATTTGAATCTAATGGTATTAATTTTAATTCATCAGCAGCTTTTACCAAAAATTCATCATCATCATCATTACTATCATTTGAATTATCACCATTTTGATTTAATTCTTCCAGAAGTTTTGTTTTATGTTCAGTCCATTTATGATTAATATCTAAAAATCTGATCCAAATATACATTGGTAATATAAAAAATGCTGATAAAATTATTTTAATAACCGGTGGTATTGTTAGAAAACCCCAGCTTAATTCTCGTACACGAATTCTTCCGTTAAATGTATTTGTAAGCCATTTTTGACAACAAGGATGTGCAATAAATGCACGATGACTACCATTTGCAGCTATATCAACAGCAGTTTGTTGATCCCAATCCGAATTTTTCTGATCCAATAAATCATAACCACGTTGTTCATCATTACGATAACAAGCATCCAATACATCGATAGCAAATTTTGCAAAAATTTTTGATTGATCTTGTAGATCATCTTTAACATTTTGTTCAGGTATAAACCATGCCATTCGATCCAATATCATTGATAATATTAATCCCAGATGAATTGGTTGATCAGAATGTTTCCAAAGAATTTCGGCCAATTTAAATCGACGATTAAAAACAGCCCACATTGCTAATGTTGCTAATGCTTTACGTTCAGATGAACCGGCATCAACTTGATACATTCCCATAATGTTTAAACACATATCTTGTGGACTAACAAAATCATGTAATGATGTTGTTGTAAATATTAAATGATTAAATTCATTTGATATAAATTTTTCCGGATCAATATTTGAATGACTTGGTGATGCTAATCGTTCTAATAATTCTTCAAAATTATCTGACCATACTGGTACACCCAAAATTGCTTCCATACAAACAGTACGAAAAAAATCCGATTCCAATAAACTATATCGTATTAAACGTATCAAACGAAATGGTGTTAAATATTTATGTATTTTAAAACCATGTGTTAGGAAAAGATCAACAAAATCTTCACGATTTGATTTCAATACAGCTAATTCAAATATTGATTTTTCCAATTGAAGATTATATGATGGATTACGTGATAATACTTCATCCAAAGCAACTAATGGACAATTCCAATCTAATGTTAGATAAAGATCTTTTCGTATTAAACTTGAATCTAATTTATCACGACGATTTTGTGATTTAAATAATGATAATAATATAAATTCAGAAAGATTTGTTAAATCACAGCTAGAATTGTGCATATTCAATATGGATAAAAATACACGTCCACGTGGTGATCCTGATTCACGAACACATTCAATAATACGATCACGAAATGTATTTCTTGCCATAGCATTATTACGAAATTCAGGAAATTGTTGTACAATTTTTTGTACCAATAATGGTTTTAATGTTTGTTCAACAAATTCTGCATCCCATGCATGATAAAGATCACGACAACGATGTTGCATTTCAATATAGGCATACGAAAGAAGATCAGCAAAACCACCCGAACCACGAAGTACAATAATCGGATTATGTCGTCGTATATTATCCAATACTAATTTTGCACATTGATAATCACCTTGTATAACTAAACATACTACTGGTATCATTTTTTCATTAGCATCTTTTGTCAGTTTAGAAATGGAATCATTTTCTAACATTGGTGACATTGGTCGAGCACCGCTTACATCATCTTCATAAATTACTGTACCTTCTGGACTAATAAATGAATGTTGATCTTCATCAAATCTTCCATCACTATCAACACTATCATCGGATTCGGCATCAACAGTATCCTGATCAATACCAAAACAATTGGTTTTCTGTCCATATGATGGACGAACAATTATATCTAAATTGGATGCCTGTTCTGATGGTTTTCTAGACGATGTTTTTGTTGATGATGAATAAATTTTTCGTCGACGAATTCTGGATGATTGTTGTCGTTGATGATGATCACCAGATGATGATGGTATATATTGCGAACGATATAATGGTAAATTATTTGAATTTCGTGGATCATTATCATTATCATCATCATCATTATAGAATTGTTCTGTTGACAATACAGTTCTTTTGGTTAAATGATCAATAAAATTAATCATAAGATTATGATAACAATCATCAGAATTTGAACTTTGTAAAATTAAAAAATTTGTGTGCATTGGATTCAATTCATAACGACGTTGATTTGGTATCGGTCCCGGTTTACTTAGCTGTATATTTGGACCGAAAAATTCTTGTGTATAGCTAAGATTAAATTTATTTGTTATACCGATTACAGGGAAATGTTTTCGGGATGATTTTTCAAATGTTGTTGTACGAAATTCATTTTGTTCTTCAATCAATGCATCACCAATTAGTTTACCAACACCAATATCAAGACCATTTGTAACTAGCCACATACTTGTTGTTTTAGCTGCCTGGAAACAAAATTAATCAATTAATTAAATGAATTGAATGATAAACAAAAATGAAACATACTTTCATAACACCAGTACGAAATGAAGACATTTGTCTAGAATTATTCCATGTACGAAAATGATCCGGATCCGAAAGTAAAAATAATGCAATACGTGGTATTGATAAATGCCATTCATTAAACATAACATTGGTAATATTTTTCATTTCAACATCAGATGTTAAATAAATATATGGCCGGGATATTGTTTTCATTGAATCCGATGCTAATGGATAATCAATATCGAATATAAGATTACCACCACTAATAATACCTTCTTTAACAATTTCACCACCATCTTGATCTTGATAATATTGTCGATTTGTTGATTTCATCGGTGATAATTGTTTGACAATCTTTTTTATTGATTTTGATCGTAAATTTGATTCTTCCAATAATGTACCAGAATTAATAGCTAAATTTTCTTCTTTACGTTTAGCCATTGATAATTTATTTGCTACCTGTATACGTGATGCCATTTGCCGAAATGTTTTATCAATACGTGAACTAACACGTGATAGATTCGATATCGATACAGTACGTGATAGATTAGTTGTTGATTGATTTTGTTGTTGATTTTCAATATTACTGATGGGTAATGGTGATGGAATTTCATTATCATCATCATCATCCACATCATTATTATCATCCATATTGATTTGATTCGGTGATTTTTCTGTAATTTCTGATAATGGATCCATATTAATATCAAAGAAAAATTGTGCGGCAGTTTTTTTCGAAATCGATCAATCAATCAATATAAAATCATCACATTAATCAATCAAAAAAAACACTATAGTTTTCAACAATCACACAATGATGATAAGGCAGATTTAATGAGGTATTGTATTTGATATTAGGCAATGAAAAATTCACATAGAAAAATGAGCAATCATCATTCTTTTCTTTCGTAGAAGGCATCAATAATTTTGAATTTCGAAATGTTTTTTCGAAGTGAAAAAATTGAGAGTGAGAAAGACAATTGTTGCTTTTGGCGCCCACCTAATAATGAGTATTATACGATTCGATCAAGCATGAATCAGAGAAGAAAAAAAAGATGCTCATTTTTTGGTGATATAGTGGACATTGATGTTTTTTGAATGTAGAATCTTGATCAATATTTCACAATTGAAAACAAAACAAAAAAAAACGTTATGGAATTTCATGGTCAGACAATATGCAAACAATAAACACAAAAGGTGACCAGAAAAAAAGGATTCATTATTTCTTTCAATGATAACTAGATGGCATTAATAACACAACAATAACAGCGACAGTAGAAAATCATGATCAACCTAACCTCACTCAACTATGAATCACAGTTATAGTCATAGTCATGGTCATCAACCTAACCTCACTCAACTATAAGTCATAGAAATTGTTTCTTATGAGAAAAAATTTTTTTTTCAGATGATGAAAACGACAAATGTTTGATGTTTTTGGGTAATTTTTTTTTGATTGAAAAAACTTTTTATTTATATAACAAATGATGATGATGATTACAATAATAAAATAGGTTCAATATACGCAATATTACAACATTGATTTGATTGTTGGTTGGTTGGATGGTTGATTGAGTTGTAAATCATCGAATCAAAGATAAGATTAAAGCAGGCGGTTTCATTCAATTATCAAATTAACATCCAATGGTAACCCGAAAATTGATTAGATTGAATTAATTATATTAACAATCGAAAATCAAAATTTAAATAGAAAGAAATGGAAATGGAAAATTTTTGGATGATTTGATTGAGCAACAGGTAATCGAATCTCAAACATCCTTACATAATTAATGAAAAAAAATGAATCAAAAACATTTTTTTAGAGGAAAAAATTATTATCATCGATTTATCGATGATAATTTGTCAATTTTTTCGCTCTCTCTCTCGTTTTATATCAGTATAGAAATAGATGAAAATAAATAAATCAAAAATTTGGAGAAAAATTAATCAAAAATTATGCTTTGCTCATTATGATTATTCCGGATACGATCATAAACATTCGATAAATCGAATGTATCGGGACTATTCGTTGATGTTGACGATACAATCGATTTATTTTGTTCGATATTTGTTTCGTTCATCACCAACATTCGTTGAATAATATCATTATTTTTTAATAATTTTTTTATTAAATTTGGATTTTTATCCAGAATATAATTGATAAGAAATTCACGATATTGTTCACGTCGTTCGGGATCCATTTGTTCCAATGATAAATCAATTAATCGTTGAACAGAAATACCACGACATTTTGGATGAAATGGATCACGCATACGACAATAATCACCCCATGTATCATATTGATCAGGTAAGAAAATTTCACGACGATTTTTTATCAATGGTAATGCATCAATTATTGATGATAAAAACACCAATAACATTATTATCTTGATATTAATCATTTTTTTTTTTTTTTGATCAATTTTGGTTGAACGAACGCGAACGAAAAAAAAAACATTCAAAACGAAAAACCAAAAGTCTTTATAAAGATAATCAACAATCGAATGTCGTGTGTGTTTGTGTGGTGAGCAAAGTTCAAAAAGAAAACTTTTTTGAAATTTTATTCAAATATTTTTTCACTTTACAAATTTCAAAATGGTAAAAAAAGGGGGGAAAAAGTTTACATTTTTTTTGTTTTGATTCAAAGTTCATAGCAAAAAAAACACATAGGAAGATATGATTCATTTTTTACACAAAAAAAATCGTGACATTTCATCTTTCTTTGGAAAAAAATATATAGGAATTTGTTATAATTGGAAAACGGGGGAAAAACGATTATCATTATATTTATAGAGGTGGTATTTACAACATTCAAATTTCTTCGATGAAAAGGTTTTTTAAGATTTTAGAATCTTAAGATTCAAAATTCTGTCATTTTTTTTTGGATCAGAAAACCAATCCTAGCTATTTATAGCTATTCAATGATGATGATGGTGAATTTTGTTGTTGTTGCTGTTGCTGTTGTTGTGGCGAAGAATTTTTACTAAAATTTCCAATCGAATGATTTAAAAATATTTGTTGTGATGTTGGTGATTGACCATAAATATCGGCTGCTGCTGCTGATGATGATAATTGTGTTGGTGGCGGTGATGATTTTGCTATCAATGATGATGCCGAAAACGAAGATGATGGTGATGATGTTTTTATAGCTGCTGCTGCTGCGGATGATGTTGGTGTTTGATTATTCAATAATAATGATGAATTTTTAATCATCGATGATGATGATGATGGTGATAATCGATTATTTGGTGGTGATGATGATGATGATTGTGGAGAATTATTTAAAAAATGGCTTATTAATTTGGCATTAGTAAACATATCGGGTATTTGAAAAAAACTTGATAGAATATCATTACGTATTGGTGTTGTTGAATTAGTATTCGATGTACATGTTGATGATGATGATGATGATGATATAGATGTTGTTGATGGTGATGATTGTTGTTGTTTGGATGTTAATGATGTCGTATTCGATGACGATGGTGATCCAGAAGAATTTGTTGTCACACCAAATGCAGCTAATAATGAATTTGGATTCGGTATATTTGTACTACGAGGCATCATTGTTGTCGGTGTAGTTGATGAACGTTGTTGTTGTTGTTGATTA
This sequence comes from Dermatophagoides pteronyssinus, assembly GCF_027571235.1. Taxonomy (NCBI): domain Eukaryota; kingdom Metazoa; phylum Arthropoda; class Arachnida; order Sarcoptiformes; family Pyroglyphidae; genus Dermatophagoides; species Dermatophagoides pteronyssinus. The sequence continues at coordinate 278,805 of NW_027461543.1, forward strand.
TTAGAATTAGATATGGAAAGTAAACTTGATGATGATGATGATGGTATCTGTGGTGGTGGCATCGATGTTCGTATCGATGATTTATTCGTATTTGATGATAAAGAACTACCACCAAGAAGCATTGACGATGGTGATGGTGATAATGATGATGATGAGGTAGTTGGAGCATTTGATGCTAAATTTGCTAATGATTGTAGCATAGCTAAACCATGATGATGATGTTGATGATGATTTGACATAGAATATTGATCATGAATACTGGATGATTGTTGTTGTTTGATTTTTCCAAGCTATATCACAAAGGGTTAAAAAAGAAATTAGAAAATTAAAAACCAATCAAACATTGAAAACATTACCGATAATGGGTTTGATGATTTATTGCTACCACCACTGTTATTATTCGAAATATTTGTTGTCGATCGATTCGATGAATTATCATTACCAGTAACCATTAATTTACCGGCTAATCCTTCATTAAATGTTGATGATTGTTGACTATTATTATTCGATGTACTAAGATTAATCGCCTGTTCATTTGTTGATTGTTTCATCGATGATTGTTGCTGTTGAGATGCTTTTGATTTTGATTTTTGTGTTGTTGTTGATGAAGACGGATGCTGCTGCTGTTGTGTTGACGATAACATTGGTGGTAACATTGAACTTTCTAAACATAAACGTTCCGAATATCTACATAATTGATCACCATTAATACCATCACCAAAATATTTTCCTAAACATTCATAAATATTTGAACGATTTTTCATCGATGTTGATGTTTTATGATAAACACTGTGTGTGGGGAAATTAAGGGAAAAAAATTAAAAATCAATCAAAATAATCAAAAATCGATAATTTACTCGATAAGAAAACGATTCCATTCATTTGTTATGATTCCTTTTTTATTCATTGGTCTTGATATTGGTATACTTGAAACAATATCATATGGTGTTTTTAAACTTAATAAACTAGCACGAAGTATAGTTATATTCTGTATTAACGATGACGATGAATTCTTTGCCGTCGTCGTCGATGTAGATTGTTGTCCCAATAAACTATCCGTTATCATTTGATGCATTTTTGTACTGAAAATATTCTGTGCAACTAATGATGCAACTTGTTGTTGTTGTTGTTGCTGCTGTTGTTGTTGTTGTTTAATAAAAGATTGATCCAATACAGAATTTTTATTGCTCGATTTTCGTGGCTAAATTTCATAAACAAAATTGGTTAGTTTTTCATTTTCTTTTTTAGGCAATAAAAGGATACCTTTGTTGTTGTTGTTGTTTGACCATCCGATCCATCGATAGTTGTTGTATTCTTTTTCGATGACGTTGATGATTGAGAATTAATCGATTTCGATGATGAATCTTTTTGTGTAATTTTCGAACCATCACCTGTAGATGATGATGATGAAACTTTTTTACCACCACTAGATGATTTTTGCTGTTGTTGTTGTTGTTGCTGTAGAAGCAATGATGTTTCAACAATATGACCAATAATATCATTATGATTTGCAGTTGTTATTTGATTCGATTTTTTCGACATAACATTCGATGTTATTGTCGTAGTTGTTGTTGATTCTTTTGATGATTTTGTAGGTAAAATCGATGTCGATTGTGATGGTGAAGATGAAGAAGATGATAATTTTACCTGTTTGGTTTGTTTTCGATTACGATTTTGATTACCATTTTCCAAATCCACCACCATCATATCATCATCATCATTATCATCAAGTTTTGTTGATTTTCTTTTTAATTTTTGTAAAAGATTTGCCTTTTCAAATTCATCATCGATATCATTATTTTGATTATTTTGATCATCATCGATTGGTTTGAATTCCAATTCACCACAATTAATATAAAAACCACCATATAATGTTGTTATATTATGTGGTATTAATTCATCATATGCTTCTGAATTATCAACAAATGAATCATTTTCATCATAACCATCACCTTTATCAATATAACCATCAACATCATAACCATATTTTTGTTCAAATCTTGCTGCAATTCTTGCTACTTCTTCATCCGAATCTTCTTCATCAAACTAATCAAAAAAGTGTTAAATGAAATGATTAATGAATCTTTTGGACGAGGAAAAACCAAAAAAACAACATACCAATTTAGGTGGACGTCTTGGATCATTGGTTGCTGATGATTGTTTTTCTTTACTTTTCACTTTCTGTTTATTCTGCTGTTGTTGTTGTTGATCGGTAATTAAATTTTTTAATGAAAAATGTGGATAATAATGTTTTGTATCCGAAGATAAATCTAAATCAATCGATAATCGTATCGATGACGATGTCGATGATGATCCATTTTGTTTTGATTTCGATTTCGGTTTCGATGTTGTCGATGATGGTGTCGACGATGATGAAACACCACCAATTTTAGCCGCCATTGCCATTGTTGATGTTTGCATACTGCAGTGATTTTTATTTAAAAAAAGTGAAAATTTTCTGTAATTCGAAAATGATGATTTGTAATTTCTAAATTCGCATTCACTGATGATGATGATCCATTTATAGCCGATTGAATTGAGCAAGGCAAAAAAAAATCGATTATCAACCAAAAATCAAATTAAATTTTAATTAAATCAAAAATTTGCAGACAACCAAAACCAAACAATCAAAACAGTGGAGGAAAAAAAACAAGCAAGACACGAATACCCCTTATTTTGCGTGTGGTTGGTTTTTGGTTTTGCTTTGCTTTGGTTTTGGTTGTTTTGATAATTTTCAAGCCAATAAGAAAAAAAACATGAAACAGGCAGCAGCCAACAGCCATTGAGAGAAGAATGAATGAAAAAAATATTCCATTTTTTTCTTTTTTCTTTTCATTATTTTGATGATTTGCGAAAAAGAAGGGGGGCCAGGACAACTATTTCGACACATGCAACCTGTGTTTGGTTGATTTTGGAAAACAAAAAAAATATTTCGAATGGAAAAAAAATTTCCGATTTTTTTTTCCGAAATGAAAAATGATTTTAAACAAAAAATCTCCGATCGGCAAAAAAAATCTATTGCTTTTAAGGAATCACATCAAGGTTATCCAAATCATCATCAATGTTGAGGAAAAACAAAACGAAAAAAAAAATTAATCTAATTTTTTTTCTTGTGTTCCAGAGAAAATTGTTTTACCAGGTTCAGGTCATTGGCTATCTCGATTGTCGGATAGGCCATTATCATCAATCAATCATATGATGATGATGATGGGAAATGTTAAATTTTGTGGTATATTTTACCATTTCCCTTTTTAATTGATCGTAACCTTTACCATAAAATGATTTTTGGATCTTTATATTTTCCGGTTTTCGATTGTAATAGCGTAACGAAAAGATTTTTTTTAACTATTATTATCGATATTAATATCGATATCAATTTTTTTTAGTTTCGTTCATCATAATCGATTATCATTATATTCTTCCGCATGTTTTCGATTGTTTTTTTCTTTCTTCACAATTGAGAGCACCGGAGAAAGAGAGAAAAAGATGTTCATACGACAACCGACCGGTAACACAACGATGATGACCAAGACAACGAAAGAAAAAAAAACAGTATAAAAGACATGGAAGATTTGTATTTTGAATATTGTCAACAAATTATCATTATTTGTTTTTCATTATTTAAATTTTTTCAAAGTTTCAAACAAAGTTTTTTGAAAAATTCAATCAAAAAATGTCCAAAGTAAGTTTCGAATGTTTTTTTTTCGAATTTCATTTCATCACCACCAGATGGTGGTGGTGTTTATCAAACTGGATTCGACTTCATTCGAAAAATTTTTTGTTGATTTTTCAATTTTCATTTTTTTCATTTTCTTTTCAATTTTCGCAGAAAATCTTTATCGTTTATATTGTTGTAGCCATATTAATGTTACAATATCAAAATTCAATGGTAAATGCTGGCCGTAGTAAAAAAAGTATGATGATTGGTGTTGCATTAGGTGCAGCTATTGCACGTTCACAACAACATGATCTACGATTATTACATGTCTTGATACCATTACGTTTAGCTGCTGAAGCATGGAAACAAATGGGTAAAAATACTAATCATCATCATCATCATGATTATGATTATGATGGACATCATCATCATCATGGTGGTGGTGGTTATTATCGTCGTCGTCGTCGTTGATCATCATCAATCAATCAATCAATCGATTTTCAAATGTTTTTCATTCATTAGTTTATCGTTCAATGTCTTGACGTCTTGATAATCATCAAATCATATTCATCATCACCATTACTTCTTGTCAATTTCCTTTGTTTGTGTTCATCATCATCATCACCTTGATCATCATTGTCCATCATCATCATCATCTAACCGTAACCTTTTGTAACCTCGTATTCTTGTATGATAAAATGTTTGTTTGTTTAGATACTATTAATATTTCAATTAGATTCATTTTATGTAGAATAAATAGCTGTTTGAAACATCAGAAAAATAAAACAGAATATTCTTTGATCTAATTAAAACGAAAATTCATTAAATCTATTCTCATTCTCACTCCTCAAAAAGAATCTCAGTGTGTTAATTAATGAAATGATGAAAAATACAAAGTTTGGTTTTTCGGCCCGAAAAAAACAAAATCAACTGAGAAATATTTCCGAAAAAAAAACAAACTAAAAACAACAAAGCGGGTGGTCGATTTTGATTTTCTCCAATGTAATTTCGGAATAATTTTTTTTTTTGTTTTCACCAACACTATTTTGGCATATTGCTTTTTTTTCTTTGGCTTGAATGTTTTTTGGTTATTGTAAAAATACTGTTATATTTCATTCATCTCACACACACACACACCAAAAACACACGTGTTTGTTCCAAAAATAAAATTATGGATCATTTCGATTTTTATAAAATCAAAGTCCTGCGCATCATTCATTCAATGGCTATTCAAATGTAAATTTTTTTCGCTCCCTTCTCTCTCTTTATTACCCATCACATCGCCAAAATGAAATGAAACTTAATGTGATAAACGAAAATGATAATGATGCTTATTACCATTATCATTATTAGTATTAGTATTTTGGACAGTGACGATTACGATCCATCCATTATGTTTTGTAGAAAAAAAAACATATTGCCCATCTGAAATGGAAAAAGAATATTCTCGTTCTTCTCTGCTGGCCCCCTCTTCGATAATAAAAATGATTATTCTTTTTTGCGCATTAATAAACACACAGAATACTGAAAATCGAACCATAGGGACCATCACATATTGAGAGAGATTGAATATGATGATCATCATTTTTTTCGCTAAAAAACATCCAATAAAACACATCGATTACACTGTAATGATCTAAAATATGAGTTTTTTGTTGTTGCAGTAGTTAGATGGATGGATGGTTAACCTCGATCGTTGTTTTTTTAATCGTTAAAGAATTATTATTATTATTCAATCTGAACAAAAAAAAAGAAGAAAATTTTCGGGAAATTTTGATTGAATTCGCAACAAAATGACAATACATGAAGAAATCTTTCCGAAATTTACATTTCATATCGGTCGGTCGGTTCGGTATATTTCCATTGGGAATTTTCTCTCGAAACAAAACAAAAAAATTGGTGACAACAACAAACACCAAACATACGAAAAATTCGGTGGCAGTTTTCATTTGTTCATTTCAAAAAAAAAAATAAAATAAAATGACAGTTTTCTGTTCGGGATTTTTATATTTCCAGTAGCAGCAGCAGTGATAGTCAATGACATTTTCATGAAAAACACACACACACAAACAGAATAGGAAAAAAATAGGAATCCCAAAAGCATCAAGGGATTCTATACTGATGATGATGTTTTAAACATTTGTTTTTGGAAACATTTTTTTTTGAAAAAACAAAATCAGATTTTATAATCAGAAATCCACCACTGCCATTCAAATGATGATTATTCTGATTGAAGAAAAAATTCGAGAGAAATTTTCCCGAAAAGAAAGTTTTTTTTGGAAAATAATTTTTCCGAAAATATTCTTTCCATTTAATCGATCACCAATAACAATCAAAACAAAACAAATAAAATTCATATCATTTACGCATGATAAACATCATCAAATTACAAATTTTATCATTGAAACAAAATCATTGATGGGCGTGCAATAAAATGTTTACTGTTTATTCTGGGAATATTCTCTGTATGTGTGTGGGCAAACACACATAGAATATTTCCAATTGGATGAATATTGGATGTAATTGAGATCTTTCCCATCCTGATTCTGACCCAGAATCATTATTTATTTATTTTTCCATTTTTGCCAATGGTTGAATGAATTGAAAGGTTAAGTTAATTTTTTTTTATTTGTTTCGACAACCAGAATCATACAGAATCAATGGACAAAATCAAAATGAACAACCAGAAAAAAATTGACTTTTTTGCTTGATCAAATCAAATCAAACTCAAATCGTAAAAAACGTAATTCAACCAAAAAAAATAACCGAAACAAAATGGACAACAATAACCGATCAAACGAAAAACATTCATACCCGATTCTGATATCCGATTAAAAATCCGAGAAATTAATGCTAAACGCACACCAGTCCGTCAGCCAGCTTAGCTTAGCTCAGCCAGCCACTAAACACTTATTACGCGTCAATTAGCATTCGATTACCGAACAAAATAGAAAAAAAAATTCTAATTACAATTCGAATAGCGCGTGTGCACACGCGCGTAATTCGTTTTTTGCCATTTGCGTAATAATAATTTCACCATTCTGATTAGTAGGATTTTTCTTTTTTGTTGTTGGATCACCATCATAGAGATGTATCCAGAGATTTGATGGAAACAACAACAACGATGATGACGACGGGAAAAAAACAAACTAGTCACATTTTTTGTGTAATGGAGACACGTGACATAAACGTTTGATGACTTTGAAAATCCGAAATGAATCACATTATGATGAATAATACGTGTGTGGGGGGTGAGGGGTTAAATATTTTTCCAAAATTGTTAATCACATCATCATCATCATTTTGGTTTTGGCCATAATGTTGAAGAAATACCGGCATTCCGGATATTATTTAATAATGATGATGATGTTGATGACCGGGTATATTTTTTGTATACCGAAAATTCAAAACTCTATGAAAGAAAGAAGAGAAAGAAAAAATCCAAGGGATCAATGGATTTCCCAATAAATGTTTCAAGTAACACCTGATTATGATGATGATGGAATTAAGTTGTCCATGGTAAGCGGGGTTGGTGGTGGTGGTGGTGGGGGGTGAAATTTGGACATTTCAAGGTTTGAAAATCAATTTTCCAATCATGTTGATGATGACTTGTGGCACGTTTCATTGAAGGGGAGAGAGAGAGAAAGAGAGAGAGAGAGAAAGAAAAACATTGATCCCTCAATCATCATCCACCCACGTTTCTCTACAAACAAAAAAATTAATCCATGGATAAAATCCTTCTTCTGCCTTTTTTTAACTGGTGTTAAGTCTGTGAAGAAATTTGTTCAACAAAAAAAAACTGAACATCGACATTGAACTTGAAGAAAAACCATTTTCAATCATCTGGGGTTTTTCTTGGATTTGGTAAAAATCAAATTTTTTTTGTTTTGTTTTCAATTCAATTTGAAAAATTTTTGAATTTTGAAAGCAGTGAAGAGAGTGAAGTTGGAGAAAAGATCAACTTAAATGGGATCAATTTTTTCTGATTTAATCTGGATTTGTGTGTGTGTGTTTTTCGGGTGAAAAACGAAAAAAATCCTGAGTGATTTCCGTGGGGGTCGGGGGGAAGGAGGGATTTTTTCTCTAAATAAGAAAAAAAATCAAATTTTGGACAAATTACCCAGGATGTTTGTGTACACGATACAATCGATTATAATTAATCGATTAATCGAAATGAAACAATCGATTATTTTCCACAGAATTTTTTTCTCTGGAATTCCTAAATCATGCGCAAATCATCAAGATATATTCTGCTGTTGTTGTTAACCCAGAATGAGCAAAATTTTTTGGTTAAGATGTGAATCTATAAAACTCCAAAACGAAAAAGAGACCAGAATCGAAAAACGAAAAAATTGGTGAAATGAGAATTGGGAAATTTCCAATTTCTCTCTATCTCTATATATACAAATGATGATGATGATGATACCAGAAATTGGTTTCTGTTTGATTTGCACTTCTGTACAAACGAAACAGAAAGATAGTCATTGCAGAGAATATAGTTTCATTTTCAAAGGAAAAGAATTTTCTCCATTATCATTCAGTTTTTGTTTTTCTGGCAATTTTCTTTTCCATCCATCCACAACAACAATCTACTCTCTGTCTCTTTATCTCTATTTCTATTGGAAATTCAATTCTGGAAATGAATAAGAAGAAATTCCAAACAAACAAGCAAAAAAAAAGAAGAAATAATCAGCAGAATCAGCAGAAAAATGTATGAATCGTGTGGAAGGAAATAAAACTGAAACTAAACACCAACGACGACGACGACAAATGTGTTTCACATTTTTTTCTATTTCGAATAGCGCGCGCATCATCCGATCCAAAAAAAAAAATGGTTGAAATAGCATTCCAGAATCTCCAGAATGATAGGAACCTCCCATTCCTATTTCTACAATCTACAAAGAACGATTCTACGATCATCATGATGATGACGATGATCATCATCGTCGTTGTTTTTTTTCTGTTTTTATTTTCGTTCATCATCATCATCATCATTCTATCGCTGTTCGCTACCAACTAATCCTAGTTAATCCTTCTTCGTAGTTTTTTTATTTATTTTTCGTTTCGTTTTCATTTTTGTTTCATTTTTTTTTGTTTTTGGTTCGTCTTCGTCATCATTGCCATCATTTTGGATCGTTGAATTTCGTTTTTGTTTTGTTTGGTTGGTTGCTGGTGTGTTAAGTTAGTCAGGCTACCATTCTTTGGAATGGCATTCTATCGAAGAATTTGATGCTGCACAACTTGAACAAAAACCAAGCCAGCCAGGCAGGCTAAAAGAAAAAATGGATGTTACCCTACAGAGAAGAAAAAGTGAAAGTGAACGAAAGAGATTTTGACACATTTGTCAGGATTGATTCCATTTCTTTTCATTTCCATTTTCATTTCTTTTCGTTTTTTGTTTTTCATTTTGCCTAACAATTTTTCTTATTTTGGTTCACCAAAAACAAAAACAAAATCTTTCTTACCATGTTTCTCTCGTTATTCCAATTCTGACAATTCTCTGTAAGAATTTTCTTTTCTTTTCATTCTTTTCAAACAAAGAATAACGTTTCTGCGTTGTTTTGTCAATATTGGATTTGAATTTCACTTTTTCTAGGAAAAATGATCGGAAATGGAAATAGAGAATATTGTGTACGATATATATGAATGTTACGGTTGTTGTGAATTTTTCTTCGTTTGATTGATTGATTGATTTGAATGATGACAGTGTGACATGGAAGTCGAAAAAAAATCTTTAGACTTTTTTTTGAGAAAAAAAAATTTTCCAAAATCAAAACAAAAAGTCCAGTAGCCAAACAACAACAACGAACAGGATCAGTGAACAGAAAATGAAACAGAAAAAAATGTGATTAAAGTGGATTAGAATATTACCCACTACTGGCCATTTGCCAATGTCAATATGTCTTGTGAACAGTGACCGATAGAAAATGGAGGGAAGGGAAAACATCATGGACAAAATGATGGACACCAACATGAACTATCCAAATGTGGATGCATTTTGTTGAAATGAAACTTTTTGAACGGAAAACAAGTGAATTGCGAATATTTTGGGAAAATTTTTACTTCGATCAAATTTTGTTTCAAATTGAATTCAGGAATTTTTCCCTGGATTCTTTCAAGAAACTTTCTCTGATTTTGTTTTCTCCTTCAAATTGACCAATGGACTTTGTTGACTATATTTGTATCAAAGACTAAAAAAAATCTTTGACCAAACAACAACAACAACAAACAAACAAAAGTAAATTTGATTGTAAAGAATTTAGTTATAATAGAAAGAAAATTCTATTGGAATCTAATGTTTCTACAGTTTCCAATGAAATAATCGATTTCAAATTCAGTAATTCTTGGAATGTTTCTATTTGTTTCCCCCCATTCTCCTTCCCCATTCCTCTCTCTGTTCGGGTAATTCAGTTTGGCGAAATTCATTCATTCACGATTCTTTTGATTGGCCAGTTACTGAAAATTGGCCACACCTTTTTCGACAACAATAACCATTGAATTCATTGAATTATATGAATTTTTTTTTCTCTCTCTCTCTCTCTCACTCAAAGGTTACGCCTTCAAATGGTTGATTTCAATAGAAAACAGAAGGAAAAAAAATTGATTATTTCGACGCATGCGCAATTTTTGCGCAGATAATTTTTTTACAGAAATAGGATGTTTTTGTTAAACATCAATATTTCTCTTAGGTTTTTTGTTTCAGATATCATTGATCAACCAAACACACACAAACCAGCATTTGATTTGGAATTCAATAGGTGATGTGTGTGAGTAAGGTGTTTTTTGCGTTTCATAATCATCATCAAATTGATGATATTTTTCGATTCTAAAAATCCAAAATTGTTGTTGTCGTTGTTTTAATTTCATCTGTGATCAGTGTTTTCAGTGTTTTGTGTACATATTGTGTGTATTTGTTGCGGTGTTTAATTTCAAAAAAAAAAAAATTGATCAATCAAAAATGATGATGGAACAACAATTACCATCAATGGAACCAACAATGATGGATTTAAGTGACCTATCAAAAATATCATCAGCAGCAGCAGCTAGTATGAATTTTGTTGCGGCAACAAATCCGCATCATTCGCATCCACATTATCCACATTCACATGGAACAACCAATACCGGTCATACAATGTTTTCATCAATATCAAATTCATATGTTTCACAACATCCACATTCGGTATTAATGTCATCGAATCATCATCATCATTATCAACAGCCGCAATCGCAACCGCAGACACCGCAATCGTATCATCAAACGCATCAATTTCAACAACAACAGCAACAAATATCTTCACCGCATCATCATCATAATATTCATCAACAACAACAACAATCAGATTCGCCATCACCATCATCAATATCATTTTCAAATTCAATTCAGCAACAACAACAACAACAATTACCGGATACAACAAGTCAAAGTCCAGTTGGATCATCATCATTATCACCAGCATCATCAACAAAACTACCACCACCACCAACAATAACATCAAATTTATTAGGTGTTCCATTTGGAACATCATCAATAGTGACCACTGCTAATCAAACATCATCAACATTATCATCAACAACATCAACATCACCAATATCATCATTACCACAATCAACATCATTATCAAATACATATCCAATGTTAACATCACCATATCATCATCCTGGACATTCACAAAATCATCATCATAATTCATCGATAAATAATTCAATTTATCATCATTCTGGACATCCAGGACATCCACATCATAATCATCATAATCATCATCATCATCAACAATCAACAGCAATTGCAGCAGCAGCTGCTGCTGCAGCAATACAACCATATACAGCAACATCACCATTTCATCATTTATCATATGAATCGATGCGTACAGCAGCTGTAGCAGCCGCATCATTTTTAAATCCAACCGGAACAGGTAATTCTGCTACTGCTGCTGCTTCTGTACAACATCATTCTTCAACCGGTTTAAATCAATCAAATTCATCATCATTTATGGTCAATACAAATGATTATCATCATCATCATTCACATCAACAACAACAACAACAAATTCAACATTATCATCCAAATAATGAATCTTCAAATTCACATCATCTTCATTTACAACAACAACAACAACAAAATCTTCAACAACAACAACAACAATTATCATCAAATCATCATTCAAATTATCTTCATCAACATCAACAACAACAACAACAATATCACCACCAACACCAACAACAACAATCAATAAATGGATCATCATCAACGAATTTATTTCAACATTTTACATCACCATTATATCATCATCATCATCAACAACAACAACAGCAGCAACAGCAGCAGCAGCAGCAAATTTGTTCCAGTACAACATTATTGGAATTGCCTATTATGAAATCAAAACGTGGTAAATTGATTTTTTTTGAAATTTTGATATTTGATCCATCTTTTTTCTTGCAAGAAAAATATTTACACAAAGACATTGAATACAGTTAACACTTATGAACATTTCTAGGATACAGGATAACGTAGTAGGGTAAAGGTCATTTTGTTTTTTGGAAAATAAATGTTTGTTTTACAAAGAAAATTTACAATTTTTTCTTTGTAAAATTACAAATTTGACCTTTGTTGAAAATCGGTAGTTTTTTTTTGAATTAGGAGAAATTCTTTTTTCCGGAGACAAATTTAATCAGAAACCAAAAGCAAAAAGTCTTTATATCAAATTTCGTTTATTTTGTCCTTTTTCTAGCTGAATCAAATTCCAGTTCAACATCATCATCAAATCATTCAACAACAACAACAGCAACAACATCGACAACAACAACAAAATCACCAACAACAACAACAACAATAACATCAATGATAGAAAAACCATTACAAAATTTAGCCGATACTAGTCAACAACAACAACAACATCCGGATACACAACTTCATCATCATCATCAATATGATGATATCGATGATGATGATATTGATGATGGTTCTGGTTCGGATGATAAATTATCATCGATTATCAGTGGTGGTGGTGGTAGTAATGTTGTTGTCAGTGGTGGTAAAAATCATGGAAATGGTAATAATAAAAAACGAACACGAAGACAACGAACACATTTTACATCACAACAATTACAAGAGCTTGAATCAACATTTCAACGTAATCGTTATCCAGATATGGCAACACGTGAAGAGATTGCTAATTGGACATCATTAACTGAACCAAGAGTACGGGTAGGTTATTTTGCTTGTTTGGTTTGTTTTCATTTTTTTTCCTGAAAATCCATAATTCTATTATTAACCTAACTTGACAAGACACACAGAAGAAAACAAAATTGTTGCCAAATTTAGTCAAAATAGTCGTCATAAATCATTCAAAATTATTATTTAAATTTTGATGTTGATGTGAGGCAACTAAGGCGTCATTATGGCGCCATTAAAATTTTTTTCTTTTACTTTCTTTTTCTCTAATTAATTAATAAACCGAAATTGATTCAAACAAAACAAATGAAACACCGCAGTTTGCAAAATTGCAAAAAAGAAACAAGGGGGTTATAATTCAATCAATCAATCAAATCAAATCAAAGATATTTCCGTCATCATCAGCAATGGCGACATTAGGGTTAACCAGAAAAAAAGGTTCATTGCTCTTACTCTCTTTCGGTGTAAGAATTTCATTTACCTGAGAAACAAAAAAATTCAAAAATTTAATTAATTTCAAAGCAAAATTTTGACAGGCAAAAAAATAGGCTATCTGTATTTAATCAGTAAATACAGGTAGCACAACAACAAGATGATGATGATGATGATTGTATCTTAATTATGATATTATTAAGGATTAAGAAAAGAAAAGAAAAAACGAGCCAAAAAAACGATTTCGATTAGCAAAAAAAAAACATAACAAAAGAATTTAGATTATCATCGTGTTAAACATCATCATTTTAATCTCCTCGATTTACCATTTTTTTTGACACTTGCAAATTAAACATGGCGCCAAACAATCAATCAATCAACCAAACAAAAATGATGACGATGATAAATGATGATCCGGTAGAGAAAATTGACAATGTAACTTGCTACTGATCATTTTACTCAAAACAAATCGATTAAAATATTGGGTTTTTTTTTCTCCTCCCGCTATTTTTGGGTTTCCATACAAAAAATCTAATCAAAATGGAAAATATCGATATGTATGTTTTTCTGATAAATCAAATATTGATTTTGAATGTGAAATTACATTTCTTTCTTTGTTTGATTTGATTTGATTGCTACCAAACAAAAAAAAAGGTGATTTTGACACCTTTTTTCACTTTATCAATCTGATTTTTAAGTGTATGATGATAACAAAGTGTTAACAAATTGATTTGATCAAAAAATTGATATTTTTGCCAAATCAATCAATCAATTAATTTATCAAATATTGATCAGGTTTTATCGATAATAATGATAAAAAAGGTAAAAATCGAATCCGTAAAATGTAATAAAAAAAATTTGATGAAAGATTGATGATTGCTATAATCAAATAAAAGAAAAACTTTCCAGAAAGATTTTCAAAGAAAAATTTTTTTGAAAAAGTTTCCAGGAAGCAAAAACATTGAATAAAATCATCATCATCATTTTGGATTTTCAAAAAAGGGATTTAGTTATCATCAAAATAATGATGATCACCATTAAAATGGATGACACATGATAAAGAAAATTACATACAAAGTTTTTTTTAAATCCCCTTTCATTTATGGGGATTTATTTTCTTCTTCAAAATCTTACATATCATTACATATTACCACTCCAAAAATATGAGTGGTTATTACTTTTTGGATCATGTGGATCAAAATAGTCGTCAGTGGTGGTGGTGATGATGGATTTTAAACATTTTTTCCTCTTTTTTGGAATCGATTTCTCTATCTCGGTTGCGGTTTGAAACGCAAAAAAGCCGAAAAGAAACCGCTATTTACACACAATCAGACCGACAAAAAATCCTTTTTTTAAATATTCCTGTCGTCTGTCTGTCTGTCTTAAGTATAGGTGATTATAAGATCAGTCGAAAAGCGAAAAAGCAAAACAAGCGAATCTAATTCAAATTTAATGGAATAATACCACCGGCAAATGAAAATCCAACAAGATCCATAGATCCATGTGGATCAACCAAACAAAAACACAAATCAAACATCAAATGAACATTATTGTTGTTGATCCGATGATCCACCATCATCATCAATCGGGAATCAATAATAATAATGATCCTTTAATTACTTGAATAATAATCATGATGATTAAGTTGGCTTTAGAATCAGAGAGGATCAAATGATTTTTGATCCAAAGAAAATTGATTTTTTATATATTCATAGAAACAGAGAAAAGAGAAAATTCTCACGAATCTTATCGGTAAAGAAAAATTCTTTCTTTCTTTTTTCCGAAAAACTTTCTCTCATTTATTATTGATTTTATGTTTTTGATATTTATACAGTAGCCGCCTGTATACAAAAAATAAACAAACGTATTTTTTTTTTTTTTTTTTTTTTGACAAAAGTAATTCAAGTTTAGTCAAACAGAATTGTTTTACATATGTTTATTCATTGCATTTTTTTGTTTATTGGGTGGTGGTGGTGACATATGTGTGACATATAAGGTCAGGTAGCAGGTACCAAAAAAAAAAAAAAGAAAATTCACCTGGAATTCCGAACAAAAAAAAAAATAAAGAATTTTGTCGTTTTCGATTCAAAAGGTCAAAAAGGTTACCTTTTACCTGTCACAAAAAATGATTGCGTGTTTATATAATCAATGGTGGTGGTGATGTGAATAATTTATGATCATATTTTTATTTGATTTTTTGATTTTCGTTTTCAATATATTTTCGATTCATTTGAATGTATGAAGATATCAAAGGTAATAATAATAAACACATCATACAAATGATAATGAAAAAACATTAAAAAACACAAACAAAACACAGCAAACAACAAACCTAAGAAAATGTGGCAAAGGTCGTGTTTTCCTTACGTAATTCTTATGTACTCGGTGTTAGTGTTTGGGTATGTTTGACATTCATTGAATATTTCGTTTTGTTTTGTATCAAAATTTAATAACAGCAGCAGCAGCAGCAAAACTTTGATACAAAGTATCAAAGAATTTCCTTTTTATTTTCAATCGCCATTTTTCATCATTGAATTTCTTATTTGAAAATTTTTATCGTTAAGTAGAAATAGTGGTGGTGTATGGAATACCAATGGATGTTTCATTCACAGGGGTATTTATCTCAATTAACCGAAATCGAAACATCAAAGAAAAACTGTTAACGTCAAAAAATATTACCGGGTACAGCATCACTGAGGGTAGAAATAGTCATTTTCTCTGTTGTTGTTGAAAATAAATGATACCCGAAAAAAAATAATAATATAGTTGGCGTGTGTGTTTGGTTTGATTCGCTGGTTGGTTTAATTAAATGGCCACCCGGTGTTTTTTTTTTTTTTTTTTTTGCTGGATTCAAAATGAAAACCGAAAATCAAAAATCAAAAAAAGCATCACCGCTCGTGCAAAAATTCAATATGCATAGTGTGTGATATGTGTTCCATCATCATCATCCTGGAATGATGATGATGATAATATTAACCGCTGTTGGTGGCGGCGGCGGCGGCCGTGTTAATAGTAGAAAAACAGCTCAAATATTGATTCAAATATTGGCAAAAAAAGAGAGATTCCTTTAAATATATTTTTGTCGAATGACATTTTTTGATTGGAAATCATTTGATTTTTCATTTTCCTATTGGAAAGAATGAATGAATGAATGAATGAATGACCCACGAATTTGTATCATGTGATGAGTCAACCATGATCCAGTAACATTCAATTCATTTAACTTGCAAGTGTAAATCAGTGTTTTTCACTCTTGTTTTTCATTTATTCATTTAATAAAGTTAATTAGAAAAATGATCATCATCATCACACCAAAAACCAAAATTTTCATTTTGGATTTTTTTCGACTGGATGAAAATGAGTCAGTCAACTTTGTTTTTTTTTGCACACGCACCGAAAGCCAGAGAGAAACATACCCGCGCCCAAAACCAAAAAAATCAGAGAAAATGTCAATGTGCTTCACGAAAATCTTTCGAAAAGTTTTTGCGTGCAACCCGATCATCATCATGATGATGAAATTGGTTGAATTGAACCAAAAGTCCATTTTTGGAAAAGAATTTATTTTGATCGATCAATCAATCAATCGTTGACCATCATCATCATCATCATCATTGAAACATTTTCGTGATCGATTAACATAACACCAACATCGACAGAATCTAAATAAATAAATAAATAACGATTTGGGAATACATTGAATCGATGATGATCATCGATTGAGAAACTGTTGGTGTTGGTCAAAATTGATCGGATTTTTGTTGTTGTTGTTTTGGTTGGAAAACAAATGTTAATTTACATTTAAAATTCATTTCAAATTTTAAATCAGGAAAAACGAAACGAAATGAACAAAAATGATTTTTATCTTTGCATTTTGAATCAGAAAAAAAAGTGTTCAGTTAACACGTTATAATTAGATTTTCAAATTTGAATTTGCCATGTTTTTCAACACTTCACTATCAAGATCAAGATAAGCCAAACAAAACATTCAACCAGCAAAACAAATCACCTCGTTCAAACAACAATTGCCTCCTGAACAAATTTTTCGTATCGAAAAAATTCAAAACAAAAAAAAGATTGACAGAACACACACACCGATCTAACACCAATGATGGACACACACACGTGACCTTTTTTTTTGTTGACGGATCCAAATCGCGAATAAGTTTATCTCTGAAAAAAAACCCATTAAAGCTGCATTATCTAATCTTTATTTTCGCTTTTGTATCTGTTCAACGAATGTTCGTTTGATCAATTTGACAAATTTTCAGCTTCGATTAATGTCAAAGAAGAAAATGTTTATCAGAAAACAGAAAAATCTTCCAAAATTCACAATCAAATTGTCTATTTCCAGACAATAATCATCTTTGAGTGGAAATAGTTGCTAGAAAAAAGTCATTATTTTTTTTTGTTCCTCTGTTTGGTTACTCATTGCTAATGAGAATTTTTTTTACCTTAATTAAAAATTCATATGATGATGATGTTAACCAACCGAACATTAATTATGATTTTGATGATGTTAATGAGAATTTTTACGAAAAGAAAATTAAAAATTTATGATGATGACTAATAATAATGTTTTGTTTTTTTTTTTGATTTGCGATTTTTTTTAAAAAAAAGGTATGGTTTAAAAATCGTCGTGCAAAATGGCGTAAACGTGAACGTAATGTAGCCGCTGAACAATTACGACAAGCATCGGCTGCAACAAATTTTTCAACAGCGGCAGCAGCAGCAGCTAGTTTTAATGGATTGATTCCAACATTAGATCATCATCCGCATCCACATTCACATCATCATCATCAACATCATGATCCATCATCATTATATAGTGGTTATCAATCTGCATATGCAAATGGTTGGACAACAGCAGCAGCAGCAGCTAAACATCATGCTGCAGCGGCAGCAGTAGCAGCAGTTGCAGCTAAAAATACATTTCCATGGTCAACATTAACATCATCAACAACATCAACATTAGGTGGAAATAGTATTGGTCATATTATTGGAAATGATGAATCAACATCCGATTCAATAACAACACCAACAACAACAACATTACTTGGAACAAATGCAATCGATAATGGATCAATAACTTCTGGTCTTTATCCATCATCAACATCACCACCACCACCACCACCATCATTTTCAGCTGCTGCAATTGTTTATCAACAACATCGTTTAGGTATTAGTGGTGGTGGTGATGGTACATCACAACCTTCATCCCCCCAACAACAACCACCACCACCATCATCATCAACGACATTAAATAATCATCGAAATTATTCAACAAAAACTAGTTCGAATAAATTATCACCACCAAGATTATCATCTTCATCATCATCATCATCGTCATCATCATCACCAATTGGTGGTCAACATCATTCGCATCATCATCATTTGATAACGACGACAAATAATCGATTTTTAAATCGATTAAATAAAAATAATGATAGCTCATATAATAATAATGATGATGAATTTGATAATGGTGATGGTTCATTATCATCATCATCAACAAAAACAGCAACAACAACATCGTCAACATCAACAATAACAGCAACATCGACAACAACATCATCATCAAGATTATCATCGATTAATTTAAATGAATCAAAATCATTAAATGTTGATGTTAATTGAATTTCAAAAAAAAATTATTTTTTTTTTTGTTGGTTGAGTTGAAATAGTCGTCATTATCATTATCATCATCATCATCAAACATGATAAAATCTTTTCAAATGGCCCAAATCATCATCATCGAATTCTATTTCTACCTTATTGACCCTTTTTGTTTCCTACATTCTAATCCATTATATATCTCTCTTGCTATCTCTACGTCCATTTTCTGATTTTTTTTGATTGAAATTTGATGATAATAATTTCAAATGATGATAAAATCATTGAAACGAAAAAAACTGAAAAAATTCTGTAGCTATACATATAATAACTATCAAAATATAAATAAAAAATTAAGAAAAATTTCACTATGTGTGTGTTTTATGAATGAATCGATAATTATGTCATCATAATCATCATCAGAAGAAAAAAATACACACTTTTCAATCGAAAATGATGATGATAATGATGATTTTACAATACGAAAAGAATTTCGGAAATCAAAAATCAACGAAACGTGACATGACCTTTCACTAACATTTCTTTCATTCCATTTTTTTTAAAGTCTCTTGTGGGTCGTCGTCACATCTTGTTTGTTGAAAATTATTATGAATATTATGATGATGACA
Organism: Dermatophagoides pteronyssinus; assembly: GCF_027571235.1. NCBI lineage: Eukaryota > Metazoa > Arthropoda > Arachnida > Sarcoptiformes > Pyroglyphidae > Dermatophagoides > Dermatophagoides pteronyssinus. The sequence continues at coordinate 298,306 of NW_027461543.1, forward strand.
TGTCGTATATTTTGTTGTCGTCGATTCTATCATCGAGATCATTTGGTTCATTTTCCAGTAAATATATTTTTTCATCATCATCATTGTCTGGGTGGTAACAAAACACACCATATTGATATATTTCGGTGACATTTATGATCTCAACACAACACACATTTGACATTTGACACTTTTTCGTTATTATATGATGATCGAGAAAAAACAATTTCGGTGGTTTCGTTTTTCGGGAAGCTCTCCAGAGGAATCGATATCATTGGAAAATGATGATGATTGTCGTTTGAGTTTGTGTGTAGAAATCATACATAAATTTTTGTTTTTGCTTTTGACCGATCGCGATTGACATTTTTGTTGATGTTCGGATTGACCCAACGATGATGATGATAATGACAAAAACATTCGTCAAGAAAATTCAAAAACAAAAGCGTTATCTTCTTTGTTGCCAACAAATTCGATGACAAATTATCATTGAGAAAGCACAAAACAAAAACAAAACAAAAATTCTTTGTTTGATAATGATGATTATGATTAATGAATTACTTGATCAGCGACAACAACATTCGATACGATTCGATTCTGATGTTTTTTTGTTTTCGTATTTTTTGAAAATAAAAAACCTTTTGATCATCATCGTTGTTGTTGTTGTTGTTGATGTGTGAAGCAATGCACATGTTTCAGGATGCAATTCACAATTGTCGAATCTATAGAAAAAAAATGAAAAAAAAACTTGAAACACTTGAAACAACGTAACAATAACAACAACAATTTTTCAAAAAAATATGGATTTTTCGCTTGCTACTTGTTACTATAAACAAAAAAGAAAAACATTATGAATGATGAGGATGAGGATATGATATATTTTTTCTTTCTTGTTATTCTATTATCGATATAACCATCAAGATATTTTTTTCATATTTTTTTTGACACTTGATACATATCGTCATAATCATCATCATCATCGGTGTTCAAGTCACTTTGTTCAGTTCGTTCGAATGGGAATGTAAACAGATGTTTTCTTTGTTCGTCGTTGTTTCGATTGCTGTTTTCGTTTTCTTTTCTTGTTCGGTAATTCAGATTCAGATGATGATGATTGTGATTTTGAATTGAATTCGGGTATTTTCGGTTGATTTTTTTTATTCATCATTTTTTTCCATTGTTGAAAATATGGATTTCGAATGTTTCGAATGTTTTGAAGGCTCACTACCGCTGCTCAACTGCCATCTATTGTTGACGATTTCTATTCATTCGAATCGACTATTTTCACCCATGGATGATCACACATGTGAATTTTTTGAATTTTCATTTGCTGTTGTTTTGTTTTTGTTTTGCAAAAAACAATGTTTCGAAAATTATCAATTTCAACGATTAAATTTTGTCATCGACGACAAATTGATAAATTTTTCCATAATAATAATAATCATTTATCGATAACTTCGCTATCGATTAGTCATAATCAAGGTGATCGTATTGAATTTTATTTAAAAGATTTAATGGAAAAGAAATTAATTTCATCTGATAAAAAATCCTTAAATGATTTAAAAAAACAAATAACAATAATATTAGAACGTTTTGATTATGGTATATATGAACATAATTTAAATTTTGATGAATTTGATCCGAAAATTCAACAAAAATTACATTTAAAATCTGAAGAAATTTTTGAAATTTTATCACAACAAATCGATGATAATAATGTTGATGATCGATTAATAAATTATTACATAAATAATCGTCGTCAACTTTATGAAAAATATTTTCGTCGTTTAGATAAATTGCGTCAAGAACAAAATCAAGATAATGATGATGATGATGATGGTAATCGATCGGGTATCTGGTCAAATCAAGGTGAACTAAAATATGGTTTATGGCATAATTGTTTATTTACCAAAATGAAACGTTCATCAACATCACATTTATTTGATCGTCGTTTAACAAGTACGGCTATGTATTGTCCATCAACAACTCGGTTATTGATCGATTTGAATTATGTAATGGATCAGGATTTTTTTCAAACAAAAAAAATCTTAGATGAATTACGTTATATGTTGGCAATGAATAAATATCGTACAATACAACCATTTCGTATTGAATTTTTACGCAGTAATCATCAAAGATCATCATCGAATCAAAATAGTCGTTTTGATAAAATTGTTAGCAATTTTTTCACATGGTGGAATGACCCGAAACAATATCAATATGTTGTACATAATCATACAAAACCTATTGAATTATTACAGAAAAAAGAAGAAAAATTAATCTATTTTACACCAAATGCAAAAATACCTGTAAAAATATCCGAATTATTGGATGAACGTAATATTCTAGTGATACCTGGTCATTATTCACGTAATCTTCGTGATCCAGTATTTAATCGTATTAATCGATTGGCGAATCAATCAAAATCAATATTAGTACGTCGGCTACCGACCATAGAACATATTGTTTGGAATAAATTTCATGGCGTTATATCATGGACATTATTCTTATCAATTCTACATGATATTTGTCAAAATCCAAATGATAATTGGAATAATGTTTTTAAACGTTATTTACTTGAAATGGAATTAATAAAATCCGATACAGAATTATCTCGAGAAATGAATCATGCACAACAAATACGAATGAAACGTGAACAACAAATTCAAAATTTTATTCATTCAAAAACAAAACAAAACAAAAAAATGATTGTAGAAAACAAGCAGAAAAACAAAATTTCAAATAAAAAACATTTTTAAAAATTCGAAAACAATCCTGACTAGCGACTATTTCCACCTTCTGGGTATGGTGGGTGAAATTAAAACAACAAAAAGAAGGGGGTGGTGGCAATAATATTTGTGTTCGATCTGTTCATTGTTGTTGTTTGTTGATGTTTTGATTTATCAAATTCGTCGACGAGAAAATCTTCCATTTGAATCTTTATTTGATAATTATCATCAATTTTTTTCCATCAGTTGTATCACGTGAGCGCACGAGATATAAACAGGGTTAACAAAAAATTTCTATTTTCCATCAATCCGATCTATACAACAAAAGTTTTTTTTCCATCGAGTGCTTCTCTTTCGAAATCGAAAAACATTATTACGAAGATAATACTCGAAGCACTCATTCGAACATTTTTTTTTTGTTTGTTGTCGTTTGAATTCGGTTTGGTTTTTTTTTTCATAAGACGACGACCGATCGACAACGATCATCGTTGAAGAAGAAAAAAGAAGTGGTAAAGTGTCTTCGCATCTCTCTCTTTCTCCCTCTCACTGTGTGTGTGTATGTGTCAATCACATTATCATCATTCGACATCAATAAAAGACAGCAACAGCAGCCGCATCCATTTCTTCTTCGCAACATCTATTTGGACAACAACAACAACATCATCTCTCTCTCACTATCTTTTACCGAACATTATTAATGATCGTTGTTTGTTTGTTTGTTTGTCGTCGTCATTGCCAATCATCGTTGTTTTGTGTGATGTGTGAGTGATATTGTTGTTGAGTGTGTGTGATTGAAGAATCTTGATGTTCGGGTCGATGAATGTTTGTTTGTTTGATTGCTACGTTGTGTTTTTTTCTTCTTGTTACCTACAGATTTTGATTTGAAATTTTGGAAGAATAAATTTAACGTTCCTGATTCAAAAAACGCAAGATGAATGAATGAAAATCAGTAAACCATTGATCTTGGCCAATTTCATTTGCTTATTGCATCATTTTTATGGTGAATATTCCGGAAGAATATTTCTGGAAAATATTTGGTCAAATCATCATCCTCAATTGAAACTCCAAGATTTTTTCTTTTTTTGTCAAATTGAAAAATTAAATCAAATTTTCCTTTTTTGTTTTCAGTTTTCGGTAAATGATCGATTAGATCTTGTAAACCTTTGGTAATTAATTTGATTGTTTTGAAACAGATTTTATTAAAATTGATTTTTTATTTTTCTTTATTAGATTGATCCAAAATTGAAAAACATCGACCAAAAAAACAAATTTCAAAATTGAAGAGCAATAATAAAAAAAACAACAGCAAAAATGTCATTTCAATCAATGTTGGAAAGTAATGAATGTGGCCAAACAAATCCGATGATTGATCTGGCTCGTCAGCTTGCCCAGTCATCATCATCATCAGCAGCCGTAGATAATTCAATGGCTAATGCTACAACAATAATAAATGAATCAATGGCATTTGATAATTCGATACGACAACAACAATCGGATAATACCTTATCATCGGCTGTTGAATCTTTATTATTAAATAGTAATGGTAGTGGTATTATTGATGATTCATTAGAATCATCCGCATTCAATATGGAATCATTATTGAATGAAATGAATCGTATGGAATCGAAAATATTGTCCACTGTTAATGATGATGATCAAAATATTGTTGGTGTTAGTCAACCACCAGATTCAATTCGTTCATTATTGAAAACTGAACAGGATCCATTTTGGAATGAAATTGCACCAAATCTAATGTATGATGATAATAATGATGGTGTTGGTTTTAATCAACAACAACAACAACATGATAATAAACTACCTGAATTGAATGTTGATTGGGCTGATGAATATCTACGGAAATTAGAATTGAACAATAATAATAATAATGATGAAAGTTCAACAATTAAAGTTTCAAATGTTCAAGTTGGTGGTGGTGAATCGGAAAATCAAAATGGTGGTGTTGATGGTAGCTGGGATTTGAATGAAAAAGTACATCAAATTCAAACTGATCAATGTTCAACAAATATTGATGATAATTATCGTCAACAATCGGTTGATAATGTTGAAGAATTTTTTCCACAACAATCATATCTACCATTTTTACGTCCAGTTTTACGTCGTCAAGATTTTGGTACATCAACAGCAATTAGTGATGCAAATCTAAATGATTTAGTATCGGATCAAGAAAGTCGTTTGATTAATATGTTGTTGGGAAATAATCAAACTGGTGAAAATATTTCATTATCATCATCGTTTCAAACAACAATATCACCACCATTACAACAACCATCAGTAATTGGATCAATGGCTAAAGTTGAAATTCAACCAGAAAAAACTGTCGATATTGATATTCGACAAGGAGAAATGTTGATGACTGATGGCCAATCATCTCAACAATTAGATCAACAACAACCACCAACAACCGCAACAAAATCATCTATAAAACTTGATAATGATCAAAAAATGAATGAAAATTTTTTCTATGAAAATCAATTTGATGATATGGAATTTTGGATGAAATTGGCTGAAGAATGGCATTCAAATGATATGACTGGTGGTGATTTATTGGCCGATGTTGATCAAAATGTTGTTCAAATTCGTGAACCATTAGAAAATCTATTAAAATCTGATCATCGTTATTATTATAAATTAATGGAAAATAATCCATTTGTTGTTTCTTCGAATGAATCATCCGAAACGAAAAACAACGATGCAGTAGAATCGCAGAATTATATTGAACAAGGTAAACAACGTATGCAAATTGGTGATCTATCAGCTGCTGTATTATTGTTTGAAGCTGCTGCAAAACAACAACCAGAAAATATTGAAGCATGGTATTTATTAGGCATTGCTAATGCTAAAAATGAAAATGATCATAAATCAATTGCTGCATTTAAACGATGTTTATCATTACAACCGAAAGATGAACAAATTATATTGGATTCATTAATGTATTTAGCAGCTAGTTTTACAAATGAATCAATGACAACTGAAGCTTGTAATGCATTACAAGAATGGTTAAATAATCATTCGAAATATCGTGATTTAGCTAATAAAGAATCGGATGAACCATATCTTGGTCCAACACCATTATCAAAACGATGGATACAGAAAACAGCACGTATTGGAAATCCATTTTCAAATGGCCTATTTGATTCACTTCGTGAAACATTCATAGAAGCTGCCCAATTATCAACAACAGATGAACAATCTGATCCTGATGTTCAATGTGGTCTTGGTATTCTACATAATCTATCCGGTGAATATGAAAAAGCTATTGATTGTTTTCGTTTGGCATTAGAATCCCGACCGGATGATTATTTATTATGGAATCGTTATGGTGCTTCATTAGCTAATGGTGGTCGAGCTGAAGAATCAATGTCTGCTTATCGTGAAGCATTAATTCGTTATCCAGGTTATATACGTGCCAGATATAATCTAGCAATATCATGTATGATGATGGGTTTTGGTGAAGAAGCTGCTGAACATTTACTTTCGGTATTACAATTACAAAATGCTGGTGCTGATTCAATTAAAGATATGGTCGATCTGAATCGAGATAATATTACATCAACATCAATTTGGAGTTTATTACGATCAGCAATGTCAATGCATGGTCGTATTGATCTATTGGATTTAGTTGATAAACGTGATCTTGAATTATTGATCAAAGAATTTCAACAAAAACCAAAATTACAAGAAACAGAAGATGATGGTGATGATGAAATTGTTGCTGGCAATGATAATGAAAATGGTAATCATGAAAATCAATCCAATATTGATTGACTACAGAAATGTATCGATAGTAATAATATAATGATAAATGAAGCGAATTGTAAGATACAAATGATCAATATTGATCATGATTTTGGTGATGGTAAACGAATGTCTAATGAAAATGATTTATTGTTACAAACAACAAATCAAAAAGTTATGGATTATGAAAGCGATTTTCATGAATTGTATCTAGATTCATTACAATATTCATCAAAATATTTTAATTATCATCATTATCATTAACGTTAAATTTCAAATCACAACATAAATTTACTAAACTTCAATTCAAATTAGCAATTATTTGCATATGATGATGATCCAAATTTTACCAAATATGATTGATTATTGGTTTTTGGTGGTATCGATGATAATAATGATATCTGTGTCATTTGATTTGGATCATCATCATCATCATTATCACAATAATAATCATCATTATCATCAACATCATCACTATTATTATCATCTATATTAATATCGATGATACCATTTTCAATTTGATTACGTAATTGTTGTTGATCATTGATTGATAATGAATTTATTGAACGATATAATGATGATGGCCTACGGTTATTTTGTTGTTGTTGTTGATTATTATAATGGCTATTATCATGACCTTGACCACCACCACCACCACCATTATTATTACGATTTAAACGTAAATTTCTTATTGATTTACCCATTTTATTATCATTTAAATTACGTTTACGTCGACGAAAATAATCCATTAATCGTAAGCCAAGTATTGTCATCAAATAGAATATAAATACAAATGATATAACAATAGCAATAGTTATTGTTATTGTATGATCATGATGATTATCATGTCTCATCAGTAAACAAGTGAATATAATACCAACAATACCGACGATGCCGATAATTGTACCGAAAATACCGGTTATTATTACATAGGAAAACAGAACAATCGACCAATTGAATATTGCAGCACCGATTGCCATCAATTGAAATAATGCAAATGTTGTTGATAAAAAGATAACAATTGTTCGATTATTATTGATTATCTGTTTTAATCGAAATAGCAATTTTGCTGATGTTGATGATGATGATCCACCATGATTATCATTTGGTTCTAATTCATTACCATTTGTTGTCAAAATGACCAATATTAAAATGAATGCAGCAATTGCTAAGAATATGAATGCAACAATAATGAATATTAGTCGTAAACGTGGTGATAAATCTGGTAATTTTGCCATCGATTTCGTTGATGATGATGATTCGGAATAAGAATTTTTACGATACCAACGACGACAAAATCTTCGCCATGCTATTGATAAATGTTTGAAATTGGACATTGTTTTATTTTTGCCGACTATGTACGACTTGAAATGAAATTCAACTGAGGAAAAACTCAAATGAAATGAATTTTCACCAATTTCATTTTCATTTCATTCCCGGGATCGATACTATCGATGTCGGTTTTTTATTTTTTGGTTCGTTCGTGTCATTTTTATCTCTCATCCACATTAACACGCCCTGAATATTATTCTAGACCCATTATTATTATCTTTATACTTGTACTTGTACTCGGGTAATAATGAACGAATAATGAAAAACAAATCAAGGTGAACCAGAAAACAGAAAACAAAAATTCTGGTCATGAATCGAAAGCAGAAGCTTTGAAATAAACATGGCAACCAAAAATGGGAAAAAAAGAAAAAAAACCTTTCTGGCCTCGTTTCGTGCGAACATTGTGCTGGTGGATCGATTTTCGTTTGACTTTTTCTGTTTTCTCTTCATTTCATTTTATATGCTAAAAATATCTTCGAATGAAGAAATGAAGAAACAACGATCACAGCAACCAACTAACCAACAATGAAATCAAACGCAGAGACGCACGGTGCGCGCATTTTTAATGATTGGCCATAATTATCATCATCATCAAAATGGAGAAATAAACAAAATTATTTGCGTGTATGGTGGTGGTATCTTTTCGTTTTTGTTTTTTTCGGGTTACCTGGGTATCCGTAACGATCACCTTGTAATATGAAAAAATTTTTCAGGAAAAATCAATATTGGTGGCTGTATAATCATCATCCATTTATTATCGATTGATTTATGCAAATTGAAAATTTTGCAAAACGACAAACATAAATCAACTAATTTCAACTAATCAATCAGCAGTTTATCATCTCTATCATGTTGAACCCTCTCAACTCAAATTATTCAAAGATTTTTTCTTTATTATTATCATCATTATTAGCATTTATTTAGTTCAAATAACCAATCAATCAATCAATCAATGATATATAAACAATAAATAAAACTAATAATAATAAAAATATTTTCGTTTCTTCTTTTTCTTTAAAACAAAAGAATTAAGTCATGCAACATTAATTATGATGATGATGAATGTTGTGTGATTTTTTGTTTGTTTGTTTCAAATTTGATTGATTTTTGATTTTTTTGGTCGATGAAAAGCAAAGATCCATAATCGATAATGATGATGATGATAATCGTGATTTTTTTAAAAATTGTTTTGGTTTGTTGTTGGTGAATTTGAACATACTGAACATATTGGTTGTTCAATTTCTTCTTCTTCTTCATCATCATCATCTTGTTGTTGTTCAGGTTGTTGTTGTTCAATTTTATTAATCGATTTGGTTTGATTTTGATGATGATTATTATCGTGATATTCATCATCATTTCGATCAATATGATTATTATTATCAGCAGCGTCGTTGTTGTTGTTGTTCTTAATTTTATCGAAAAGTTTGTTTTCCATCAATAATAAATTATCAATCGGATTCTGATTGATTGAAATATCAATTGTAGTATGTTGATTATCATCAGTTTTTGTTGTTGCTGAAGTTGTTAAAATATTGGGCATCGATACATTGATTGGTTCGATTTTTGGTAATTTTATTTCAAGCAGTTTGCTGCTGTTGGTGGCCGATTTGATTGCTGCTGTATTCTTTGATGCTGATAATGATAATGATGGATCCAATTCACTTTCGGGTTGTTTGTCGATGACATCCATCGACGATATCTCATCATCTTTTTTGATTAAATTATTGATTTTTGGTAATTTTATTTCGGGATTCTTAACCTCGATATCAACATGGAGATTATCATCGACATTGTTGTTTTTTTCGGTTATTATTTCATCGATTCCGGGAATTTTAATTTCAAATTTTTCAAATGGATTTTTCAGTTTGATATTTTCGATTGGATTTTTAATGGATATTTCAAATGGATTTTTATCATCTGGATATTTATTATTCTGATGATCATTCTGATCCTGATCATCATTTTTAACACTATGCTCGATTAATGAGGATAATAATTGTCGTTCACCTGATAATGGTGGTGGTGATGATCGTTTTCGATTATGACGATGATGTTTTTTATGTTGATGATGATGTTTTGATAGTTTTACCTCAGGTAATTTTACCGATATAGGTGTCATACCTGATGATTGTATTTCACCGGATGATATTGTTGGAATTTTTATTGTTCCATTCTTATCACCAAGAATATCACCTGTATCAATGTTAATCGAAGGTCGAAATTGATCGATTGAATTTCGCTTATCACCATTAGTTTCGATATCTAATCGTACGGATGGTGGTGGTGTTGGTGGTGGTGGTGGTCGATCAATGATGATTCCACCATGTGATTTTGCTGAAGATTTTGATACGGATTTCGAAGAAGATTTTGCCGAAGATTTTGTGGATTTCAACGACCGGATCGATGTACTTGCTAAACATCCAACCGATAAAAGTAAAAAACAAACCTGATGCAAAACAATAATGAAAAAATTTGGTCGACATAATAGAATAACAATCAATGCGAATTGAAATAATAAACTGAACCAAAATAAACGATTTTTCATATTTGTTTCACGAAAATTTTGTTTAAATTGTTTGGAAACCTGTCCAATTTGCTCGTTGATGAATTGTTTTCCTTCGGATATTTTTGATTTCTGATCATCCATTTGATCACCATCGATCTGATCATTAGATTTTTGTCTGGATTTTTGAAAATTTTTCAATAATTTAAAAAAAATCCATGTCAACAACAACAGGGTGTTTGATAATAACAACAGGGTTATGAATGCCACTTGAAATGTTGAATAATTATTCCAATAAAAATTCAAATCATTCAATATTGGATCATTGGATTGAAAATCTGAACGTTTAATTGGAAGCCATTTTTGTAAAAATTGACCAAATTGATTTTCTTTCAACAGAATTAGTTGATTTCGACTAGATTTTGCTAAATCTTTCAACGTGTCCAGATGAAATATTTCTTTCCATTTATCTTGTTGATCGTGGATATCACGTTTTTCAATCAATGCTGGAACAAAAACCGAAGATGTTGTCGTCGGTTTTTGGTTTGAATTTGCATTTGCATTCGTCGCGGATTTAACATCCAAAAGATTTTGATGTATACCATAAACCAAACGCATTAAATCACTATGTTGATAAAGTTCACCTTGATTGAATGGTGGATCACCTGCAATAATCAACAAAATCGAACCAAATAATGATCCAATAATAGCCAATATGATCAAGATATATTTGATAATTTGTAAATTATTACAGCAACAATTTTCCAATTTTTTCAACATTTTTTTCGGATTTTTATTATCACGACGTGGTTTTATTTCGGATTTTCGTCTCGAATGTGATTGTCTAGCTAATTTTAATTCATAATCAATATTCGTTTGTTGTTGATTATCATTCGACGGTTGCTGTTGTAGTTTTTCCATTTGCGGATGTTTAGATGAATTCATCGTTGGACAATGGCGATTTTTGAATTGGAAAAAATTCTTCAAAAAAACCGTTTTTTGAAGATTTTTTGATCCAAACTTGAAACGACGCATGCGTATTACAATAAATGCAGATAAATTTCAAAAAAAATGTAACCGTTTGCGCGCGCATATCTGATATAGGTGAAAATTAACCTGATTAAAATCTGGCCAAGGATAACAATTTTTTTTTTGTTTATTGGTAATGTCTAAGTGTTAATTTTTGTGGTCAGTTCAGTTTGTGTCCAGGACAACTATAGACTGAGAAACAACAAAACCGAAAAACTTGATTGGTCGCCAAGGAGAAAATGAAATCAAAAAATTACTTGGTCAAGTTTTTCCAACAAAATAAAAACAAAAACAAAGCAAAATTCATTTTGGAAATCATAAAAATCATGACCAAACCCGAATATATAATCTTTTCATTTGAACGAAACAAAAAAAAAGTAGAGCAAATTAGTTTTTATGTGGTGTGTGTGTGCTGTATTGGAAAATTTTTCTTTTTCGGCCAATTTGATCTTGTCTTTATTGGACAAAGCGTGGGTGGTTGTTAAAAATTTTTTCATCATGATGATGATGATAGGGGAAATTTTTTAAGAAAAAAAAACAATGATTTTTGATTCATTAAAAAATTTAACTCTTTCGTTTCTGTGTGTTTCAAAAACAAAAACAATCCATTCATTGCGATAATCATCAATGTTTGAACTCTTTTAAGCAAAATAAAACTTTTTTTTTCATTTTTGATCAAATCTTTATTATTATTCAACAAGGGGGAAGAAGAAAAAAGTTATTTACAAGAATTTTTTATTTTATTTGGCAAAAATTAACAAAAGTAAAAGAAAAAAAACAGCAAAGAAGAATTTAGGTCAATCAATCGATAGTGATGGTGTTGACAATCGATTATTGACAATCGATTGTCAATGACATTCAAAAGATGACAAACAAACAAGGATTACATAACACACACGCATTGTATCATCATCATACAGGTGTCAAAATAAACATCAATCGATCCAAAACGAGCAAAAATCAAATAATTGATGACATCGACACACAGACAAATTGATTGAATTTCTATTTTGATATCGGCCTCTGTGTGTGTTGATATTTGGCAAACATTCAATATTTTGACAAGATTCAAATTCAAGATTAACGATCATCATTTGTGTCAAACTTGTGTATCGACAATTTGTTTATCATCGCCATCCTCCTGATGTTGATCATCAATATTTTGACAATTCAATGATGACATTTGATCTAATGATTTACCATTATTATCATCACCGCCATTATTATAATCTTCATGTTGTTGTTGTTGTTGATCAATACTTGTTGTTGTTGTCGAACATTCATCATCAAGGTCTTCATGGTCATCGTGGTCATCTTTTTCTTCTTCTTCAATCGATCCATCATCATCATTGACCATAACTTCGATTATTGTCGGAAGTATGGTTCGATTGTTATCATCATTATTACCATCACCAGTATGGTGATTATCATCACCATCATTATCATTTATTACTTGTAATACAATCCTTTCATCAGCAGCAGCTGATGTTGTTGTCGTTGATAAAACAGATGTTGTTGTTGAATCCATAATGGTGGTGGATGTATAATTTAAATTTTCTGAATCCGTTTGTTGTTGATGCGATTGCTGAGATTGCGCAATAGGTATCATAATAAATTCAATTGGATGATCATTATCAATATCATCATATTGTGGTGGTGGTGTATTTGATGATTGTTGTTGTTGTTGTTGTTGTTGTTCATTCAATGATAATCGATTATTATTCATTGATGCTGGTGATTGAATATGCATCATCATCATCATACGACGTCTTAATTGATTATGATTATTCGAAGAAGAATTATGATTAGTAGGATGACGTCGATCTGATGATGATGCGGATGATAATGATAACCATGATGGCATCAAACAACGACGTATATTTGGTCCAACATTTAATAATGAACGTACAGCAAGGTTTGATGGTGGATCATTATCATTATGGCGATGATGTGTTGAATGATTTGGCTGCTGCTGCTGTTGATTATGGTGATGCTGCTGTTGATGCTGCTGTTGATTATGGTGATGATTATGGCGAGAATGTCGATTTTGACGATGATGATGATGATGGTGATGGTGATGATGACGATGATGACGATTGTGATTTCTTGATCGACGATCATTATTACTGCCACTGCCGTTGCTATTGTTCACCGACGATGATGATGATGATGGTATTAAATTTTCACTTGAAACTGTCGATTGTTGTTGTTGTTGTTGATGATTGTCAATGGATGTTGCCACACGCATTGTTGATAATGCTGTTCCTGGAACAGGTGCCGTTGTTGTTGTCGCCGTTGATGATGACATCGAAGGCGACGATGATGATGATGATATATTACGATGACAAAAATATGATGGTGGTGGTGGTGGTAACCGGAAATAAGCAAAATAAAATGCATCAATATTTGTTGCTGATGCTGTTGATGATGAATATGGCCAAAAATTTGTTGCTGTTGCTGTTGTTGAATGACGACTATTTCCACCCATTCGATAATGACAATTATTTATTAAACGATTATTACGTTGACGACGTTGCTGTACACCAGAAGAATCACCATTACCATTTGATTCAACATCCAAATCATCCCAATGATCAAGAAAATAACCATCATCAAACAGGCCTGATGTTTGCTGTTGATGTTGCGATTGTTGTTGATGATAATTATCATCAGAAATACTGCCACCAATATTACGTTTATGACTAAGTAAATTGAATGCAAATGCAACAGCAAATATTACTTCAAATGTAACTAGTAATGCATCCCAAACACGATGATGATATTTAATATGATTTGTTGATGATGATGATGAATCAATCGATGGTGTTAGTAGACGATAATTTTGATTATTCAAAGTCGTCGAAGATGGTGAAGGTTGTTGTTGCTGTTGATTACGATGATGATGATGATGAAGATAATGATGTTGATGATGACCATCAAATATCCATGATTGTGGTGATGGCTTATTTGTATCATTTTGATTCGATGTTTGCGGCTGTTGCGGTGGTTGATTACTTTTAATATCGATTGTTTCCAATCGTAATAATCGATTACGAATTTGTTTTTCACGTTGTTTTAATTTTGCTAAACGATCCGATTTTTTCAATTGACGATAATCTTTATTATTATTATGATTATTGTGTAACATCATCATTTCATATGTTTTAAACCATGCTGGATTTGCTGCTGCTGCCGTTCGTTCATTTTGTTTATGTTTTAATGTTTCTAATAATGATTGTGATTGTTGCGTCGATTTTGTCTGATTATTAATAATCGATAGTGATGGTGGCGATAATGATGTGATTCGTTCATCACTACCGTCATCATCTTCTTCATTTGAATTATCATCGTTCGTTATCGTTGCTGTTGTTGTTGTTGTGGTGTTTTCATCTTGATTATCGATCAATGGTGACAGCGTACTGCTTACCATCATCGGATTATCATCACCCGAATTATCATCACTTTTATTAATCGAATTTCGAAGATTTAATGATTTTTGATCACCACGTTGATGATGATGATTATCATTATAGAATATATCATGAATAGTTGTAGTTGGCTTTGCGGTTGACGCAACTGTTGTTGGCAATTTCGATGTCAATGTTGACGCAACTGATGTTTGCGTCAAATTAGTTCTAAAATCAGAATTATTCACAGGAAATGGTAAAACAATCGGAACGAATGACGAATGTGGTGGTGCAATCGTTGCAGTTGCTGAAAAATTTTGCGTCATTATCACTGGATTTGATTGAAAAGATGATGAACTAGAAGATGACGTAGCGGATGCCATTGCAGCAACTGCTGCAACTGATGCCATCGATGGATAACATAATGATGTTATTAATTTAAGTATAGCATATGTCATTGTAAAACTAAATAGATCACAAAATACACCAAACATTCCAATTATGGTTAAAATTTCAGCAAATATAAATGATGGTAATAGAGGTAATAATAGACACCATTCGGATTGTTGTTGTTGCAATAATGGAGATGATGATAAAAAATCACCGGTTGGTATATCACTACCCATCATCGTCGACATCGACGATGATGGTAACATTTGTTGATTAGAAAATGGATAATGTTGATGCGACAACGGTGGTTGATGATGATGTTGAGCAGCAATAAATTCTGATCGTATTATAAATGATTTTTCAACAATAAAATTATTATAATGATTTTTTACAATCACTATGATGACAGCCAAACCAATTGTATTCATAGCAAAATCAATTGTCATTAATGAAAATAATAATATTTTTACAATTAAAAATGGACTTTTTTCATTTATAAATGTCGATGGAGATGTTGCCGTTGATGATAATGATGTTGATGGTGATGATGATCGACTATTTTGCTGATTACGGTAGGAAGATGATGGATAATAATGTTGAAATAGTCGATGTTGATGTCTTGATGACATTGATAATCGAAAATTATTATTATTATTACGATTATAACGACTATTTTGACTATTATTGGCTATCGTTGCTGTTGTTGTGGTAGTTCCGGTCGATATAGTCGACGATGATGTTGGCATCACATTATTATCATTATTACCGGATGGCGTATACGGTGGTGGTGGACCAATTTCCATTGATTCGGATGAATTATTATCTGGCATTACAATTGTAACCGATGCCATGATGATAATTTACTTTTTTTTCCTCTTAACGAACAAAAATTATGGATAATAATCACAGATATACAGGGGTTAAAAAAATTGTTTCCGGAAAAATTGAATAACCGGGAAATTTTCTGGTAATATTTTTTGTTTCAACCTAACATCACTTTGACAATCATCATAATCATTATTATTTAACCATCCGTAACCTTTTTTTTCACTTCTTATTTACATCCGGATGTAATCGAAATGACGTTTGATGTGATGTGATGATGATCGTGTGATTGACCGAAACAAACGAAAAAAAAAAATTTACTGGAAACAATTTCGGGGGGGAAATTTTCCCGAAACAAAAACAAAACTACTTTCTTTCACCACCATTCAACACTTTGTTCACACATATGGAAACTGAAACTGAAAAACCGAGTTAATTAATTGTCATTAGGCATTTTCTTGTCACACACAAACATTGTAGGCTATTTTAACACGAACAACACAAAAGACGGACAAATTAACAAACTAATGATGATCATAATGATGACATGATGATGATGATAATCATGTCATCATCAAGAAATATGAATGAAAAACAAGAACAGCAAAATTTGTTTAATGATATTTGGTCAATGTTTTCGGAAAACAAGCACTCATATTAAATATTCTTGAAATTTTTTATTTCCGAAAACTTTTCTCACACTTGTAAAATCACATTTAAAAGATTCGAACAACGAAAAATTACATTTTTATAGCAAAAAAATTTAATCGAATCAACGATTTTATTTTCTGTCATTTGATTCAATTAAATCCAAAAACAAAACAAAACAAAACAAAATTCGAGAACATTTCATTTTTCATTGTTTTTGTTGGTTGTTGTTTTCATTTTTACCAAATAAACAACAAAAATCAAAAATCAAAAATCAAAAAACAAAATTCATAAACACGATCGATCGATCGATTGATCGATCAAAACCAGAGAAAAACATCACTTGAAAAAATCAACGGATGAATGAAAATGATGGATAAATTTTTTTCTTTCTTCTTCGTCATTTCAATTGAAAAATTTCATTTCGAATGGCAATGACGACAACAACAACGACAACGATGATGATGATGATAATGATCAGCTGCTTCATTGTTGATGGTGGTGGTGGTCGGTGATTCAAAGACAAACTCTTTCATTAGGAAAAAATTCAATTCAATTTTTCTCTTTTCATGTTGTTTTTTGCCTTTGCAACTACAGCGTTTAGGCTGCAATCATCATCATTGAATTGAAAAGAAAATTTCCAAAAAAAAGAGAGAGACTTTCTCTCTCTCTTTATCCAAATGTTTTTTTCTGTCTGTTTTGTTTTGCCATTGTCCATACAATAGTTTGTCTGTTTTTGTTTCTTATTTGTTGGGTTTTCAGCTTTGCAAAATGATTCCAATCGTTGAGATTTGCATATCTTCTTTTCTGAATGATGTGTATTGCAAAGGTGAAATTTTCATTCAAAAAAATATCGAATAAAGGAATGAAAAAAAAGGGGGGAAAACATCTTCATGATGATGATGATAATGATGATGATTGTCAATATATTACAATGCGCGAAAAATTCAATGTCATAATGTTTATTTCAATCGAAAAATTTTTGTCAATTTTTCTTCAAAAAAATGAATTTCGAAAAATCCAGGGGTTTTTTCTGTTGTTTGGCGGGCAGGAAAAATTCAAAAAAACACTTTTCCATTTGCACCCGATAGGCTAAAATTGGTTTAAATAGACAAAACTATATATATTTTACAGTTATATAGAAAATATAAGATGATCGACAACAGAGAGAGTGAGGTGAACTTGAAAAAAGTTTTTCACATTTGTACCACACACATACACAAACAAACAAAATTGATGTTTTCTTTTTTTTCTGGTTTACTCAATTCTTTTACAAAATTTAAATTTGAAAATTTTAAAGTTTGTTGGTTTTCAATCACACTTTGTTAACCCTGTTTGCTCATCATTTTTACGGAATTTACTGAAATAAATCAACAAATAAACATGGCAGCAACATTACCATCAATAATATATCGTACAATAATCCGAAATGTTGATCGTTATGTACCAAACAAATTACGACCAATTTGGGAACATGAAGCTGGACCAAAAACAGTATTTTTCTGGGCACCAGCAATCAAATGGGTAAATTTTAAACCATAAAAAAAATTAACTAACCTAACCTAAAACAAAACAAAAAAAATCTTTCAAATCATTCTGCCCAACCTAACCCAAACCAAAACCAAAATAGAGTCTTGTCATAGCTGGAATATCCGATATAGCTCGGCCGGTTGAAAATCTATCCATAGGCCAAACAATATCATTAACTGCAACCGGTTTAATTTGGTCACGTTATTCATTGGTTATAATACCGAAAAATTGGTCACTATTTTCGGTAAATTTTTTCGTTGCAACAACACAAATAACACAATTATGTAGAATTATTATTTATCATCATCAACAACAACAACCGCAATCGCAACGTAAACAACTCGAACAGCAACAAGAGCAGCAATCATCCATCACCATTGATAATGTCAAACAAAGTTGATAATGATGGTGAACATTTGTGATAATATTTCTGGGAAATTTCTCCATCAAAAAACCAAAATATAAAAAAATTCATTTGAAAATTGTTGTTATCAAACTCCCTTGTCATTTTATCATTTTTGTTTTGTTTTATCTGCTGATTTATAATTAAAAAAACAAAATTTTAAAATTTAAAATTCAAAAAATTATGATAATGACGACACTGTTCATAAATGACATATATTTTTAGCATCATCATTGACAACCAATTATGATTGAATACAGTCTTGTGATGGTTGATGATGGTTGATGATAGTGAATGGTGGTATGGCAAAGAAAATTTCCATTTTTTTCTTCAACTTTCGAAGGACATTCATCATTTTATCATCAAAATGCGAAGTAGCGAAACGTTTTTTTCCATCAATTTCTCGATCGAATCGATCGAATGATGATGATGATCCAAAACGAATCATCATTTCAAGTGAAAAAAGAAAACGAGGGTTTTTTCGATTGTGAGTGGGAAATAAGAAAGAAAAAAAGCGAAAGTTTGGTAGCTAAAGGTAGAAATGGAAAAAATGTGAATTTGCAGTCATATCAAATGGCCATCGCAAAATCGAATCAAATCGACTGATGATCATCATCATTGTTGTTTTCTGTTCAACCGGATCAAACAGGTAGAAATTTCTGCAGCAGAAGAAAGAAGAAAATGAATTTGCACTTAACAAAATGATTATGTTTTTTTTTACAAATTCATTAAGGGTTTTCACCTTGTTTGGTTTCCTACAAACACACACAATCATCATCGCCATCATCGTAATTAGCGTGTGTTTTTTTTCATGGATGATCATCTTATGACAGCCATTCTATGAATATTGCCGAAAGGTGTTTTGTTGATGATGGAAGAAAGAAAGACAAAAAAACAGATTTACAAACAAACAAAAATGTAAATGAAAAATTTCGTTCGTTTGTTCTGATCTTTGGAATAAATTATTATTTCAAATCTTCTTGTGGTTGGTTGGTTGGTTGGTTAATGATAATGATCACGATGGTGGTGATGTTTGTTTGTAGCCATTTTTGGATTTTTTTTTTTGCAGAAAAGTTTTGCTAATTTTCAATGGCGCCTACGATTTATTAGCTGTAAGCAAGCAAAATTATGATTTTGAGAGGGGGGAATCTTGTTTGATTTATTCAAATCAAATCAATCAAAAATTTCAATGTTTGATTCCTGATTGATTGACATTTTGAAATTCCAAAGTAGAAAAAATATCTGTTGAAAGATTTTTGGGCTAATAAAAATCCAACCACCTACACCATGGTGCACTTTGTTATTTATCATCAAAGTGGTTTTCTTCGAAGATATTTTTGGAAATTACAATCAAGATTATAATCAACTGATTTTTGGTGGTGAACGTAGTGTTAAGCAAGAATAAAACAAGGGTGGTGGTGGTGTTAACAAACAAACAAAATGGCAATTTAGATTATCATCAAACAAAACAAACAACACTTGATTTACCTGGTTAAAGATGAACCAGATTTTCAAAAGTAAATCAAACAAACAATCGTGATGCAACAAGCAAACAAACAAACAACATTCATAGTTAATATAGTCGTTCGGTTCAGGTATATCATCAGATCAGATCAGTTTCAGTTTTTTGCTTCGTTGTTTGCTTCAGTTTTTTCGTTGTTTGATCTTTCACAAACATCTTTTATATGATTTATAAATAGTGAAAAAAATCTAGATCCAGATATGAAGATCAATCAAATCAAAAAATGGAAAAAAAGTGGTTATTTTCATCATGATCATCAACAGCGTGTGGTGATTGTGGTGATGTTACTGAATGATGGTCACACACACACAGCAAGTTACCATCCCAATCATCAAGATGATCAATGGTTAACCATTGATGATGGGGATGTGGACAATCGATTCGAAATGATGATAATTTTTTTGTTTCAAAAATCAATTTTTTTACCTGAAAAAACCCATTAAAATCCAGATCATTTTCGGTTTCTGTTTTTTCGGTTTTGGTTTTTGTACTTTTCTCAGTGAATGGATCATTCACCTTACTGAAACCAAAACAATAACCTGTTGCAAGTGAAAAAAAATCTGTCAATTTTTTTTTTTGTCAACTCGGAAAAAAAAAATCAAAAGTTTCGTTTCGTTTTTTCTGGTTTAATAATGAATTTACAAACATGAAAATAATTATCATCAACACAATGATGATGATGATGAACAATTCAATTTTCTTGGTTTTCCTCGATTTTTGTCGTCACCTGAAATTTCGTTTTTGTTTTTTTTTTTCTAAATGTTTTTTCCCGCGAAAAATGAAAGGAAATTATCGAACCGAAAACAACAAAACAAGATACGGTTGTTTGATTTACAACAGCGTACGTCATTTGTGTATTTGTGACATGGATTATAAATCATCATCATTATGATTAAATCATAATTTTGGACTTTCTCTCATTTGACAATAATTGGATTGAAAAGTGTTAAATTTTTGTTTTCCTTACTTTTATCTTGGTCCTTGACATTTTTTTTTGTTGTTTGAAATAATGTGCAATCAACAGCTAACTGTAACAGTAATTAGGTGACAATATTCAACAGAAAAACTAACACTAATTATTCATTCAAACAAACAAAAAAACACCTAAATCACTGATTGATTAACCTTGTAAACTTCAAAAAGAAATTTTCCTAGAAAGTTTTTTCCAAGAAAGTTTTTTTCTGTTTCACCGAAAAAAAATGAATCACCCTTTGTTTTGAGAAATGGATGCAATCTCGTGATCATCAGGATGAATGATATCTTTGTGTGTCCAATCGTTCAATGATGATGACGAATATAACCAGCATGATTCATCGTGGTTAAATATAGAACAAAAAATTCATCGAACGACATCAAGTTGGTGAAAGTGTGTGAATAATGGTGATTTTGGAGCAAAATTTTCTGCTTAATCAATCGATCGATCGATCGATGATTCAATTTTTCTCACTTAGAAATAGAAATTTTTTCACATTTTTTTTTGTCCGAAATTTTGTTTTCTGAATTCTTCTCAAACGGTGGTTGATAATCACACACACACACCACGAATATAATGATCATATTTTTCATTGAAGCTTGACGAAACAAAACGAAAACAAAAAAGCAAAAACGAAAAACAACAAAACTTTGCAATGATAATAATTAACATATCACTGAAAAAAATGATTTCTGTTGATGGATCAAAACCGAAGAAATGATTGGAAAAAGTTCCAAGGACTTTTCATTTCACATTTTCTCTTTTGGCTACTGTCAATCACAATTTTACATTTTTTTTGTTTTTGGTTCGTTTATTTTTTCACTTTTGGAAAAAAAACTGGTCATTTCGAAACTGGTCATTTTGACCACCATTTTGTCCAGCGACAAAATTAAATAACACTTTCAGCTGTCAATCAAAAAAATTTTTCTATTTCGACTCAATTCCAAATAACTAAATGGAAAAACAAATGTCCCAAATTTTGTTTTGTCTGATATATCCACACAAGTATGCTAAATTTAACTAAACAAAAAATTTCAATGTTATTTCAAATATTGATAATAATAATCTTTGAATTTTGTTTTCTATTTTTGAATTGAAAAAATTTAAAATTGTTGTTGTTGTTGTTGCTGTAACAACAACAACAAAAATTATGACGACAATCCATTACGTCGGATTATGATGATCTTGAAAATATTTTTGAGAAAAATTTCCTGTAAACTTGTTATTTTTCTTTAGAAAAAAAAACAATCGTTACAATGAAACAAAAAATGACGCAATTCCGGTAAATTTTCCAAAAAAAAAAAAATTGAAAAAAATCATTCAATTACGGCAATGAAATGAAATGAAAATTCATTTGAATCGTGGAAAAAGAAACAAACTTTTTATCATTCAATTGATGATCGATCGATTGATTGATCGATTACATAATCATCAATTTAACTAATAATAATAATGATGATTAACGAAGACGACAAAAAAAGATTAATGATGAAAAAAAGAAAATCAATCAATTTTGCAAATGCGCAAAAAAAACTAATCATTCATCGATTGCGCATGCGCAAAATTAATCGTAACTTTTAAATCGATAAATATTTTTTTTTGAAAAGTGAAAACAATCAATCGAAGAAAATCCAAATGATCCAATGATTTTTACCACAATCAAAAAAAAAAAAAAATCGTGGTGGACATATTATCTATCTATCGACATCAAATCCATCCATCCATCACACAGACAAACGCAAAAGACCTTCTTATTAGATTCATGGTCTTTGCTTTTCTCTTTTACTTACTTCATTTCAAATGATTATTTCTGCTTGTAACATTGATTGTCGTTATTAAAAAAAAAGAAATTATCATTTTCATTCCAAATTTATAAATATTGTCACATTATAATTATCATTTACGTTTTTCATTTCAGTTTTTTCATTTCATTTCATTTTCAAATCCTGCTAATAATGGCGCCATTTTTATTTCTGCTTTTGTTGTTGTTGTTGTTGTTGGCCATCCATTCATTCAATTAAATGTCATTGAAATCCCCCCCCCCAAAAAAATGACAATTGTGATGAATTTTTTTGTTTTGTTTTCACTTTCACTTTCAATTCACAATTCATCAATTTCAATTGTTAAAAATCCCGGACACGGACGACGATTTTTTTTTGTTGAAAAAACTTTTTGAAAAATTCATTTTCTTTCTTTTCCTTTTTGTTCAATATTATCATTATCATTTCATTTGTTGAATAAGGAATGATTTGAAAAAGATGATGATGATACTATTCAGTCATTATAAAGTAGAAATAGTCATCATGATGATTGGTTAGTTGGTTGGTGTTACAAAATATTGATATTGTGACATTTTTTGTTCTCTGTTTTGGATGTGTTTGAAAATAATAATAATTTGTGTGACCATCATCATCAACAACATTAACACTTAATGATTTTTTTGGGATGAAAATTTCATAATTTCATTTTTTTCCATATATAAAAATGGCATCCTGGAATAAATGGTCATTCATTAAATATGTGACAACCAACCATAACTATAACCATGGATTCGAAATGTTATCATCATCATGTCGATGGATGGATGGATGGTTGATTGTTGATTATGGTCATTCGCTAATTTGCTAGTGAAAGTGAATTTTTTTTCATTCTTTTCTTTTCATCACGTTTTTTTTTGCAAAGTCAAAAAGAAGAAGGACAACGAAGAAAATCCTTTATTCGTGATCTTTTTCGTTTCTCCATTGAAATTGTGAAAAACATTGAAAATTTGATTTCCGTTTTGTTGATTTTTGATCCAATTTTTTTTTGGATTTTGAAATTGAATTTGATCGATTTACAGAGAGAAAAAAAACAGATTGAATTGATCGATCGATCATTTTGTTTGTTTTCAATTGCTGATTGTTGATTTGATTTTGATTGATCGATCACGTATCAATCGTTAAGTAATTATCAAAATCAAAAAATCAAAAAAAGATCAAATGATAAAATGATCTTGATGAAATCGATTAATTAATTTTTAAATCGATTGATCGATTATCGATCGATTAATTCGTCCATTACATTAACAAGAACAGAAAAAAAAGAGAACAAGTCCAGACATCTGGCGGTCAGTTCAAGGAATCATTTTTAAGTTTTTTTTCAAAAAAAAAATTGACCATGAAAAAATCGATGAAATCTGCAGCTGCCAGTCAACCGGATGATTTTCAGATGGAAAATCAGTGGGGGAAAAACGAAGAATTTTCTAGGTCGAAAAACAACAACAACGTGAATGAAATGCGAAATCAGTGAAAAAAACTTAATGATGATGACGTCGATAATAAAGGATTATTATCCATCCATTACAAATGAAAAATATTAATCGATTTGTAAATCGTGTAAAAAAAATTTCTGCTTTGTTTGTTTGTTTGGCGATCATTTGACGATAATAATGTCGATGACAATTGATAATCATCGTCATCGTGGTGGTTATCGTGTGCTAACGGATTTTACGTGCTCAGATTACCTGAGTTTTATTTCAAGTTCAGTTTTTTTTCTTAAAAAATTCAGTGAAAAGTTTGTGAAAAAATTCAAAGAAAAAACATTAATTTTTTTTTTTAAAAAAGGTCCAATCCATATACATCGTGATCTGGATTCAAAATTTGACCACACAATAATGATAATGATGGTGGTGATAATGGCCAAAATTTAAATGATTGTAAAAAAAATATAATCGATGTTCATCTTGTGTCCATAGTTCGTGGAGAAAAATTGATGATAATGGTGATGATCATCACCAACGAACGAACGAACGTTGTCAAAAATCCATTATCGACATTCTAAATCGTTTATTTCATCAACAAACGAAACGAAAAAAATAATCCTCGAATCTCGAAAGGTATATTAAGGTCACGGCAAAAAAAAATTTGATTATCAAAACATTTTTCAATAATGTCGTTTTTCGATGATGATAATCGGACGGTTTCAAATCGACCACCACAATAATCTTGACGATGACTGAATGAATTTCTAATGAATTTTTCCTTTTGTTTTCTTCTTCACTGTTGTTGATAGAAATGTTTGTTGTTGACGACCTTGTGCTACTGAATTTTTTTTCAGTTTCATTTTTCATATAATCATTATTGATGATGATGATTGGCAATCAAATGAAACAAACAAACAAAAACAATTATATTGAATATTTTCTGTTTCTGTTTCTCTATGTCTTTCTACCTGTGATTATTATGGATGATGATGATGATTATGATTATCGCCAGCATTTTATAAAAATTGTTGCTATTTTATCATTTGAAGAAAAAACATTCATAATCACCAACACATTCGTAAATTACAATCATCAATTTATCGTTATTGTTTTGGCCATAGACTTTCTCTAATATCTAATAGCAATTTAAACAACAACATTTTACCAGCAAGAAAATTAACAGCATTAAGTTTTTATTATTATTGGCCATATGGTGTAACATTTTTTTTGTTCCATTGAAAAAATGAAGAAAATGAAAAAAAACGAAAAATTTCTCCTTGTTGTGTAGGTGGTGGTTATATTGAAATTGAATGAAAATCGATTGTCAAAATGAAAACAAAAAATTGACAATAATAACATTAGGGGATTATCCCAATGATGTAATCAATTTTTCTTTTCTCAAAAACTGAAAAAATCAATTTTTTAATTTTTTTGTCAAATATTGATTATGATGATGATAATAATCAAGAAAAAAAAGCGAGAAAATTTGTAATATGATAAAAAAAATAGTATCAAGCAAATAATTAATTAATTATAATTATAATCCAAAATAATTAATAAATACAAAAATATGACTGAAAAATTGAATACACACAACACAACAAACAAAGGGAAAAAAATGATGATGATGAAACTTTGTAGTAAAAAAATTGTACGAGTTGAATGAAGGGTTAAGGAACAGAAAAAATTTGATGAGATAAAAATGGCTAACCAAACAATGGAAAAAAAGTAGCAGAAAAGGATTTTGATTTGAATGAAGGGTTATTTTTGATTTCGGATTTTAGATTCTTATTTTTTTTTAATACTGTACACAAACTGTTGGATCATTTGGTGATGCACAACCAATAATACGTGAATCAAATGCTAATTTTACTGGACATTCAAATGGATTCAATGTAAATTTGTTTATATGTTTATCCCAATAACATTCATAATATTTATTACAATCATTTGGATGTTGAAATATACCTGGCCGTGTACATGCTGATTCAGGTATACCAGATTTATCAGGCATCAGATTATGTATTGTTGATTCAGGATAATAGGTATTTTCATTGGAATTTGTTTGGATTTTGTTTGATTCAGTTGTTGGTTTTTGTGTTGTTGTTGTAGTTGTTGTTATAGTTGTTGTTGGTGCTTTTGTTGTTGTCGTTGTTGTTGTTGTTGATGATCGTTGACGTTGTCGTTGTCGTTGTTTTTGATGATAATTTTGATTTTCAGGATATCTTAAATCATGAAAATCAGGTGATAATAATTCATCTTCTTCATAGAAAACATTTCGTTCCGTATCATTAATATCATCTATATTTTGATTACCATTGACCATTGTTTCATCAACACCACCACCAGCAACAACATTAAGTTTTTGTCCAAAATGTCCAGTAAATCTTTGTCGTTCATGATGATGTTGATTATGATCAATAGATGGTGTTATAGTTGATGGTGTCGTTGTCGATGTTGTTTTTGAAAATTGCGGTTGTGGTTGTCTATGTAATTGATGACCACGTTGTCTATGTCCATATTCTGGTCGACGACCATTTGGTCTTCGTTGTGGATTCGATATTTTTGGTGCTGATGATGATGGTTGATATTGAATTGTAGATTCAGTTGTTGTTGTTGTCGATGTTGTTGTTGTTGTTGGTGGTGGATAAGATGCGGTTGTTGTTGTTGTTGTCGTCGTCGTTGGATTACGTATTCGTGATTCTTCTGTTGTATAAATACCATCAACATGTTGATCATCAACTAAATGTGGTACATCTTGATACCAAACATTTGAACTACGATTATTATTATTATTATTTGACATTCTTGGTGGTGGATAATTTGGTACAATTATTCTTGAATTATCATCATCATCATTATCATCATTATTATAATTATCATCATAATGATCATAATTATCGATTGATGGCCATGATGATTGTCTTGTTGTTGATGGAATTGTTGTTGTTGTTGCTGCAGTTGTTGTTGGTATAGTTGTTGTTGTTGTCGTCGTAGTTGTTGTTGTTGTTCTAGCTTTTAATGTAAATGGTTTTGTAAATGGTAAAATATCTCGAGGAACATCATTTATCCGTCCAGGTGGAATACGTCTTGCTTGATGTGCTGATGATACATCAACTGATGCACCAGGATAACCATCAATATCATATGGTATCAATTTTTCAGTACCTTGTAATTCATTTTTAACTTTATTAAAAATTGCTTGTAAAACTTCGGAATCTGGTTTTGAAATATCAAGCTTAAGCATTTGATCGGCAATTGTTGATGGTAAAAGATTTGAATCTAAAAGACCACTGCCATGATTATGACCACGATGACCACCATATAAACTTAGATTTTTCAATAATGAATTTTCACCTTTATAAACAAATGGACGATTTGGTTTATCCGGTAATAATGCTAAAATTGTTTCACCACCATTTATACTACCACCACTTTGAACATTATAAAATTTTCCCATATTTTCCTGACCAGTTTGTCGTAATAATTCCAATAAACTTTGTATAAATGTTTGATCATTATCATTACCATTACCACCATTAACAGCTTTATTTAACATTAACATTATATATTCATTTGTATCGTTGATATTACCATGATGATAATTCTGTGGTCTTTGATGATGATAATGACGATTATTGTCATTATTTAATGTTGATAACCATGGTACTGGTGTTGTATGTTGTGTTGATCTTTCCATATCATCATCATTATCAGTTGCATAACTAGCTGCTGTATACATTGATTTTGTTGTTGTCGTTGATGATTGTGGTTCCTTTGGTTTTTCCGAAGTTGTCGATGTATAATGTTCAAAAACATCACCGATCGGTGGGAAAAAATTATGACGATTATA
The DNA here is from genome assembly GCF_027571235.1 of Dermatophagoides pteronyssinus. Classification (NCBI taxonomy): domain Eukaryota; kingdom Metazoa; phylum Arthropoda; class Arachnida; order Sarcoptiformes; family Pyroglyphidae; genus Dermatophagoides; species Dermatophagoides pteronyssinus. The sequence continues at coordinate 326,420 of NW_027461543.1, forward strand.
ATCAATTGATGGCTGACCATTTGTTAATGGTCGAAATGCTTGTTGATCACCACTATTATCATTTTCATTATGAACAAACATATGTTTTTTTCGATTAATTTCATCATCAATATCTTTAGCAGTCATAAGATTGAAATTTACATTCATTTTATCATCTTTTAAACTTGATGGTGTTGTCCATTCATATGAATCATATTTGATTTGTGGTCGTAAACGATTACGAACTAAATCTATTGGATGATTATCTTGATATGTTGTTGATATTGGTTTTGCAACTTTTGGTTTTGGTGATGATAATCTTTGTGGTTTCGGCTGATATTGATTATGATTATGATGATGATGATTTGATGCTGGTTGTTTATTCAATTCAAAAACATTATCGGTTATTGGTGTTAATTTATAATTAACCGGTGTTTTTGATGTTGGTAATGATGATGCTGATATTGGTTTAAATGATTGTTGTTGTTGAATGATTTTTGGTTTTATTGTTGTTGGACGTTGTGTTGTTGTTGTTGTTGTCGTAGTTGTTGTTGTTGTTCGCTGTTGTTGTTGTTGCTGTTTTTGTAATTGTAATTGACGATTTTGTTCAAAAAATTTTTGCCGTTCATTATTAAACCAATCCGAACTTGTAATAAAACTTGAAAATTTATTCAATTGACCAGCAGCCGTAGAAGATGGTTTTATCGTTGTTGGATAATTAAATTGTTGTTGTTGTTGTTGTTGTTGATGATAATTAATAACATGACGATTCAATACTGAATTCAAATCTGATTGTTTAACCGATGTTAATGGTAATCCAGTAACAGCACTATGTTGTGGTAAAAGCAATTGATGATGATTTTGTTGATTTGATTGATAACGATTTGATGATGGTGAACGTGTAGTAGGTAATGATTTTGGTCTTTGTAATTGTGGTGGTAATGATGATTCAGGTAATGTTAATAATTGTTTATTATTAAATGGTAATGTTGATATAAATTTTGAACGAAGAAATTGTTCTAATTGCATATCAGCACTATTCAATTCATCTTCACTAAGTAAATGATCCGGAAAATTCATTTTGGTTGCTTCAATTTTTAGCGGTTGTTGTGGTGCCTGTACAATCGATGGTTTCGGTGTATTTGGTAATTGTTGTTGCTTTTGTTGTTGTTGTTCATTATTATGATATGAATATCTGATATTAACCGATGGTAGACCATATGAATGATGATATAATTGTGGTTTTTGTTCATCCGTTGTACTAATCATAACTAATGGTGATGATTGATGTGCATCAAGATTCAAATTATTATTGAAATAATTTGCTGATTTTTTTGGTAATGATGGTGGATCAATAAAAGAACTGATTGGAAATGAATCACTTGCAGCTAAATGATGATAATCATTAAATATATTCGATTGATGATATTGATTTAATTTATTAAATTGATTATTATTTGTCGATGATGACATAGGTATGGAGATTGGTTTCATAATTGATTCAGCTGAATGCATCTGGAATGACGATGATGGATTTGCTTGTGGTGATGGACCACGATAAGAATTTGATGATTGATGTTGATGATTAAAATGATGATGTGACATTGGTGGCGGCTGAATAAATTGTGGTATATGAATACTTTCTTCAGCCATAAACATTGGTAACATTTGTGGATGATTCAATTGACTAAATCCGGTGGATGATTGTATTCCCGGATAATTTTTCAAATTTTGTCCCGATTTTTTTGATGTTTTTTGATTTCGTTGTGATGCTGCTGATTTATCAGCTGTTATTCGTTTACGTTTTGAAAATTTTGGTAAACGTGGAACTTTATTGAAAACACTTTTCTTATGTCTTGTTGGTGGTGATTTTGTTGTTGTCGTCGATGTTGCCATTGTTTCCGATGATGATGATGATAATGATTTTCGTTTCCTATTCACATCTGATTGATTATCTTTTGATTTTTTCAATGATTTTGGAAATTTTGGTATCGAAATACGATTGAATGGATTTTTTAACCATTTGTTACTATCACTGGGTTGATGATCGGCACGTGATTTTATTAAAGAACTGCTGCTACCGCTATTAGCTGGATTCCAGAATCGTATTCTTGATAATAACGATGAAAAATAATTTGTAATCGCTTGTAATCGTTGCATATATGATGAATTTCGTTTATAAATTTCATCAATTTTTGATAAATTTAAATAGGAAAATTTTTTCGATTTTGATCGTCCAGTTGTTTGATCTTGTTGTTGAGAATCAGATGGTGGATCGGTTATAATTGGAATTTGATTATGTTGTGCTGCAATCAAATCATCCGAGCTATGATCCGAACGTTCTTCAAAATCATCATCAGACATCATCATCATTGAAGATTCATCACCAAAATTATTATCATTGTCCATTGATGTTGCTTGTTGTTGTGCACGTAATACTTGTTGTATCATTGCTGATATATCACTTGATGCTGGTTCAATTTTATCTGAACCACCACCACCATTACCACCACCAACATTAATATCATGTGGTAGAATATCATGTAAATCTTTAACAATTCTTTCTTCAGGTGGTATATATGGACAACCTTTTACTAACCATTTCCAATTACATTGAAGTTTTTCTTGATCAAAACCCAATTCGAATGGACATTTAAATTCATATGATTGTAGAAAAGATTTACCCAAATCAGAACAATAATGAAAATATTCACAATTTTCTTGATCTTGATAAAATCCAGGTTTTGTACAATGAAAACTTGATCGTATAGTTGATGATATTTCACCCGATCCTATACATGTTGGTGACCATGATGGCCAATTACATATTTGAAAATATTCATCAAAAACTAAACCAGGTGGACAATTATATTGTAATTTTTGTATGGATGAATCACGTGATTGAAGCTTTAAACAACGATAAAAACGTGTACAATCTTCTGGATGTCTCATATAACCATTATGATTACATGGTAATATTGTATCATCTTGATCTTGATCATCATCATCAATAATACGTTCAACATTACCATATTTTTGTACAATATTTAAAAATGATTGAAAAAATTGTTGACTTGTATTAAAAAATGGTAATGGATAATTTTTTCTATTTAAATCATCATTATCAACAGTTGCAACCTGTGTAAATACAGATAATGCTGAACGTAATAATGGATATGAACCAAGGCCACAATGATTTTGATTATCATCATCATTCAGATGAAAAAATGCCATACCACCAGCACGTCTTAGCACAATATATTTGGCCTGATTTTGTCATTTGTTTTTCGGAGAAGAGCGAACAAAAAAATCAATAAAAAAATGTCCAGTTTGAAAATCAACAAAAAATTTACCTTTAATTTGATACTAATTTCATCATCAAAACCGATCCATTTATCATTATTGTAGATATATGGTGCTGAAAGATCTTTTTCACGTACCAAAGTCCAATTAATTTTATCACGAACATCACAGATCTGTTTTTTTAAATGATGGATGTTTTTAAGAAAAAAAGTTTTTACAATAAGCAAAACAAACCTTTGAATGAGAAATAGTAGTGATTGGTTGATTATTTGCAATCCAACCGATTGCTTTCGAACCAGGTGTTGATTGACTTTGATTCGACATACGATATAATGTACCAAATGTTGGTACACCAATTACTAATTGATTGGATGGTAGGCCAAGTGCCAGTGCCAGATCGATTATTGCATCCTATTTGTTGAAAATTTTTCTAATTACAAAAATTCCTTTGAAAATTAATAAAAATAACCATACCATATTTTCCATTTCAGACATTCCATGTAGTTTTGCTGGATGAATTAATGTATTACCTTCTTGATCAAAATTGAAAGCCGGTATGTTTATAAAATCAACATATCTGAAGTGCGGGGGGAAAAGCGGAGAAAATTGGGTTAAAACAAAACAACAAAAAACAAGGTCAATAAATTAACACTATGAGAAAAACTTACTTGTTAATTTGTGCAAAATCATAATAATCGGCTAAATGTTTTGGATAACGTGATGTTGTTAATGTTAAAATAGTTTTATTATCACCACCACCATTATTCTGTTTAAGACTTTCGCTTATTGACTATATATCAAAGGAAAAAGGTCAATGGGTATAAAAGGGTTAAAGAGAGAAAATGAAGCAATCGATTAATATGATTCGATTATCGATTGTCAATCAATCAATCGATCAATCAACCATCAACTTACCTGCATAATCGATATTAAATATTGTCGTTTTTGATTATTAGAATTATTATCCATTTTAAAATATTCATAATCAATATCGACGCCATCTAGATTATGACGTGTTATAAAATCACGTATACGTTTGGCAAAACGATGTCTTAACGTATTCGAAGCCGGTAATGGATAGGTAATATTTTTTGGATCTTCCAAATTAAATGCCTGGCCAGTTGGTCGTAATGATACAATAATTTTTACCGAAGGATTACGATTACGTAATGCTGATAAATATTTTAGGTCACCTGTGTCAGCAAAATGAAAATGAAAATCAATGAAAAACATTTGATGGCTTCCACTTACCTTTTTTACCGGCAATAAAAGCAAAATTTTCCTTAACAGCAACATACGAATAGACAATATGTGTACACAAACAAGGATCCAAATCATATGGACGATATTCATCTTCAACACGATAAAAACAGACTAATTTTTTCTTCGGTAAATCCTGTTCATCCAATGAACATCGATATGATTGTTGTAATTGATTCGGTGATTGACCTGATTTTTTGATTGTAAAAATGGAAAAGAAGTTAAAATTATTATTATTTATCGAATACATAAAAAAAGAATGCAACCGAAACAATAATAACCCAGACATCAAATCAAATCAATCAAATTTAAAGGAAAAAATTTATGACACGACCATCAACCATCAAACAATAATGATAAGATGCAATCGATCGAATCGAAATTGATGGGCAAAAGTGATAATAATAAAAAAGTTTCTCTAAATATTCGAATGTCCGCGAAAGAGAAACTTTCCCGTAAATTCTATTCGAGCGGAATGAGATGGAACAAAAAAAAACGTTCGAAATTAAACAATCGACTTTTGTTTTTGTTGTTGTTTTCCAAAAAAAGTTTTATTTTTCCAAAATTAAAATTTCTTTTTTATTTTCAATAATGATAATATCCACCATCAATAAAAACCATCATCAACAAACATCGACAAACAAAAAAAGTGTATTTTTGGGTATTATTTTTTGGCTGATTGTATCGTTAACATTATCATCATTATCATCATCATCATCATGATGGTTATAATCGTTTGTCGATGTTCAAATGATAATAATGATCATGGTCGTGGGCAAACAAAACAAGCAAACGAATGTTAGAAAGTTATGCAACAACGAAAATTTTACAGCGAGAACAACCTGTTGAAGAACAAAAAATCGATTTTGGTCAAAAACAACAACAAAAATTATGTTTTTATTTAACCCGTTTTTTTAATTTTAAAGTAATTTTTTTCTATTTATTTAACAGAAAAATTGGAATTTTAATTCATTTTTTCAATGATGAAAAATCTGGAAATTTGAGAGAGAAAAATTTCACCAAAAATTTTGCAATGGCTATATTAACCTGTAAAACGTTCGATTGGAAAACCAAACCAACCATCACCGACCTGATGATATCGATTAAATTAAGGTCACCACCACCACCACTACCATATTTACACACATTCAGACAATCTGATCATCATCATCATCGAAAAAATGAAAAATTCTCATCCGAATCAACAAAAATGTGATAATCGATCAAACAACTTATTTCATTCCATCATCATCATTCATTCCATTACATTCATTTCATTCAAACATAATTTTCATCATCATCATCCTCATCATTCTTTAACGGGATTTATTATTATTTATTAATAATGCACACTGCACACCACCGCCAACAACAACAACAAAAAAAAGGATTTTTTTTTTTGGCCAAAAAAAAACAAGCCAAGAATGATCAACGCATCATAATAATCAAGGAAAAATAAGCTGGAAAGAAAAAATCCATTGGCCTGTTGTCCATTTTTTCTTTATTTTATTTTCTACAAACATCATCATCATAATCATGATAATGATGCTAAAAATATCATCATTGGTTGGTCGGTTGTTTGATCATTCCATGCCATCATGATGATCATGATGATGATGATGATCAACAACCAACAACAACAACGACGGAATGAAATAAAAGGAAAAACAAATCCTGTTAGATCCCATCATCATCAAAGAAAGAAAAAATTTCTGATTTAAACCAAAACTGATTTCTGATGATGATGATGGTCAAAGTTATTTATTTAGTTGCATAGTCATCATTATCAACAACATCCAAAAATGGTGAACTTGGCTTCCAAAAAAAAACGATAAGAAAATTATTTTTCTTTTGAAGTAAACAGGCCACCACACTGCTGCTGCTGTAGCACACAGGTAAGTAATCAGGTTCAAATAAAGAGAGAGAGAGAGATTGAATGATAAACAGGATTTATTTATTTTATTTTATTTTTGTTTCATCTTTACTTTTTGTTTTCTGTAGTTTTGAATTTTTTTTTGTTTTTTTTTCAAAGTCATAATAAGTAACACTTTTTTTTTCTTTTTCACCTATAGGGGTTTAAGATCAAGATTTTCTCTCTCTTTTTTTTCCGATCGATCGATCAATCAATCCGATTTGATTGATTGATTAAATTGAATTTAGAGAAAATTTCCGATTTATATCATCATTTTTAGCTACTTTGACTTATTTTCGTTGTTTTTTGAGAAATTTTGGAACGATTGATCCAAAATTTCAAAAGTGATAATCTTTTTCTTGTTGATGATGTCAACAACGACAAAAAAAAATCAATTTCAGATCAATATTTTCAGGTTAATGATAACAAAAAATCCATTTTTTCAAGATTGCAAAAACATTTTTCAAGATTGCAAAATTTCTCAATACAAAAAAAAAACACCCTGTATTGAAAGATGTGCCCGTTTCTTTTGAATTTAGATCATCATCATCATCATTTTGAACAATATGATTTTATCAAATTCAATTCAATCGATGATGAAATCGATAATATCGATTGTTGTTATTTTGATCGACATTTTTTCTTTCTATCAATTTTCAATCAAAAATCCTTTTTTTTCTATCTCCATTAACCATATTTCACCATATCATCGTTACTTAATTAAAAGAAAACTTTACGAAAACCTCGAATCAAAATGAAAAGAAATTTCATTATCAATCGATGATGATCTTAATTTTTTTCATCATCGTTTGAAGAAAAACAAAAATTAATCACAAAAAAACTAGATCAAATTCCATTTTTAGTAAGAATTTTTCCCCAACGACAACAACAAAAAAAATGATTAAACATCATCATTATTGGATCAACGTTTGTTTGTGATCATCACTACTGTACAATTATCGCACAACGTTTAATAATAATAATGATGATTTTATTGTCGTTGAAGGTTAAAAAAAAGACCGCAATTATCATCAAATATGGCACACGACAACAACAACATTATTATCCTTCAATCAAGAGAGATTTTTTCTTAAACGAAATGAAATTTTCTTCTCGATTCGGTTGAATGGAAGATTCTTGGCTAAAGATTTTCGTAACCACATAAACGATGGTAACTCACTTGGCAAAATCATCATTATTGTAAATCAATCAAGTGGATCATCATTATCATTATCAGGCACCATTACCAGGTATTTTTTCTGAACTTCAATAAGAAAATCTTTACTGAAAATGTGTATCAATCGATTTATCCGATCGATTGATACAGATCGATTGTTGTTGATACAACATTGAAAAAAACAATACAATAATGACAATGAAATTGAATGACATGATATATTTGTCTAGTTTGTTTGTTGTTTGTTTGTTTGTTTGTTTTTGGCATTGATTCGTGTGATTTATTTTTGGATTTCGGTGTGTGTTTATCGTCGATCAAACCCGAAATGGATCAAAATACAAAGATCAAAAAACTAAAAAACGAAAATCTTGAAAATAACTCAGCAAAAAATCTTTTTACCTGATAAATGTGATGTACGATGATATGATGATGATGATGAACTGGATAATAATAAATCATCATCATCATTATATGAATAATGTGATTGTTGTTGATGATGATGATCAAATGATGATTGAATGTTTGTTATCGTTATTAACATCATCCATAATGAAATGGTGAAAAGATTTTTACTAAATTTTATTATCGTTGCCATTTTTTTTCGTTGGATTTTCTGTGTGTATGTGTGTGATCAGCAAAACAAACAACACATCACCGGTAAGCAGATAACACTTTTGGCACTTGGTGTATAATTCCGAAGAATAATTCGGTCGGTTTAGTTGGTCGGTCGAATCCCGAATGTTTGATTGATCAACACAGAACCGGAAATTTTATTTCAAAATTTTAAAAATTTATCACATATTTTTTACATTCCAGAAAAAAAAATCACTTTTATTCAATCAAATCATCAAAATGGCTACTTGGCCATCATGATGTAATCAGGAATTTTTTTTCAACAACAAAAAAAATTGGAAATTCACCATTCACAAACACTGTGATGAATTCAAAAAAAATCAAGAAAAAAAATTCAAATCATCAATGTTAATACTGATGTTGATGATGATCTGATCTTAATGGAAAAAAAATTGAAATGAAATGAACATCTTTTTTACAACCAAACACCAATGAAGATCATCAACATCAACATCATCATCGACAACATCGAAAATCATTTTCATTTTTCAATTCAAATGATAGATGTTGATGATTCTCTTTATTTTCTCTTTTTTTCGAAAGAAAATCTTTCTTTTTTTCAAACCTCGGGTTCCAGAAATTCCAGAGATTTTGGGGAAAAAGCAGAGAGAGAAAAGATAGTGAGAGAGAAAAAAAAATCTGGTGTACTGCTACTGACATACATTTTCGACTATTTTAACAAATTTTACCTAGAAACAAAAAAAAATAAGATTCTCTTTTTTTCATTCATTCATTCATTCATTCAAGATTGAAGATAAATAAATTATTGGTTGGCTCTCAATTTCTATTTATGCTGTTTTTTTCACCCATCGCAATCGAAATTCAAAAAAGAAAAACGACATTCCACTTGGATTGAAATAGCCGCTTCATGATCAATCTTATCATCCATAATCATGGTCGATGGACAAAATTGGATTGATTTTTTTTTGTTGTTTTCCAGAAATAAAATCAAAGAGTGTTAAAAGTTAAAGAGTTTATCTTTTCAAGAAAAAAAAGAAACTATCGAATATCAATATCGGTTATTTGATTAATTCGGGTAAATAAAAATTTGATGATGTTGATGAAAAACAAGGCGAGAGAGAGAGAAAATAACACAAAATTAGAACAAAATGAATCATATACATGAATCATATACGATTTTAAGTGGAAATCGATGCCGGTAAATTGATTATCATCATCGATATCAGGTGAAGAACGAAAAACCGGTTGAAATATCGATGAAAGAGAGTGAGAGAGAAATTGAATGTCTAAAAAAAAGATGCGGCGATGATGCTAAACTAAATTACATAATTTTTTTTTCTTTCAACCACATAGGTATCATTATTTACCTGTAAATTTAATTTTTGAAGAAAAAAAAATTTTCAAAATGCCAAAAAACCTAATATCCGGTGATTCAATTTAGACAAATCAAATCAAATCAAATCAATCAATCATTTGATTGTTGCTCATTCATAAATGAAGGTCATTGGCAACTATTTATACACACTGAAGATGGTTGTTTGGAAATCAAATCAAAGAAAAACATCTTTATTCAGCAGAAAAGAAAAAATTGGTGTCAATCAATAATTATTTGGGCGATGAACACAACATTCCATTTACAACAAACAAAACAAATTTTCAATGTAACTAAATTGAAAAAACACCTACACAATCTTGTTGTTTTGTTTGCTAAAATATGACAATTTAAAAAAATTTGAATGGCTATTTACACACCGCCATGATGATGATCGATATTTGATGATCAATTGACCAAGATCACGATCAATTGATCAATTGAAAAATGATATAGCCTTTCTTGATTGATTCCGGTGTTTTTTTTTCTTTTACTTCCCCCTCCAGTTAAAAAGGTCAGGATTTGAATTTTTGAAAAATGAAATTTTTCGTTTCGTTTGAAAAAAGGAAATTCAAGTAGCCAACCCTAAAATCGAAAATGATGACCGATATTTTATTAAAAGGTGAAAATTGGTTACACAACAGAAAAAGAAGATCAATTCACATGCGAAAAGAAGAAAAAAGATTTTTTTGTTTGTTTGAAAACAAACAAATATTGACATAGGATGTTTCTTCTTCTTTCACAAACAAATATCGATTGTATTACTATCGATTCTATCGAATCATCATCATTATTATCCGGCGAGTGGTCAGATTTTCTGTTTTGTTTTGGGCGTCGAAATTCTTCAATTTTTTTTCTCTCGATCAATCAATCAATCAATCAATCGATGATAATCAAATAGTATTGACTATTTTTGAGGATAAATTTAGCATCATCATCGACAAGAAAAAAAAATGTTTGTTTGAAGTTTTCGGAAACATCTTTAACAAAAGGCAGCAACAGCAAACATCATTTTTGTTGGCTATTTTGATTTGATTGACAGCCAAACGAATTTGTTTCGTTTCATCATCATCATCATCTTTTATCTTCATGTTTCATCTTTGATGATGTGTAAGTGATGTTTTTTGTTGATGTTCATGCAGCAGCCGCATCATCATCACCTTTTTTTTATTTAAAACAAAAATCAGGGCCAATCCAACATAATTTACATATTAATGATTTGACATGAATTTTTTCAAAGTTTCTTTTTTTTCTGTCTTGGTATGTGCAAAGAATTTTTAATTTTTTTAAAAAATTTTTGTTGAAAAAAAACTTCATATCCGATGTGTACACTGCCCGTTTCTTTGATTGACTATTTACACTTTACTGGTCATACTTGTCTATATAGTGTGTGTGTGTGTGTTTGAAGATATCTCTTCTGATTAAAGATCAACAATAATAATAACCATCACCATCGGGAAATCAAAAAAAAAAAAAAAAAAAAAAATCAATCTAAAAATATACAACATTTGAGAAACAATCAAATGAATGGAATTGCAATAATAACATATCGAATAAATTATCTTTTGAAATGATAATTTCATTTCTTCAATTTATTATTGTTTTTGTTTCAAAAAAATATAGTGATTAGGTCGAAATAACCAAAAAAAACATTGTAATCATAGGTAAGGATGAGTTAAACACACACACCTGGATATTGAATGTTTGAAATAAAATTCGGTAAAAAAACATCAGTAACAAGGTCAGCCAGAAAAAATGTTTTCAGCATTTTTACATTCAGAAAAATCAAATACAAACAAAAAGTTCATTTTATTATTGATTGTTTATCTTTTACGGGAAAATTTCTGTAAATTTTCCCGTAAAATTTCTATTTTTGGTCAACGGGAAAAAAATTGAAAATTTCCATAACAAAAAAAATATGACAAATATTCTTCTGCGATGACATCTTCGTTCGAAAGAATTTTTTTCCCGGTTTGGAAAAACAAAATCATCTCCCTCTGTTTATCACTTTTGGTTGACACATTTTTTCTCTCTTGATTTACGCCCGAAGTTTCCCGAAGAAAAAGATGATAAATTTGTTGTTGTTGTTGGTTGTCCACTTTGAACGATCAACAATATTTGACAACCAACCGACCAACCAACCGAACAACAACAGGCCGTAAATCATTTTTTTTTTTGACAAACTTACTTCACTGACCACACCAATAAAATGAATGGAAATGTTCCATGGATACAATGTTGCTGCTGTTGAAGAATTGGGAAGAAAATAAAATTATCATCAAGGTGTGGATCGATAGTAAAAAATCATCGAAAATCAATTCGAAAAGAAATTGATTGGCTATTTTAACATCATCATCATGTATGTCGAAAATTAATTTTGCTTCGATCAATGATCGATCCAATATTGTGAATGATGCAAAACTTGAACGGGCGCGGATCATTTCTTGAAAAAAAAGTTCAAACAAAACAAAATAAAGGAAATGGAAATTCGTTCATCGCAAAAAGAAACAGAAAGAAAAAGAAACACAAACAGAAAATCTATTGAGGAAGAAGAATTGTAACAAAATTGCTTACAATCACGCAATATGGATGTTTGTGTTTGTGTAATTTCAATTTTTTTTGTTTGTTGAATAAAAATTATTGAAATTATTCAATTTACATATTGTGCATTGTCATGTCACAAAAATGTATGCAAAATGGAGAATGACGAGAGAAATCTATTTTGTTCAGCAAAAAAAGGTGGAAGATTTATCTCATTTAACCAATTAATTATTGATTCATCAAATTGAATTTTTTCACAAAAAAAAATATATTTGAAAAACGTGGGAAGAAACGTGAAACAAGGTAATTTTTACCTGAAAAAAAACATTCATAAATTTTGTAGCGAAAAAATTTCGAAGTTTTTTCGTTTTTTTTTTTTTTGATTGTAAAGATATTAGGGAAATGAAATTATTTTCTTTCTGTTGTGCAAAAAAAAAATATTCAAAATCATTAAATAAACAAACAAACATTCATCAAAATGTTTATTTCCTATGTATATATTTGATGAACAATAATGACTTTTCAAACACCCTGTACACACCATGTCCGGAACAATGGAAAAAAATTTTCGGGAAATTTTCTCGGAAACAAACAAATTTGATGATGCTGCTGATGGTAGGTTCTTGACTTTTTTCCTTAACTCTTTCTTCGTTTGTTGTTGTCAATATGGAAATTTTGTTGTTTTTTTTTGTTTTGAAAAAAAAGCAAAAAATTCAATTTAAATTTTAACAAAAGAAAATTACCCGGACAAATTTTTCGTTCGATCAATCGATCGATCGATCTATCTATCGATTGTTAACGAAATTTAATTCAGGAAAATAACCGGAACCGAACTGAAGAAAATTTTTCTCATTAAATTTTCATTTCATTTCAATTCCTTCCGATCATTGATCATCAATCGATTTTTCTGTTCATCAATCATTGATGATCAAAAAAAAACGTTGATTGTCGCGTGTTTCAGTGTAATTTTTCATCAACAAAACTACCAACCATTATTATCGATTAGTAAAGTTATTTTCTACTGGAAAATTATCGAAAAGATAAACATCACAAAAAAAAAAAAAATCCACTGACCGATTGGGTAGATTTGGGCCATTAAACTGAAAATGAATTTGGGTCGAACACATGCATATGTGCTGCATATCGAAGTTGCTCGGTGTTGAGGTCAAAATAGAGGGGGGAAAAAAAACGAATTTAGACGATAATAACCCGAATGGAAAGTTAAAATACCTTCAGCCAAAAAAAAGTAATCTTGATTTTTGTTGTTGTTGTTGTTGTCGATGTTTTTTCTTTTTTTGGAATCTTAAAATAGAAACTTTTTTTTCTTATTTTTCATTGATGAATTAAGTAGAAATAAATATTTGAATGTTGTTTTTGATAGTAATTAATACTCTGAGTGTGTGTGTATTACCTACCAATCAGCTTAAGATGCTTGTTGTTGTTTATCATAGGAGAGAGAATTTTCTCTCTCTCTCTTTGGATTCGATCAAAATGATGTCCATTTTCATCGAACGTTTTTTGTTGTTGTTGTTGTTGATCATGATCGACTTGTTTTTCTTTTTTTGGTATCGAGAAATCGGGAAAGATTTTTGGATCCGAAAATAGTCTTCGAATGATGTTTTACACATTGAGATTGAAGCAAAGCAAAAAGCAAAATAGAAACCAAAAAAAACTAAGCCAATTCGATCCATCTGGTTTTGATGATCATGATTTTCGTTGTTGTTGTTGTTGTTGTTTGTCGAATAATGATTGGTGATTGGTGAAAGATGTTTTTTTCATTCATGTCTTGGTCTATTATCTTTGGGGATGATGATTGGAGAGGGGGGAGGATGATAATGTCGTTGTTTCACGTTTTTTTCTCTTGTTGAAATTGTCGGTCGTTCAATCAATAAAAAAAACGATCAGTAGCGTGTTAAAAGCTGGTAATTATTTTTCTTCGTATAAAAATTGGATTAAAATTAATGATAATGATTTAAAAACCGGGTAATAAAAAAATCAATAATGATGATTACCGATCGATCGGATAACATTCGAAATAGAGAAAGATGATTCAATTAATTCGAACGTTTTCTTGAAAAAAAACGTTCGAATTGATTATGCGCATTTCAATTCGAACGTTTTTTAGATGATCATTTCGAATATGATAAACATTCGATTTGATTCGATTCGATTCGAATCTTGTCAAAAAAAAACTAGGATAATTTTCAATCAAAAAATCAAAAATGTAATAACCGAACGCACCTTTTTTAATATCGGGTGAACCATCGATTGATTTACCATTTTGTGATCTAAATTACCATCATCAATTACCTGATGAACACCTTTCATTTTTGGGGGCGAAAAATTGATGATGAAATTAATTCACCGCCATCATTAACTAAAAGATTTGACCGAATTCTCGATACTGATATTTGATCAATGAAAAACTTTATCGAAATGGTTTTTTCGATGAAAATCGACAAAAATTTTGACAAATAAAGATGTGAAAGTTAAATATCCAGAAAAACGGCAACCATCCAGAAAAACAAACAACCATAATTTTTTTCGGTTAAATTTTCATTCATCAAATCGATTCAAAACTCACGAAACTAGTTCAACCAACAGCAACAAAAGATTTTTGAAGAAACTGGATCATCATCATCATTTCATGATCATTGGCAATGATTATCATCGACAAAATGATTATCATGATCATCATCAAGATGATAAATTCATTTCATTCTTTGTTTTGTTGATGATATCAATTTCGTGATATTCGAATTGATTCATTCATCATAAATAAAATGAAATGAAACAAAAAAAAATGATTAAATCCACCATGATGGTTAGTAGCAATGATAAATCCGTGATCATCATCAAACGAAACGAAAATTAAATGCTACCCGTTTTTCGGTTATTTTGTTTTTTCGGTTGTTTCCTTCTCATTCAACAAACCATCATTGAATTTCAAAAAATTAAAACCATCAAAAAGGTAAGTAAGAAATCATTTATGTTGATCGTTTTCAATTTTGTTTTGTTTTGTTTGTTTTTTGTTTGTTCAAAATAATTGATCGGTCAGCCAGGATTGAATTTCCAAACGAAAAAAAAAGAACAAGGGTAATTTGTTTTTCGTTTGATAATTACCCGGTTTTTTTCTTATTTACTTGATGAAAATGTTTTTTATTTATTTCTTTTTTTTATTGTTTTTTTTTGATGATAAAAATATCTTCTTTTTCAGGATTTTCTCCAAATCAAGATTTTTGTTTGTTTGTTTTTCTTCGGATCAAGTTCCCTCCAATTAAAATTTTCAAACAAAAAAAAAATCCGAAAAATACGTTCTATATGAATGCACCATAACCTTTTTGATATTTCGGCAAACGTTCGATGCTTTTTTTTTGTTTGTTGATCGGTGAGTGTGTGTTTGGGTTAAGTCTGAATTTATTTTGTTTCGTTTTTCAAGATTTGCTTGTTAGATTTTTTCATTTTCTTTTTAAAAATTGTGTATCAACAAAATGGCCAATCGATTATCACCATATTTTGGTAATTATCCGGCTGAATATAATCGTGCCGTTCATGGTACATATCATCCGGGTCGTTATTATGGTCCACGTAAGTCAAATTGATTTTTTGTTTTTTTGTAAATCAAAATTTCTTTTTTTTTATCCATAAAAATAACAGGCGATACACCATTATCCGAGGTTAAAGTTAACGAATTAGTTGGCTGGTTGAATCGTCGAAATGTTCATCCATTTGCAATGTGGCAAGCAATGGGTCGTGCTTATTATCGTTTTACACATCGTTTTGTTGAACCTAAATATGCATCACCAATTCGTTTCTTTTTCCAAGTGGTTGCAATGTCATCAATATTTTTCTATATGGCAAATTATCCAAAAAATATACGCCATCATAAACAGGCTAAATATCATTGGTAAAAAACAAAATTCTAAATTCTTGGCCTATTATAGAAAAACTAAATCAATCAAACAATGTCATAGATGATAATTACTAAAAGAGTAAAAAAATTCAATAATAATAAAAATTTTTATTCCAAAATGAAAAGAAAGTGATGCACAAATTCTTGCATTAATTTTAAAAGCAAATAAGATTATTGCAAAATCATTTATAGAGAAAGATTACAGAATTTGTTTTGTTTTTTAAATAAAAAAAAATTATAAGTAATTAATTTTTAAATATAAAAAAAGAAGAAAATTTGAAAAGAATATAAATTTTCTCATCCACATGATTATTCACAATTGTAAATATTTTGCTGCTTCAGTTTTTGGTTTTTTATAAACGTCGTTGATGTTTTGTTGTGAGGCTGTTTTTTGCTTTTTTCAATTGGATGGAGTTTTGTCGTTTTTTGGATGTAAAAAAATGATGATAAAATGCGCTTTCGTTAGTTATTCTTTGAAAATTCAATCATTACTTTTTTGCAATCATTTTCTCTTCACTGATTTAAAGAATATTACAACGATGCCTATTACGTTTTGGTTTTGGTTGTGGACATAATACCGCCCTTATTGATTCATCAAATACATTTTTTAAACCTTTTTGTGTTAATGCTGAACATTCTAAATATTTAACAGCACCAATTTCTTTGGCCATACCTAAACCTTGTGGATAGGTTATTGGTGCTAATTTACGTTCTTTTAGTTTTTCATTTGTACGTGGATCATCTCTTAGATCCAATTTTGTTCCAACAAGTATGATTGGTGTATTTGGGCAGTGATGGCTTACTTCTGGATACCACTGGATATATTTCAACAGAAACAAACAAAATATTTTAAGAAACAAAATGGATAAAATCTTGTTATTATTTTTACCTTTGCTCGAACATTTTCGAATGAAGCTGGATTTACAAGTGAAAAACAAATTAAGAAAACATCCTAAAATTAAATGAATGATTAGTATTCTTTTCCTTTTAAATACAAAAAAAATAATTACCGTTTGTGGATATGATAATGGTCGTAAACGATCATAATCTTCTTGTCCGGCCGTATCCCAAAGGCCTAAATTAATTGGTTTACCATCGACCATAACATTGGCCGAATAATTATCAAATCTATCAATTCAAAAACAAACAAATTCTGTGGGTTAAAAAAAATTTTTTTTTCAAAGTAACTAAAAATAACTTACACAGTGGGAATATATTCACCCGGAAATGCATTGGTTGTATAGCTAATTAAAAGACATGTTTTACCGACGGCACTAAACATTGAAACAAACAAAATTAAATTCAAAAGAAAATCAATTTTCAACAAAACACATTACCCATCACCGACGACAACACATTTGATGGCTTGCATTGTTTCGTTAATGAAATAACGATAATGATGATTTATAAATATCAGAAAAAATCAATAATTTTTCAATTAACACGCACGTATCAAAAAAACACTCAAATACACTGGATATCAGATGATAATAACAACAACAACAAGAATAAATATAAAAACTTAACAAATACACAAAACACCTTCTGTATTTCTTCTTGTTGTTGTCGGTATTTTTGAAAATTGAAAACCAAAAAAACAAACAAATAATTCTGTATAACGAAGAATGAAGATAGATTTCTTTGTTCAAAATCAGTATTTTTCTGTTGTTGTTGTTGTTTGAGTTCTTTTCCTTGGAAAAATTTTATATTATGCGACTCGCTTCTCACTATTTTTATTATAACAAAATTTTTAAATGTAGATTATAATCATGATGCACTGGATCAAAAAGTGTTAATGATGATAATCGAATTAAACCATCATCGATATTTTCATTGTTGTTTGAGGTCAATCAATTTGATTATCTATGATATACAAGAACAGAAAGAAGGATTTTTTTTTAGTTGAAAATCAAACAAACGATTAAAAAAACTTACGATTTACAAAAAAGACAAAAATTTTCTGAATCCAGGATTTGTTCTCTTAGCAAACAGAAAGAAAGGTGTCTCCAACAACAACAAAGACGACCACAAAACAATTTTATCATCAAAAAACAAATTAATTATCAAATTTTTTTTAAAAATATTAACATCATCATTATTTAGATGATAATGTTGATGTGGGGTGGTGGTGGTGGTGAATAATTTTGGTTAGATGAAATATATAGATGGTTGGCTATGTTTGCTCATCACCATTATCATCTAAATAATAATCATTAACACTTAAGCTGCAATTATGATTTGTGATGATAAAAATTCTATAGTTCTTTTTAAGCTGATTGGATTGTTTTGATTGACGATTTTTCTCGTTGTGTTTCTCGGGATGTAGAAAAAAAAATTTGCAGTTTTTTTTTGGTTTTGTTTTCAGTTTTGAGCAACAGGAGAAATAATGTTTGGCAATTTGAATAATTTTGTTTTGTTTTGTTGTGCTGGATGTCAACAATGAGGAAAAAAAGCCGGATCAAAATTTTATTTGCTTTTTTTGATTCGGGAATTTTTTTCGGAAACGAAAATCAAGAAAATCAAAGATGAAATTTTTGTTTTCAATTCGGGTTGGAAGAAAAAAAAAGCCGCAAATTAAGAAAAGAAAAAAAATTTTTGCCGTCAACAAAACCACCCGAAAAAAAAGAAGGAAAAAAAATCGAACGATATTGAAACACAACGACGACGACGACGACGACGACCAACAGCGTGCAACATATATGTATTTTGAAAATGACTTCATTGGGTTATGGCTACAATTGGGAAATGTATCAATTTTTCTAGCATTCAGACTGTAACCATTTACCAAAAAAGACCATATTTACATTATGAAACGTAACGTTTCGTGGAACAAAAAAAAAATCCAAAATCCAAATTCATTGTGACTATTACAGAATTCTTATGTGTGTTCATTGGATATTGCTCATCAAATACGAAATGACTGCTGATGACTAAACTACTACCCTTACCACTACCACCATTTATAATATTTGCAATACCACCACCACCCTATAATCACGCTTACTAATGACATCTATTGGAAATTTTTTTTTCAAATAAAAATTCATAAATTTTGTTACTCTATATCGCGATGTGTTATAACAATGATATCATTCCTCCTCTTCCTCCTCCTCATTTTTTCCAACTTGCGGCATGCATTTGTGAATGTGTTTTGTTTATTTGGCATTTAATTTTTGAAAAAAGTTTTTTTTTTTAATTTTAAAGAATTTTTAAAATTTAAAAAAATTTGCTTTTCATTGTTGTTATTATCATTTAAAAAAAACATGAAACTTGTACGACGTGATATTGATCCAAAAAATAAAGATGGGTAAGTTTTGTTGTTGATGTTTGTTTTTCAACATTTTTCAATTTCAATCAAATCAAACTTGATTTTGAAACAAAAAAAAAAAAACGTTTTCGACGTTTCGGTTATTTACGTGGTCACCACACACAGTTAATTTTTTTCATTATCAGATTGATTAACACTTTGTTCTAATTATTTTTTTTTCATTTAACTTTGAAAAAAATCAATCAAAAACTTGTAGAAAAAATGAGAGAAGAAACTTGTTTTGATGTTTCATTTTGTTTCGTTTGAAATCGGGGTCTCTTCCTGTTTCACTATTAGTTGTTGTTTTCTAGGGAAAATTTTTTTTTTTTCGTTTTTTTCCGACGAAAGAGACAGAAAATTTTTGTTTTCCATTTGAGTGTCAAGTTTCTTTTCTTACTTCCAACACAGCGTTTATTGTCGATGACGATGTCGATGATGATGATGATGATGGAAAATGTTTTAACAAACAGAGCAACAACAACAACAACAAAAACAGTAGAAAAATCTCAATCATCAA
Source organism: Dermatophagoides pteronyssinus (assembly GCF_027571235.1). Classification (NCBI taxonomy): domain Eukaryota; kingdom Metazoa; phylum Arthropoda; class Arachnida; order Sarcoptiformes; family Pyroglyphidae; genus Dermatophagoides; species Dermatophagoides pteronyssinus. The sequence goes on from NW_027461543.1 coordinate 346,295, forward strand.
TGTCAAATTTCGCAATCATTTGATGGTGGTGGTGATTGGCTGCGTTTCATTTTCATGTTTTCTTTTTTTCGCTTGTGTTTCACATATGACAAATGTCTTCATTTTTTTTTCTATGTTTTTCGTTTATAAATCAATTCTACCCATCGTGATTTGAAGAATAATTTTGTTTTTGTTTCAAGAAATTTCGTTGAAATTTTGTCAAAAATTTTCCAAATTCGCATTCGAAACGAAAAAAAAAACATTCGAATTCGAATTTTGTGAAAAAAGAACAAACAAAAAAAAATCATAAACATTCGCATTGGTCATGCGCATCTGAGCATCGAATCTTTTTTTTTTGTTTTTTATGTTTCGTTGTTTTGATTTTTTTTTATGATTCTTCGAAAATTATCAAGCAAACAACATCATCATTGAATTTTTGTTGTCAAAAAGTTTGTTTTGTTTTGTTTTGAAAATCCAGCTGGCTGAACCAAAAAAAAAAAAAAATGGACGTCGAAGAAGATGTTGAAGAAGAATATCGTGATACATTTGTTTCGAATAATAACAATGCAAATGATGAATATCATCAAAAACAATCATCATCATCATCATCAATGGTCATTGGATCTTCAGATACTACGATGATGATGATGAAAAAACCACCATCATCATCATCAATGATTGATCAAGATCAACATTATTCATCCATTCCTGGACTGAAATGGAATAGTCAAATAAATTTAGCACAAATGTATCGTATGCGACCAAAATTATGTGATGTATGCCTAGTAACTGATGATGGTTGTCATATTTATGCACATCGTATTGTATTATCATCAACTTTGCATTATTTTTCAACAATGTTTATTGGTCAAGATTTTTCAACGGAATCTTTTGATGATTCTATTGGTAAAATGCAAGATGATGACCATGATGATGATCAGAATAATCATCATCAGAATACAATATCATCAACATATAATATAAATTTTATTGAACAAAATCAATATGAAATATCGATAAAAAATCTGGATGGTAATAGTTTGAATGAAATTATAAAATATTGTTATCTTGGTCATTGTAATATAAATGAAACGAATGTAGAATTATTATTATCAGCTGCAACAATGTTGAATTGTAAAGATATTATAAAAATTTGTTGTGAATTTCTTTGTTCACGGCTAAAAATTACAAACGCCATTGGTATCAATACATTTGCCGATATAATGAGCCTAAAAGATTTGAAAGATTTTACATTTCAATTTATTCTGAATAATTTTGTAAAAATTATACAAAATGAAGAATTTTTACAATTATCATCCCCGGAACGTATTATTGAAATAATATCTTCAGATTACCTGGATACAGGTGATGAAGGTGAACATATTGTCCTATCAGCTATTATAAATTGGATTATGTATAATTATAATGAACGACAAAAATATTTATCCAATCTAATTAAACATATAAGATTTCCAAGATTTAATCAAGAAGAATTATTTAATATTGAAAATGAATATCCATTAGTTAAAAATGAACCCGTTACAAAAGATTTACTTATTGAAGCATTAAAATATCATTTAATGAAAAATTCATGTGATATTAATTCATTATTACAATTATCATCATCATCATCAAAACATTTTAATTCAATGAATGATATAACCACGACGAATGAAAATGATGATAAAACAATGACTGAATATCTGAAAAATTATCAATCAACATCATCATCATGGTATAATACTGGTTGTGGTGGTGGCGCTGTTGCTGGTATTAAATATTTATCACCACAATTAATAAAAAATATACCGAAAGTATTTGATTTAAATAATGCACGTTTTCGTGAAAGAAAATCACGTCAAAGACAACAATGTTTGATTGTTATTGGTGGACAAGCACCAAAAGCAATTTGTCAATGTGAATATTTTGATTTTTCAACAAAAAAATGGAATGAATTTATTTGTGAACTGCCATCAAGACGTTGTCGTTCGGGTATTGTTGTACTAAATGGTTTAATTTTCGTTATTGGTGGTTTTAATGGACAATGTCGTATACGTTCAGTTGATATGTTTGATACAAAATTAAATAAATGGACACAATGTGCAAGTTTAGAAGTAAAACGTTCAACATTAGGTGCTTGTGTATTGAATGGTTTAATTTATGCTGTTGGTGGTTTTGATGGAACATTGGGATTACAATCAGCTGAAGTTTATAATCCAATAACACGTTCATGGCGTTTTATTGCACCAATGACAACCCGTAGATCATCAGTTGCTGTTGTTACATTAAATGGTTTATTATATGCTGTTGGTGGTTATGATGGTTCAAGTCGTCAATGTCTTTCATCAGTTGAATGTTATAATCCTGATTTGGATCAATGGCAACGAATACCTGATATGTCACAAAGACGTAGTGGTGCTGGTGTTGAAGTATTATTTGGTAAAATTTATGCAATCGGTGGTCATGATGGACCAGCAATACGTAAAAGTGTTGAATGTTTTGATCCCACTACACAACAATGGTCACAATGTGCTGATATGATTTATGCAAGACGTAATGCTGTTGTTGTTGTACAAGATGGTTGTTTATATGTTGTTGGTGGTGAAGATGGTCAAACAAATTTAAAATCAATTGAAATTTATGATCCAAAATTAAATTCATGGTCATTATTATCATCCGAAATGAGTATTGGTCGTAGTTATGCTGGTGTTGCTGTTGTTGAAAAAACATGGTCCTGAACAAAAACCAGAGATTCAATACGATAATAATGGTCTCAGAATTTAGATATTTTTTTTGAATTTTGTTGAATAATTTTTGCAATTTTTTTTCATTCAAATTTGAAATATGTTTTTTTTGATATTTTGATTGATTTTTTTTTCAAATGAATAAAAAAAAAGCCAATAAACATTGATGTTTTTTCCCTTATTTTTTTTCTTTCCCTTATTTTTCCCTTTATGGCCAAAAGATATGTAATATTAATACCCGAAGAAGAAGAAGATATGTGGCATGTTTATAATGTACTACAGGAAAATGATCGTATACGTGCAAGTACATTACGTAAAGTAATTACTGAATCAGTAACCGGTACAACCGGAGCGAATAAAATTCGTACAACATTAACCATACGTATTGAATCAATTGATTATGATTTTGATGCATGTATGTTACGTGTAAAAGGTAAAAATGTTCAGGAAAATCAATATGTAAAACTTGGACAATATCATACTATTGATATTGAATTGAATCGTAAATTTACATTATGGAAAGAAGAATGGGATTCATATTCATTAGAACGTATTGAAATGGCATGTGATCCAACAAAAAATGCCGATCTAGCAGCAATTATAATGAATGAAGGTATTGCAAATGTTTGTCTAATAACATCATCAATGACATTAGTACGTTCGAAAATTGATGTACATATACCAAGAAAACGTAAAGGACATTGTGATCAACATGAAAAAGGATTGAAAAAATTTTATGATCAAATCATACAGGCAATCATTAGGCATGTTAATTTTGATGGTAAGATTCTTTTTCGTTAATACTTTTTTTCCAATTGATTCTGATTTTGTTTTATCCATCCATCCAGTTGTAAAATGTTGTCTTATAGCCAGTCCGGGTTTTGTTAAAGATCAATTTTATCAATATCTAATAGAAATAGCTGTAAAAAATGATATGAAAATAATATTGGATAATCGAAATAAATTCATACTTTGTCATTCATCCACTGGTTTTAAACATTCATTGAAAGAAGTTTTAGCCGATCCATTATTACAGAATCGTTTGGCCGATACAAAAGCCGCTAAAGAAATGAAAATTTTACAAGATTTTCAACGAATGTTGGCCAATGATTCATCACGTGCATTTTATGGTCGTCGTCATATTGAACATGCAATTGAAGCACAAGCAATTGAAACATTACTAATATCTGATCGTTTATTTCGTTATAAAGATGTATCGATACGTCGGAAATATATTGAAATTGTTGATAAAGTTCGTCAATTAGGTGGTAATGTTCATATATTTTCCAGTCTTCATGTATCCGGTGAACGTGAGTATTTTTGTTTTTTCCCGGGAAAGTTTTCCTTTTCCTGCCCGAAAAAATGCATTCGATTTCTTGGAAAATTTCTCAACTTTGAAATTTTTTTCGTTTTGTTTTTTGAAAATTTAGAATTAGATCAATTTACTGGAATTGCTGCCATTCTACGATTTCCGATTGCCGAAATTGATGATGATGAACTTGATGATGAAGAAGATGAAGAAGATGAACAACAACAACAAGAAGAATTTGGTGATAATAAACTTCAAAAAGATGACGACGACGATGACCAAGGCGACGACGATGATGAAAGCTGATTTGTTTTGAAATTGAAAACTTGTTTTTTTGTTTGTTTGTTTGTTTATTTGAAAATCAATAAAAATTATCTTTCATTGCATTTTAATGATCTTAATGGTCTTTTTTGTTTTGCTTTTTTGTAAACATTTGATCATATGATCTTTGTTGGACAAACAAATTGCTTACAAGAATCAATCTGATTGAAGATAAAAAAAAGAGGTAAAACGTTCAAAAGAATAATTTTTTTTCGCACATCAATGATAATGGGAATATGATATTTTTTGGTTTTGAAGAAAACTTTCTTTATTCCGAAAAAATGATGAAATCTTGACTGGCTGGCTATAGATTTTTGACTTTTGATGATGATAAATGAAGTAAAATTTATCATTTTTTGCTTGTCAAAATTGTCATATTTCATAATTTTCAAAAATGATGATGATCAAAATCAAAACTTTTGAAAATTCGAACCCTTTTTTTTCTGTTGTTGAAATGGTTATCATGGTTGAAAGATCAATAAAATGGAAATTACATTTTTTTTTGCACTGATCAATCAAAAAAGTGATCAAAGTGAAAATAAAAGTGAATGACCATTCGTAGGTAGATTAATGGTAATTCAACATTCATTCATCAACAACAACAAAAATCATTATAATAAAAAGATTCAACAAAAGATAAAATTCCTTTTCTAATAGAATCCTTTCACTATTAGTGATGGATGGATGGATGGCCGGTCATTGATTCGACCAGAATCGAATTGAAAAAAAAAATGTTTTTTGGGTATAAAAACCCAATACCCATCATCGTGATAATTTCATCACCAAATCTTTTTCTTTGAACAACAAATTAATTTCAACTTTGGCAAACAAAAAATGAAATCGACAGCCATTCTATTGATTATAAATTTTATAGCTGTTTTGGCCACAGATGATTTCAATGATTTTCAACAACCATTACGTTTGAAGCGTTTTATAAAATCACGATCAACAACAACATCGACGACAACCGAATTACCAATTGAACAAGAAATTGTGGATGAAATTCCCGATGAAGAATCAGAATCACCATCAACATCAAATTCAAGTGAACCAATATCGATAGCGGTTGCAGATTGTGGACGAACAAGATTTTTCTCCATTGATCGTATAGTAAATGGACGGCCAGCATCACCTGGACAATTTCCATGGCAAGTTTTTTTACGTATTTCAACACGTGATGGTGATATGGTTTGTGGTGGTTCAATCATTAATGAAAGATGGATATTAACGGCTGCACATTGTATATCAAGTGAACAAACTGGACAATATTCAGCACAAGCTGTTGAAGTTGTTGCCGGTAGTTTAATACGTGGTGGTTATGGTGATAGTCGACGAATATCACGTAATGCTGATTGTGCATTCAAACATCCTGGTTGGATTGGTGTACGTGGTTCATTTAAAAATGATATCGCTTTGATACGGTTACCGAAATCAAATCCATTACGTTTGACATATCAAAAAGGTGGTAATATTAATGCTATTTGTTTGCCACCGCGGCAATCACCACCATTTGATTATCATGGTCGTGCACGTGTTGCCGGATGGGGTTTGACACGTGATCGTGGTGTACTAGCCCGTAGTTTACAATATACTGATATTAATGTTATTTCGGATAATGAATGTCGTCGTTATCAATATCCAGTTAATATAGCTGATTCAATGGTTTGTCAAGATGTTGATAATAGTGCACCATGTCAAGGTGATTCAGGTGGACCATTAATCATTCGGCAAGGACAACAATATGTACAATTTGGACTAGTATCATTTGGCCCGGGTATCTGTAATAATGGCCGTATTCCGAATACTGTTTTTACACAGGTTTCATATTATCTGGATTGGATTGAAAGTACAATTCGACAATTTGAAAATCGTCAACAATGTCGATGAGTGACCGAATTTGAATTTTTTCACTTTGAAATATAAACAAAAAATAAGACAAAAATAAAATACAAACATTTCTTTTTTTAAAAATTACAAATTTGTTTGATTTTTATAATGACCAGCAATATAACAAGCAGATTCTAATGGTTGCCAACGTGATAATGTACCAAATGTTGATGCAATACCACTTGCAGTACCCATTATAATCAATATACCAAATACAATTTTCAACCATAATGGACATTGATATTCATCATTAGGATTTTTATCATCACTATATTCATAACAAAGTTTCATATAAAATAATGGTGGTAATATAAATGACATTATTGTTACTGTTGTACCACCAATCAATTCAAGAATTTGACCAAAATTTGGAAATGTTGCAGCCAAAAATGTCATCAATATTAACATAAACGTTCGAAATAATAACCGTTTCCATGTGAAGGCTATATGACAAAAAAAAAAAAAAAAAAATATCGATAGTATCGATTAGAATGTTTCGAACGTTTTGTTTGTTTGGTTGTTTTCTGCTCAACTTACCTTTCGGTATCCGTAATAATTCTTCCAAATCTAAAAATACCGGATTAATTGTAATCGGTATTACTGTACAAAAATGTACAAGAAAACAACAACGTACGATCGTAATGAATATATTCAATAATGAATCTGATTGAAAATTATTTAAAATATTTGCTTTTGAATGAATACCGAATGCCGTATAACCGAATGTTGCAACCGGAACATAAAGCAATAGTAAGCCTAAAAAACCAAATATAACTGCTTTACTGAATTGATTTTTATCACGCATATCATTTTGAAAACTAGGAAATGCTGCTGCACCACCAAACGCATAGAATGCAATACCAAAACAACTGGAAAAATTTTCAAAATTTTTTATCTGAAATTCATTACTTGTACCATGACGTTTGACTTGAATGGCTAACGATATTATCAATAAAATTGATCCGATTGTTGTTGATAATGTAGCACCGTAAGCGATTGGCCAAAAATCAATTGGTGAACCGAATAATATTGGTATTAAGAAAATAACGCTTGTAATCGGTATCCATTGACAAATATCATAACCAATGAATGATTTTGTCAATTGTGAAAGTAGATCACTTGTAAACAGAATGAATACAGTTGTTGCACAGGTATTTGTTACATTCATCAAAATCGATACGAATATACCCATCCATTTACCATATGCATATTGACCGATTGTTGCAAATGGTTTTCGTGTTAATGAATGACGATATTCCGGGAAATGTTGTTCCAGAATCATCCATGATTTTGCCAGATAATAACCAGCAATACTACCACAAATTGATGCAAAAAATATTATCGGTATACCATACCAACCTGTTGGTTGAATGAAAAAAAAAACGAAATTTCAGGTGAGTTTAGTTATCAGGTTTTTCTCTTCTTTTTTTAAAAGTTTTTTGTTTTTGTTTTCAGAGTAAAACATACTTGCCAATGAAATAGCATGCGGTAATGAAAGTAGACCACCACCAGCCAATTCACCAACAATAAAAAATGTAGCGGTTATAACGGAAAATCCACCTGTACGATGTATTGGTAATGGTAATACGGATGATGGTGATGATTCGATTTGTGGTTTTTCAATATTCATTTTGTGTTTTTCTCGGAAGATGATGATACAGGATCAATGATGTTTACAATTTAATCGATGATTGATTTTTCGATTTAAATCAGTTTTTTTCTTCTTTATAAATCCTATCCGCCTAAAGAAGAGATTATCATCACCTTATTTCATGTTTCTCAACACACACACACATTCCTTTTGTCTTTGTGTCTGTGCTTCCTATTGAACTACTTAACGTTTAAATACGTAATTGAATTACGATCTATGATTTGATTAACTCATTTAAAATGTTTTTCTAACCAGAAAAACCAGATAAGATAATGAAAACAACAATGACAGAAACCATAATGATAATTAATTTTCAATTATTTTATGACTGGATTTTGACAGACTGACAATCAACTAAAGTGATTGCAATCAATTTTTTTTGATCCAATTAAGCATCATGAGATGCGTAATGACTACTGATGGATATGGGGATGTTGATCCGTATTTTAAAAGTTTTTTTTTCAAAAAAAAAAAAATTATAACCGCGACCAGGTGGGCTCGAACCACCAACCTTTCGGTTAACAGCCGAACGCGCTAGCCGATTGCGCCACGGTCGCATTAATTTTAAAGAATAACCATCGAATTGAACTTTTTTTCCTTTGAATTGATATAGGTACCCATTGTGTGGATAACCGAAAATCGGTAATTCTAATCAATTCGGGTAAAAATCCATTTAAATTTTTTCTGAATAAAATCCCGAAAACAAAAATTCGAATTTTTTTCAAACTTGTCAAAAATTTTACACTTGAAAAAAGAGAGAAAAAAGAAAAATCCCAATGTAACATTGTTTATGAATGAATCATTATCATTATCATCAGCATCAACATCATCATCATTCGAACGATGATGATGATCGAACATTGTGTGTTCTATGCGCTCATTATATGCCACCAGCAAACACAAAACATCAATTGTATTATGACGCCGCCGCCGCCGCTGCCTTTTACTTTACATTTTCTGGCTCTTCATCGTCATTTTTTTTCCATCATCATCACCAACAACAACAACAACGTTATTTATCAACTGCGTTTTTTTTTGAAAAAATAATTTCAAAACAGAAATCATTCTGATTTGGAAAAAAAAACTTCGAAAAAGCGAGCAAGCAAGTGAGAGACAGCGAAATTCATCAAAGAAAATCTAAAAATTTAAAAGATTTTTGTTTTTTTTTCTGATTAACAAACTAACACACCCTGACCCGTCTTGTGATCAATCAATCCAGCCAGCACAATTGTTTTGTTTTTTTTTTGTAGATAAAGAAGCGACTTTTCAACGATATTTTCTAAAGTTTTTTGTTTTTTTTTGGTTTCAAAATTCTGACATTCGGTATGTTTTGACTTTTATCATTTGGTTATTTTGATTTTTGATTTTTTTTGGTTCAGTTTTTCAACCTCTGTTTTAGTCTCTCTCTTGAATGATGAACAGTTTAAACGATAAAATACCTGTAAAAAATTTTAATGATTTTTTCGAAAATGATCAAACATCACGTGGTAAGTAAATTTTAATGTTGTTTTTTTCAACCCAAAGTTTTATTTATTTTATTCATTCAATCAATATAGCATTCAGCCGTTTAGCTGAAAGAAAATTGAAAAAATTTGAAAAAATTCAGCCAAAATTTTATAAATACAATAGGGATGAACTATTAGCACTATCACAACATCCAACATCAAAAATGACTAAAACTGAATTTTTAGCTCGATTGTAAGTTTTTCGTTTGTTTTCCATTTTAAAAAACCTGAATTCATTTTTTTGGTTCTAAAATTTAAATAGGAAAAATCCCGAATTAGATGAAGAAATTATTCTATCATTTCAGAAAAAAGAACGACATAATATTGATTTGATTGAATTATTAATGGATAATAATCGTTCGTCATCAACAACAACAAAAAGTGGAAATGGAAATGATGTTGGTAGTGGTGGTAGTTTGAGTGGAAATAGTGGTGGATCTGGTCGTTCATCTTCGTATAATAATAACAATAGCAATAATAGTGAAAATACAACCAAAATTTATCGTTTTAATAAATATCAACAGCCATCATCAGCATCAGAATTATCATCCGGTGGTGATCGTGATCGTGGACAACCAAGTTGGCGTACTGAACGTTATAGTCCAAATTTTCGTGGAAAAATTAATCGTCATCAAGATAATCATCATCATTCGCAACATCGTAGTAATAATGGTGGTCATGGTCGTGGTGGTGGTCATAGAAATTATCGTTATGATAATGGCCGTGGTGGTGATTATAATTCATATAATTCAAATAAAGAACCAGAACCAGAATGGTTTTCCGATGGACCAAAATCAATGACAGATTTTATTGATCTTAAAGGTTTTGATGATGATGATAATGGCGATGATGATGATGATGATGGTGGTATTGATTATGATAATAATGGTGATGAAAAAGATGATGATAATGATAATGATGATAAAAAATTAGTTAAAAATCAAGAATCATTATCATTTAATATGATTAATGATGATATTTCAAAAGATGATTTTAGTTCATTTCTTGATTCATCCGATATATCATTATTGGATAATATTGATAATGATTTTGCACAATTTTTTGGTGTAAATTCAAGTCGTTCAGCAAGATGGTTTAAAAGTAAAATGGCCAATAATAATGATGATGATAATAATTGTGAAATGGAACGAAAATCATTATCATCATCATCATTTGCAAATGATTCGAATATATCATTGATGGATTTATTTCAAAAGAAAAATATTGATATAAATCAATTACAGAAAACATTACCACAAATATCACCAACAATGAATTCTATAAATTTATCTGAAGCTGTTAATGTAAGCGAATTAGAAGCATCTTATTCGAATAATAATGGTGGTGGTGGTTCATCATTATCATCAACATCAACATCGAATTCATCATCAACGCAAACACCAAAACCAATATCGAATCAACAACAACAACAACAACAGTTAACAGCTGAAGATTTTGCCATTATGTCAAAATTGAAATTTTTAGCCGCACCACAAGCACCGCCACCATCACAAACATCACCATCAAATTTAATGATGTTGATGAATAATAACGATAATGATAATAATGATAGTGGTGATAGTAATTTGATGAAAAAATCATCAATGGATTCAACAACATTACAGGCAATGTTTGAAAAATCATTTCGTTGTCGTTTATCACCTGATAATCAACAACAACAACAAGCAACAAACATTCAATTGAATAATGAAATTTCTGAATTGGATCCATTGAAACGTGGATCATTGCAGCAACAACAACCACCACCATCATCATCATCATCATCATTGATAACATTGGATGGTATTCAATATGTACCTGCTTATCCAAATTTTCCATCTTCTGGTCCGATACGTCCTTTATTTCCTGCAGCCGCTGCCGCTCCTGGACATTCGGTTTTGCATCCCCATGGATCTATTATGCCTATGAATGCAATGAATCAGATGATACCGAATTCTGGGTTAAATCGTATGCAACAATTTCCACCTTATTCGCAATCACAACAATCACCATTTATGATGGGTGGTGGTTTTCCTCGTACAATGTTAATGCGTCCACCATTAAGACCCGTAAAAGTTCCATTAGGAATTCCTGTTTCAGGTGCTGCTGAAAAGCAATTTATTAATTTTAATCATCATGGACATCAACCACCGTTACCACCGCCACATCATCCACATTTAATTCCATCCAATATTATTCACCATCAACAACATCAACATCTTCCAATCATTCCTACATCGAATATTCGCAACAATAATAATCAATCATTAATGAATCTACAGCAGATATTCAATGAATCAAATCGATTTGAATCGAATCAAAATGAAGATAATAATAATTCAATGGCAAATAAATTATTAAAAAATTCAAAATTTACACCAACATCAGTGTTTCGTAAACTTAAAGATCATGATAATCAAAATCAAGCTAATAAACAACAAAAAACATTAGCAGATTTATCGAAAAAAATGTCAACATCATCAGATTCAATCGAACAACAACAACAACAACAATTTTCTGCTGCTGTTAATAATAGTGATAATTCACCGAAAAGTAAGTCAAATTAATGATGATTATTATTGGATTTTAAGTTAATTTTTCTATTTAAAAATCTAGATCTAAGTGAAATGACAAATTTATTGATGCAACAATTGAATATTTCACCAAATCAACCGACCAAACAATCGTCGGAAATGTCAAAAACAAAATCATCAACAACATCGGTCAACCCGAATGATATTTTTAATGTATTCAAAATGGCATCAACATCTTCTATTCTTGATGATAATATTAATAATGATCGTCATCAACAGCATTGTATGAATATTATTGGTCAATCGAATTCAAATATTACAATTAATACCGGTGGTGATGGTGGTGGTGGTGGTAATAATAATAATGGTCATCATCGATTGCCTCCATTACCATTACAAAATGCCTTGACGGTTGAAGATTTAGAAAAGCTGTAATACAAATTCAATTCATATAAATGATTTTGTGTGCTTGTTTGTTTGTCGTCTGTGTGTAAATAACTTATTAATTTTTTTTAAAAAAATTTCATTACACTTTTTCTCACAACAAATGATGATGAAGAAGAAGAAAGAAAAAAAATTTGTAATTTTGCTTTACCAATTCCCCCTTTTTCCCCTTTTGTTTTAATTGAAGAATGCGTTAAGAAGAAGAGAAGAACCGAAGTAATAATTTTTATTGAAATTTTTTTTATACAAAAAAAAAAAGAAATTTTTGAACATTTTTGTCTATCGTTTGTTTTATGAATGAATCGGATTCGGATTGGACGATGATATTTTTGGGGAATTCATCATTCATTGGTCATTGCATTCATTTCTGTGATATTTTTTTCCCCTTCCCTCCGGTCTTTAATTTATCATTATTTGATTGATTGATTGATTTTTCACAAGCTTTTAAAGAAAAAAATAAAAAAAATAAAATTGATTTTTTTCTTTTATAAAACCAAATCGAATTCATTTGATATATGCGCGGCTATTTTCACCCTCATTTGTCATCTATTTATATAGTCACAAGGATGTCAAATGTGTAAATATCCGTCCGTGTTTTCGAGTTATATTGAAAATGCCGATTGTCCGTTGGTTGATTGATTTTTTTTCTGGGCCGAGAATTTGTTTTTGTGTCCTTAGAATTCTGCTATATACGAAAAAAAGCAAAACAAGAATCTATTCTTGCTTTCTAGAATCGCTTTTATTTACATTTTTTTTTTGTTTGTTTCGACATTCACCACATTGTATATAGATTCTGGATTCTGTTTTGTTTTGCTTGAAAAAAACCACCACCCGTAACTATATATATTGAGTTGGAAATCTGTGACCGTTGAGCATCTTGATTTGGTTTTTTTTCTTTTCATCTTGTTTGATTTGGAAATGGCCCATAGATGAAAAATCGAAAATAAACATCATCATCTTTCAATCCCAGAATTAAATCGTTGTTGTTGTTTTTTTCATTTGAGAATTTTTAATTCTTTTTCAAAAATTCAATAAATAATCACCGAACGATGAACAGTATGATGAACAATAATGTAGCATTTGGTGCGGGTAAAACGGGTAAGAATTTTTTCGTTTGTTTCATTTTCTTTTACTAATCATAATTCTGCAATTCTGCAATTAGGCGCCCGATTTGATCCAATAACATATATTACACGACCACAAGTTATATTGAGATTTCTTTGTTGGGTAAATGTTTTTTTGAATTTTTGATTGATTTTTGATTTTTGACTTTTTGTAATTTTCTAGTTATGTTCAATAATTGTTTGGTGTTGTATTTCATTCAATGCATGGCATAAAAAAGGCCGTAAAGAATATTGTCTTTATAATAATAATAATGCTGCATGTCGTTTTGGTTCAACAATCGGTTTTATCGGGTTTTTAGCTGCAACAGCATTTTTAGCATTGGAAGCAATATTTCAAAATCTGTCCAGTATTAAATTACGTCGTCGTGCAGTGCTTGGTGATGTTGGTTTCTCCGCTGCATGGTCAATACTTTATCTAATTGTTTTTGGTTATTTGGCTATTACATGGGGTAAAGCTGATTATCCATATCTTGGTAATGGTATTAATAATTGTCGAGCGGCTATTGTTTTTTCATTTTTCTCTATTCTCACTTGGGTATGATGATGTTTTTTTTTTTTGGTTTTTTCATTGCGATTTTTTTTTTAAAAATTTTGATTTTTTTTCAAAATAGGGTGGTTGTGCATTTTTAGCATACCAACGTTGGCAACAAGGAGCCGATATGACTGAATTTACAAGCGGTTTTGATCCATCCGTTTTGAATGCAAATCAACAACAACAACCCGGTTATACAACAAATGAATATGGCCAACAACAACAAATACAAGATAATAATAATTATCAACAATATGCATCAGCAACGGATGAAGATCCAAATTATCATTCAAATCCATTCACGGCAATGGCTACACAAGAAGCAAATGTTAATTATCAACAACCATCGTATTGAATGAATAATTAATAAGAAAAAAAATTAATGGATCCAGCTTTACTTTTATTAGTTTATCATCATCATCATCACATCTTCATCATGTTGATTTTTTTCTATTTTACATTACAAATATGAACAAACAAACAAACAAACAAACAAAATATTCATTTTGCAAATATAGTCTCTCATAGACACACAAACACAAACACACACAACCTTGATTGATTTTTGAAATAATAGTGACAAAAAAACCAAAACAAATCAATCAAATAGCCCACACCCGGCAACAAATTATATCACAAAACATCTTACCTTATCTATAATGATGACATCTCTCTTCTTCTAGATGAAATAATAATTCTGATTCTTATTTATATAATAATCTCTATATAGGCATGGTATGTTCCATATCATCATCGTTATCATCATCCACATCAGTAATTCATTCATTTCATTCCATTTTCATTACTCATCATAACATTCATTATAATCCATTACTATTAAGATTATCGTGTACAACATATTTGAATAGCTCATAGATGAATGATTTCCGAAAAAAAAAATAAAATGTGTGCCTCCGTTGTTGTTATTGTTTGTTTTTTTTTTGGAGAAAATAAAAAAAGATAAAAACATTCAAACAAACAAAATTAAATACACGGTATTTGCAAATAGTGCTCATTTTGAAAACAAAAGTTTCATTTTTTTCTGTTCAAAAATAAAATTAAAATTATAAATTAAAATCTTATAATCTTGTTTCAAATACATCAAATTCATCATTATTATTATGTTTGTAATTATTATTCTGATGATGATGATGATGATGATTTGATAATATTTTTCGACGTTGATTAATGGCTGTCATCAGTTTTTTTCTTGGTCCAAATGGTATACCTAAACTTTTTAAATCTGATTCTTCCAACATCATCAATGTATCGATATCGATTTGTTCATTTTCAAATATTTCATAATAATCTTTTAAATCATTGGCATATAAAAATAATAATACGGATATTGTTGTTTTTTCCGAACCATTCATTGATGATGATGAAGATAATTTTTCATGACCACGATCAATATTATTATTAATATTATCATCATTATCGATAACAACAATATGATCATCAATATAATCAATATCGGAAAAATCAATAATATCTGTATGTACAAGACTTCCGGCACTACCAATACTATCGCTTGTTATACTATCACGTTCAGGCCATGTTTGAACGATTGATGGATTATTTTTTATCAAATCACAATCAATTATGTCATTATTTTTATCAATATCTTGATGATTTAAACCACCTGTACTATTACTACCATTACTATTATGATCTTGGCCAGAATCATCGGATTCGTTACCATTGTTATCATTATCATCATCATCATCGTATTGATTTGTTGTGGTTGTTGAAAACATTAAATCGGGTGTAAATTTTCCACGAAATGATACCGAACCGAATCCAGGTCGTTCAAATATGCTACTTGTTGTTGTTCCCATCATATCGATTTTATCATCATCATCATCAACATGATCAATTTTATCTAACAATGAATTGATTTGAAGAAAATCCGGTTCCGATCGTGCTCGAATTAGTTTTGTTTTCGAATCGATAATTGTTGATGAAGGAGATGATCGATCATTACCTAATCGATTCAATTTTAATAATTTATTTTTCAACGTTGTTTTAATGTTATTTCGATTGAATGTGCTAGTTAATTTATTCGATGTTGTTGATCGCCTTTGAATAGTCGATGATATCGTTCTTTGTTGTTGTTGTGATTGAAATTGACGATTATTATCATCGAAAACATCTTTCAATGGTAATCGTGAATAATTATTGTTGTTTGAACAATCCTCATTAACAGTATCCTTATCATCATCTTTTTCTTTTCGTTGATCATTTGATTTTTTCCCAGTTGCTGCAAGTAGATCATTTACGCTCAATGAATTAAATTTTGGTACATAAACAATATGATCATCACGACGTATGCCAACCATCATTGATTGTGTTGAACGACATGTTCCATCAGCAATAGTTGAATATGTTGAATTTGATTTAATCGTATCGGTAGAATTATTAAGTTTTCTTGTCAATACTTTACGAGAAACACCTGATAAAATTTTCGGCATTTTAGTACCAACGGATGATTTTATACTACCACCACCAACACTATTACCATTGACAAGATCGGAAAATTTCGGCACAACATTTGAATTACCACCACCAACATTATGTAATTGACTTCGTGTAATGGCATTCTTTGTTGCCATATCTAATGTATCATAAATATTAAATAATTCATCATATGTTTGTTGATCATTATTATCGATGATTGTTGTCGATCCAGCTTTGTTTGTATTGATTAGGCAAAGATTTCTTTTCATTAAAAAATTTTTCTCTCTTTTTTTACGTTCATCTTTTTCCGCTTGTCGTATAGTTTTTTGTTGTAATTTTCGAAATAATTTTATACGTTTTTCTGCATCGATTCGTGCCTTCTCTTTCAATCGTATTACAGTACGAGAATTTAATGCACTTTGTTGTGCAACAACATGATCAATAAGATCAACAATTTGATTACGATTATTTAGGGCGGCTACTTCTTTAGCCGTATGATATTCATTATCCATTGACCATAAATTAACACCGAATGATATTAAAAATGAAACACATTTTATATGGCCATTTTGTGCAGCCCAATGTAATGCTGTATTACCAAAATTATCACATTTTTCAGGATCACCACTGTAAGAAATACAAAAAAAAAAATTGAAAAAAAAACTCTCAATATCACCTGTTATACTAACCCTCGACCAACAATAATACGTAATGCATTTAATTGTCCACTATATGATGCCCAATGTGTTGCAGTCATACCATCATCATCCGGATGATTACATTCTTTACGTGTTGCATTACGTAATATTTCTAGATAACCATCACGAACAGCCTGTCTTAATCGTTCGGCTGATGTTTCCATATTGTGTTGTCAGTCAGATTTTAACCACTTTTGGAAATATATTTGTGCCTGTTTCAAAAATGAAAAAAAACATTTCAACAAACAAAATGAGATAAGATAAGTAATCATCATGATTTTAGCTCAGGTAAATATTAATTATATATTTTTTTAACATTTACAATGATAGTCATTCAACAACAGGTCAAAAGCATTATTCTAGTGTCAAGTTTGAAACATAACATTTTTCATGTTCCTGGAACAAACAAACGAAAAACTAAGCTATTCGCCAAAAATGGTGATTATAAATCATTCATAGCCAAAACAAAAAACAAAAAAATTTGTTTTTTCATTTTTCATTTCATTCATGACTTAAATGATGGATAAATCCATTGGAATTTTTTCATTTTTTCCATCGATCGATCGATTGATCGATCGATGGTAATCAGAAGAAGAAGACAGCGAAGAAATTAGAATGAAAAATGATTGTTTTTTTTTTTGTTTCTGTCTATTTTTCCGTTGAAATTAAGATTTCTTTCGTCTCATTCAATCTTTCATCCATCCATCCATCCATCCATCAATCAATCAATCAATTCCATATATTTTGATCATTTCAGACAAATATTTTTTTGAAACTAAATTGTCGTTGAATAATAAACAACAACAGCAAAAAAGGACAAAATAATTTCCAATGATGAAAAATGCAATAAAAATTTTGTTTTTTTTTGTTGTAAAAACAAAAAAAAACAAATCAATTGAGATTGGAAAATTATATTTCTTTCTTTCTTTTCAACTTTTTAACTTTGAATCTTCGAATCGCGATAAGTCGATGATGTACGACGATCACTTTATGGTTCGGGTGATTGTGATTGTGATGAATGATTGAAAATCTAATTTAGATCTCTATTAATAGATTTTCTATTTATTTCTTTCACTGACTATCTCTATCTCTCTCTATACATATAACCAATTTCGATTGGTTTTTATTTTTCTGTTCAGATTGTTTCGCGTGTATAGAAAATTTCGATATTTTTTTTCGCTGAATTTTTTCTTCATACAATGCAGGTATATCATCATCATCATCATCATAATGATGATTTAATTGAAAAAAATAACCGATTGTAGCATCCGTGGATCTCATCTTTTTTTTTCTTTAAAAAAATGTCCATGTCTAAATCCGTTGATGATCATCATGATCATCATCATTGTTTGTTTGACTGGTTGGTCGGTCGGTTTGGCAACATTCAATTCAATTCAAATCAATTTGGTTCAGAATATATTAATTTTAAACACACCGACACACACACAATCGAAATGTAAATGTAAAAGATGTTTAAAAATGATGATGATGATGAATGATGATCATTGGATATCACGAAAACATCGAATAATCACCATTCACCAAAAAAAACCAAACTGTTGATGATGATCATCATCTTCTTTGAAGAGATCATGGTTTTGTTAGCAAACGAAAACACATTTTCTAAAAGATTATTATTATTATTATTATTATAGTGATTTTCAAACAAACATTTAATATTATGCCTGAAATAATAATTTTCTTTTTTACACATTTCCATTTTGATGATGATGATCAATAAAAATGGAAATAAAAAATAAAATTGAAAGAAAAATTAAAGAAAAGTTTCGGCAAAATGAAAAAAAACAACGGGAAATTATTGTCGAAATGAAAATTCACTTTCCGGAAACTATTTCTTACCTTTTTGGTTTTCTTTGAATGATGTTTTTTTTTTTTTTTTGGTTATTTTTCCTTTCGAAATTGAAATTTTCACAAAAAATCACAAAGATGATGATACTTCACGAACAAAAAAACATGAATTCTTTGAGTTTGTTTTTTTGTTGGAAAAAAACTAAAATTCAATTTTAGAAACTAAAAAAAACTTTATAAAAATTGATGCTGATGCTACATGAAACATTTGGTTTTTGATGATTTGGATGATCTCACTTTGGGTTGTCAATGCTTTGTGTTCGTTGCTATGTTTGGTAGCCTTAATACCAGACAAAAGCACCAACCATGATGAAATCATTCGACCATATCATTTCAAATAATGATGATAATGGGTGTTTACCATTAGCTTTATTTTAAAACATCCACTATAAACGTTGAAAAATCATAGACCAAAGATGATGATGTCCAGGTGATGTGTTTGTTCACAATCACCCATAATAATTTGTATTTCAAACACACACACACACTTTAATAATATGCTGATGTTATTTGTCGTTGTACACGTTGTTAATGAAACAAGAAAAATTATTTCAACCGAAAAGACTGAATAATAAAAAAATCTTCGAATCACTTTTTTTATGATGATGATGAAAAAATGTAAATCCTGTTTTTGTCACCATTCAAGAATGAATGAATAAAATGAATAAAATGTAGCCACACAAACATCCGGGATATTTTGTTTTTTCGATTGTTGATTGTGATGAATATTATTATTTTCTTTTCGTAAAAAATTTTTCTGAACCGGACACTTGATGGTTGTGGTTGAATTTTAATTTTGATTTGTTGTTGTTGAAAATTTATGTCCAAAAAATCAATCAATCGATTGATCGATTTTGTTGTTGTTGAAAAACAAAACAAAACACACAGACACTTGATAAAGATGTTGAAATCTTTTTTGGTTTGTTGTTCGATGTTGTTTGTTGTCGATTGATCGATCGATTTTCAATCACCCGGTTTTTTTCACTCAGTTCAATCGGTTGCACACGGTAAATGTTATCGAGCCATTCACTAACAAGCAACTGATATGAATGATCAAAGCTTTGGCCAAATTTGCTGTGAATAGTGTGGTACACAATGGTAGATTCGAGGTTGCAATAGAGAAAGAGAAAACATTTACCTGAGAGAAAGCTTTGAGAGAAAATCTTGAAATTCATCTTTGTCTTTATATCTTTATATATGGACAAAATATCGCATGATGATGATGACATATATCATCCGAATGATCGTTGATCCAATTTAGTTAGTTTTTTCTTCATTTTCTTTCGTTCAGTAATGATCACATTGTTAAAAACAAACGAAGCGAAAATTATTATTATCATTTTTAAAAAAAAGAAACTTTATTCTAAATTTGTCATCATCATCATCATAATTTTAATTATCTTTAGTTTTTAAAAATGAAATTTTTTTTCAAAAAAAAAAACAAAAGATAACCATAATTACCGAACGATGATAATGATGATCGATTAGAACAACAACAAAAAAAAAAACGTTCGATCGAACGTTTTTTCTTTCGAAAACGATATTTATGAATGAATCACATTTTTTTTGTTGTTGTCATTTCGAATGTCGAAAAGATTCGAATTCGAATCTTTTTTTTTGTGATTTTTGATGATTGATTGAAACTTTGAAACCTCGAAACTTTGAAACTTCTTGATGATTTTTGTTTTGCATTGGTGATAATGATGATGGACAATATTGGAGGATCTTTGTTTGTTTCTGTTCGTAATTCGTATTGTCATAGATCTTTGTTTTTTGTTTGTTCAAGTCATAAATCTTTGTTGGTTTGTTTTGTTTCGGCACCATGGTATGTAATTAATCTCAATAAAATTCAAATAAAATAAAATAGATTTGATATAATTAGACAGGAGTGAACGATAAATTTTCCAAAATAACCGAAGAAAAAATACTACCAAAAGAACAAAAATAAATCCAGAAAAACGACGATATACGACGTTTTTTCCCATGAACATTATCATCATTGATTGTTGAAAACATTTTCTCAACGTAAAAATTGTTTTTCTCATCACCTCCCTCCCCCATCAAAATAGTACAAATTCTGTTTGGGAATTTTTTTTTGTTGTGATGAAAAAAATCCATTTCCAAGAAAATCAGATCATATCACGTGAGTAAGTTTGTGTGTTTGAAAACTTTGTTGATTTTTTTTTCAATTTTCACTGAATTTTTTCTTCTTTTCTTTTTTTTGTTGCCAAAATGAAAGCAAACAATTTTCCACTCCAGTTTTGTAAAATCATCATCATGGTTATGGTTATGGTTATGGTCCATTAGATTCATAATGAATAACCATAAAATATTGGGACTATTTTCTTGATAAAATCCGTTTTCAAACAAACAAACAGAAGAAAAATTATACGGATATTTATCCGAAAATATGAATGGACAAACAATCGACTGGTCGGGTATTACTTGCAAACAACAACAACTACAAAAAAAACAAATACCCGGATACAATCGTCGATCCGGTTTTTCTTTTTTTCGAATTCAATAATAAATATTCATCGACCGTTTTATGAAAGAGTAGGTCAAGGAAGGAAGAGAAAAAATCGGCAATAAAATTTTCAACAGACAAGACATGAAGAAGAAAAGATTCTTTCAACAAAAATTGATTGGAATCCTGGACATTTAATCCTTTCGAAACAAGGTAAACAAATCATGGCCATTTTCTTTGATAATCGAATCAAAAAAAAATTTCTATTTTAATCTTATTGTGTGTGTGGATATGGTTAAAATAGTTTCATATATGTCATTATTTAATGAAAATTTTAAAAATCTTCTTATCATTAAGATCAATGATGATAATAATAATAATTTTTTTTCTTTTCATTTCTTTTTTAAGCTATATTGACACGCTTCAATAAACAACCAGAACCTTCATTCAATTCATTCAGATTAGGAGCCAAAAGCTTTTTTTCTTCTTTTTGTTTTTTTGTTTTTCCGTTTTCACATCAGAAAAGAATCATCATCATCATCCAAAAAAAGAAGTAATACGCCCGCAAAATTAACACGATATGCTCTCATAATTCAAAACAGTTACTTTATTATTATTATTAATTTTTGATTTCAAATCAAAGATTATGAAAAAATTTTTAATTATGTGTATCATGAAATATATCATTATCATCATCATATTGGCCTAAAGTTTGTTGTTGCTGCATTGGTTCTGGTTCTTGCTGCTTTGGTTCTGGTTCTTGCTGCTTTGGCTCTTGTTGTTGTTGCTGTTGTTGTAGAATTTTATCAATATTTAAATCTTGATAATCATCATCTTGTTGATCCTCTTGTTGATCTTTATCTTGATTTTGTTCATCATCATCATCATCATCCAATAATAAAATATCAATAATTTTATTAAAATAATTTAATTGTTTAAATAAAAATAATTTAACATCCCATAAACCTAATATTAATTCATCATTACGTGATTCATCTAATGGTATTTTTTTCGATAATAATGTATTTAGTCGACCGAATGTAATATTTAAACATGAACACCATGTTAGTGAACGTAATACAATATGATCATTACAATTCGTTACCTGACTTTTCATATGTGATGCTAATTCATTACCATATGTCCATGGTTGATGATGATGTAAACGATATGAAAAATCATTTACAAATGAACGAAAATCAAGAAAATAATTAAATTTATCAAATGCAGCAGAGAAATTTTTTTTCATTTCATTTTGTTGCAGAAAACCACAACCAATTGATAATACCATGTCTAGGTTTTCCTGACCACCATGTTGTTGATAACGAAAATATTCGGTCAAGGCATCCAAGGTTGGATTATTTGACATAAGTCCACCATCAATATATGGTAGATAATGTTGAAAATATGTCGGTGCAGCAGATGATGCACGTAATGCTTGCCATATTAGGATTTTATTTTTGGATCCAGTAAAACGATGATGGCTACAGAATAATTGTAAACGTGGTGGAAAACAATCAACACGACTTGCTGAAATGATCAAATGTTTACCGGATTCATTCCATATATCACCAACAGTTTGATTAATATTATTTGCTTCGCTTAATTTAGTTTTTAATAATGTTTCTAATTTTTCAGTAGAATATGGCCGGTTACCATGAAAAACATTATCTTTAAAATGAAAATATAGTAAACGTAAACCGGTTAATGATTTACGTTGTGAAAACCAATAGGCAATTATCGAACCGGTACTTGTGCCGGCAATCCAATCAAAATAATCGGATAATTTTTTTTCCGGTTTTTGTCCCAACTTTCCCGGTTTTTTCTGTCCAGGTTGACCAGGTTTTTGCTGTTGTCGATTACGTTGTTGTTGTTTTTGAATCAAACATTTTTCCAATTCAATCAATATTTGTATTGTAAATAACCCTTTAATACCACCACCATCAAAACAAATTAATCGGGATTTTTTTCCCTTCTTTTTCTTTCCTGGTGATGTTGATTGATCAATTAACCCTTTACGATTCTTTTTCGATATATTCAAATAATGACAACATTTTTGTTGTTCAACATCCATTGTTAAATTTCTAATTGAATTTTGATCATTATCATCATCATCATCAATAATAATTGATTGTTGTCGAGCTTCCATATATGAATCTAATAATATAACCATTTGTTGATCTTGTCGTTTTGTTGCCAATTGATATGGATCTAATTGTTCCGTTTGATTACGATGGCTAATATTAGCATCAAATATTAATAATAATTTTACTAATAATTGATTGGATAAACGTACAGCATGATGAAGTGTTAAATCACCATTTAAATCTGAATGATTTGGATTAGCATCATTCAACAATAAACATAATGAACAATTAAAATTATTTGTTTTTATAGCCATTATTAATGGTGTTTCTTGACGGAAATTTATTGTTTCCAGATGAAAATTTAGTAGGAATTTTTTCATCGTCTCAGCACGTGTTATCCAATGTAATGGACAACCACCTAAATCAATACGTTGAAAATCTATATCCGATATATCGGAATCAGTGAATGGAATTATTTTTTCATTATCAACCATTTTCAAAAATTGATGATCACTTTCCGAACGAACAATAATTATTGTCAACATTCGTGCTGTTAACCCTATCTGTTTCATTAGGTGTACAAAATAATCTTTACGCACATTCCTAGCAATTATATCGATTGGTGTTAGTCCGGAACGATTTTTTAATTGTAAAACATAATTTTTATATTCAATCGTTGTCGATAATGATTGCAGCAATGATGTTGTTATTTTAAATATTTTTAAATTATTTGGTAACATTGCGGCTAAATGCAGTGGGGTATTTCCTTCAAAATCCATACATGTTAAATCCGGTTTATTCTGAACGATTCGATCAACAATTGAATCATATTGACGCATTATTGCTAAATGTAATGGTGTAAAATTATCTGGTTCACGTTGTATATTAATTTGATTCGGTGTGAATGAATATTTTTTAAAATAATCCGTTAGACCAAACTAAGGGTTAAAAAAAATTATTTTCAGAAAAAAATTAACACTCATTATACACTTACAAATGCTGCAATATGAATATCAAGCCAATTTGGATGATCAATCATTAATGGTATCAATTGATTCATTATAAAACGAATACAACGTGTTTTTGTTAACATTGATTTACTAAATGTAACATTCAATATTCGTTCTAAATAATTAAATCTTTCAATTGCATCATTTCGATTATTAGTTTGCCATAATATATTTACATCTTGATTATTATTAATTACATTAGTAGTAGTTGTATTTATTAACCCCAATGTTGTTGTTGTTGTTGTTGTTGTTGTTGCTGATGGATTCATTTGATAGATAATATCAAAAATTGGTTCTTTGATTTGATGAAGTGGCTGCTGAAGTGTTGATTGTTGTTGCTGTTGTAATGGTTGATGATGTTCAATCAAAATCATTGGACCATATTGTTGTAGAATGGTTAGATTTTGCCATTGATAATCACGTACAAATCTTGGTAGCCAGGACATGGTTTATTTTTTTTTTTTAACCCAAGATTGATTTCAATCGAAAAATGTTTTCAATTTATATGGATTTTTTTTCAAATTAAATTTTTTCCCTGATCCAGGTGTTGCCATCTTTTGGAGATGGAAATTCCTTTTGGCAAATACCACTACCACTGGACACCATTTTTGTTAGACGTTAGGGCTACGGTCTCAATAATGCGATATACTCAACAACAGACTCACGAACCAAAACAAAACAATTGCATTGTTGGATGCATATAAAAGTCTGCCAGATTCGTTAAAAAAAGTTTGCAGTTTTTCAAAAATTTGAAAAATTCTGTGTGTTTTTTTTGATTCATTTTTCACTGTTTTCCTTGATGATGAGCATTGACAAATATTCATTGATTTTAGCCGTACAAAAACGACCAATTTTATGGGATTTTAGTTTACAAAATGAATTGAAAATAAGAAAAAAATATGATGAATGGGTAGCGGTCAGTTTAGAAGTTACCGGACAATCCGATGATGAAACCGTTCATTCGATTAAATCTACTTGGACATCATTAATGACTATTTTTCGTCGAATTTATAAAAATAATATCAATAAACCATATGGTCATAATATTGAAGTTCAATGGAAATACTATTCGGCTTTACAATTTTTACGAAAAAATTATGATGAAAATCGATTACCATCATCGCCCGATGATATAATGTTTACGCCACAAACAGCATCAACGAATCGTCCATCGTCGACATCGACAAGGGCAAAATCGAAAAAAAGAAAAAGCATGGATGCGGATCAGGATGATATCTTAACCCAACAAGCCCAAACAACAGCTAAAAATCATACAAAAAGAAAATCCGAACAAATGTTAAAATTCATTGAATCATATGAAGATGTTTGGGAAACATTTTCCATTGAAGAATTGACTGAAATAAAAATGAAAATTTCTGAAGGAATTGTTGAAATTTTAAGAATAAAAGAAAATAAACATGATTGAAATGAACTTTATTTTTTTTTGTATACACAAAAAACATTTTTTTAATGATTAATAAAATTTATAAAATACATGCTGGTGTTATAAATGATGTCTATTAACTTGATTAAAGATGTTGATGATGGTTGGATTTATTACTCATTCCAAAAAAACTGTTCAATCATCGAAAGATTTTTTGAATCATAGAGTAAAAAACGTAGAAAGTTTCACTTCTTGCAGTTGAAAATTTGCCAAAATGTAGATTGTTTTGTGACCCAGGACATTTTATTTTCAAACAGAAATCACTTCTTCGAAGTCTGTTTTCAATATAGAAAATGAACAACGATTGATCCGATGTTGACCGGTTTAAATAAGAAAAAAAAACAATGTTCGAACATTCGAATTCACAACGTGTGATGCGATGTGATATGTTGATTCGAATTCAGCTAACATTTCCTGCTATTTCTACTGAACATGATACAAAATAATGTAAAAATAGTGTTATTTCAAATATGATGGGACCACCATTCTGTTTTCATACCAAGTTCGCAAACATTTTTGGGTCCGTCGTAATATCGGGACCATAGCCTTATGTTTTGCCACTACCATTATTATCATCATCCCTGTCCCCCGATATTCTCTCTGTCTCTCCCACTCTTACATCACTGGAATATACCGGTTGTTGTTTGTTGCTGTTGTTTTTGTTTTTATTATGAAAAAAATAAAAATTGCGCATGACTATTTCGAATGATGATGATGATGGGCGGCATAACAACAACAACAAAAACAAAATAAAAAGTGAAAAAAAATAACAAAACGTAAAACGTTATCGATCAGGTTATTGTCATAATTGATTATATTTTGTCGATCGTTTCATACATTCAAACATGCCACTATGACAAAACATATGATTATCATAAGCATTAAAATGTATGTTTTTTCATTTGAAACTTTTTTCTACGTTTTTCAATTGTGACCACAGTACCTTTGATCAACGATTGATGATGAGCACAAAAAAAAAAAAAAATTCCATGCTGTTTTTTTTTCCATTCGTTTTGGTGTATGTGTGATGACTTTAGTGTTTTTTTTTTCTTTGCTTCTTTTTCTTTTGCCAAAAACAACAACAACCAAACAAAACAACAACAACAACACTATCCTTTCATCTCTTTCATCCAAAAACGAAAGAATCATTCTTTTTTTGGAGGGGGAAGGAATCGTATTCGAGAACCCAAAAAAAATCATTCTTTTGCTATATTCTTCACCAAAAAGAAAAACATTTTGTTTTCCTCGTCAGAAAAATATCAACAACCACTACCATCATCAACAAAAACACCACCACTTTTGAAATATCAACAACAACATTGAGGGGAGAGAGAGAGAGAAAACTCACACTATCCATCCATCTCTATCCGACCTAGTTGTAAACACACCGAGATCTGATCGACAACATTGGATTTTTGTTGTTGTTGTTGTTGTTTTTGTTATTGTTGTTATTTTTCATCATCATCATCATCAACAACAAACAAATATCCAAACAGCATTAAATTGCAAACACTGAATGTTTGCTTTCTTTGAATGAATGAATGAATGAATGGGAGAAAAAGCACACCATCTTTTTTTTGCAGGCTGGCAATCCGCGAGAAAAGAAAACCTCGACAAAATCAACAAACAACAATTATAAATCGAACGTTTTTGGTTTTTGTTCGATCCAAACTTATTTATGATTCGAATTTTTTCATCATCATCATCATCAGTGAATTTTTCGGTTTTGTTTTTCTCGTTTCTTCGATCTTTCTTGGGGTCCAAATCCATTTTGTCTCAAAAAAAAATAAAAATAAAAATTCCGTGGAAAATCATCTTTTTTGTTTGTTTGTTTCTCTGTGCTAATCAACAACAATAATAACAGAAAGAAAAAAATGGAAAAAGCCAGCCATTTTATTTTGTTTTGTTTGTTAAATCAAATTGAATGTGTATGTGTGTGATGATAATGATAAACAAATCAATATCTTTTTCTTATGTATTTTTGATTGATTGATTGATTGGATTATTTCTCTTTCTGTGTTTTTGTTTGTGTGTATGTTGTTTTTGGTGAAATTATTATTATTATTATTGAGAAAAAACTTTATATAATCTATTCCAGAAATCAATGTTCATCCTTAAATAATCGTTTTTTAAAATGGTAAGTTGTTTAAACCAAGAAAAAAAACTTTCCATATCGAATGTTATTATTATATGTATGTAGAGCATATTTATATAGACTTTTTTTGATTAGGAAAGACGCCTGGATTGCTGGCGCCAATCACAAAAATATCAATATGTTTTTGGGATCCCAATGTTGTTTGTTTGTTTATCTCCTTTTTTTTTTTGTTTATAGGTGTGTGTTGTTTTGATGAAATGATTTTCTGTTGTTGTTGTTACCTTTATGTGGTTTTTTTCTTAGGTTTTTTAAAAAAAAATTAATATTATTCGACCGGAATGTTATTATTTTATCTGATGATTTATGGTAGTGGTAAATATGTGGTTAATAACAACAACAACAACAGGAACTAACCGGCATATTTCCTTGGAAACTATGTTTCTATTTCTATGTTTTGTTTTGGTTGATAGAATAAAAAAAAACGGTATTTTCATCCAAAAAAACATACAATACACCCTGTATATATGATATCTCTCTGTCTGTGTGTGTTTGTCTATATGATGGTTTTCATTCTTTCTTTACAATAAAATAGATTACTGGGTGATCATCATTTTTGTCTGATTTGTTTGATGTCAGGATTTTTGTAAGTTTTTTTCCAAGGCAAAACAGAAAAACACATTGTATATCATCATTATCATCATCATTAGCGATTGATGTTTTCATTATTATTTTTCCAATATAGTAAGGGGGTAGTGGTGGATTGTCTATATAGATATACATATATAGGATTCTTACTATTATCAATGCTACTACTATTTATCTTCCATCATTGAATATATTCATTTCCTTCTTCACCACTATCACTACCATTATTTTTTTTTCTGGAATTTCTACCACTACTACTCCTTGTGGATATATATGTGGTGTTTATTATGGCGGCGTTTTTTTCTTTCCTTCTTGAATCCCCCTATCCTCCCCCCAAAAAATGTTGTTGTTTATAAACGACGATAACGTTTTTTTTTGTTGTTTGTTTCATGTCTGGTTATGAAAAAAAGAAGCATGCATTTATAGTAGTGGTGGAATATGAAGAAGATGAAGAAGAAGAAGAGGTAGTTTTGAAAGGCGAGAAATGAAAACAACAACAACAACAAGAAAAAATGAAAACAAAAACAAAAAAAAAAAGTAAACACCAGATCCAAACAATAACAACAACAACAGCGGCCTGCTGCAACAACAACGAATGACGATTTTTCCTCTCTCTCTCTCTTGGTTGTTTTGGTTTGGTTGTTTGTTTTTGTTTAGTTTGGTTTGGAATCCTATAATTTTTGTCCTATTTGTGAGCTGTGTGTTTTTGGTGGTGAATTTTTTTTCTTCTTCTTGATTCTGGAATTTTCAGTTTTGGTTTTCTCAGTTTTTTTTTTGGTTCTGTAATTTTTGTTATTCCCCCCTCCCACCACCGCTCCTAATAAAAACATTGATTCTTGATGTTTTTGTCATCAATATAATAATGGTATGTAATTGATTTACGGTGATTTTTTTTTCTGTTTTTGATTTGTTGGGATTCTGATGATGATTCCTGTGTGAGAGAGAGAAAAATGGAATACAAAATGACGAAATTGTTTTGAATGAAAGATTTCTTTTCAAATTTTGAATTCCATCATCAACAACAACATCATTGTCGTCATCATTTATTTTAACCAGAAAAAAAAACATACATTAGCAATGTGTGAATTGAATTGAATGTTTTTGTGTTTGTGTTTATGATTATGATTCTCACACACACACACACATCGAGAGAAAAACATCTTTTTTTTCCATCTTCTTGGCTTTTTTTTCTGTGGAAAAAAAAATTTTGTTTTTGTTGTTGTTGTTGTTGTTATTTGATGTAAGAAAAGAGAGAGAGAGAAAAAATCATTGCTATCATCATCATTATCAAATGATGTTCAATGCCATCCAATCCAAACATCTTTTTATATTTTGTTTTTTTTGATGGTAATAAATTTTTGTTTTTGTTGTTTTTGGTGGTTAATGATGATGATGATTATGATCCTGTGTTGTGTCTTATGAGATTGAATCCACGTTTTTTTCTGGTTTTTTGTTAATTAATTTTGATTAAAATTTTGATAACGTTATTTATGAATGAATTTTTTTTGTTTATCTTTCCCCCTCCTCTTCCTCTTCATCCTGTCCGTCTTTTTAGATGAATTATGAATCTTCTTTTTTTGGTTTTTTTTGGAAATTCTGACTGAAATTTTTTTTCTTGAAAATTTTGTTTGTGTGGAAAATGATCAACAGAACAACAAAAATGATGGTTTGAAAAAAAAGAATGCCAATTTTGACAAATAATAACAACAACAGCAACCATCATCATTCAATTGAACAACATTCGAATTTTTCAACATTGAATAAATCTATAACCGAAACAGATATGGCTGAAACATCGACAACAACAACGTTTAATAATAATAATAATTCATCAATCAAATATGAATTATCTAATGATAATCATCACCACCAAAATAATGATCGTTCATCACCATTATCATCGATGAAAAATAATAATAATCATTCAACAACAACAACAACAAATATATCAGCATCAGATGCATATGATGCACATGTATTATTATCATTACGTTCAGCACCTGCATCACCATCATCAACACAACCATCAATAAATTGGTCAATGATAAATAGAAATAATCAAAACAATTCAATGAATGATAATGATACAAATAATACCGGTCAAAAATTTATACAATCCAGACAAATACCGATGGCTAAATTAGAAGCACGTGGTTTTGAATATTTGATTCGTGGAAATCGAACAATAATTGGTCGTGATAGTTCACGTGGTAAAGTTGATGTTAATATGGGACATTCAAATTTTATTAGCCGTAGACATTTGGAAATTTATTTTGAATCATCATCATCGAATTTTTTTCTTACCTGTAAAGGTAAAAATGGTGTATTTATTGATGGTATATTTCAACGACGTGGTTCACCACCATATAAACTACCTCCAACGTATGTTATTCTCTTTATTTGATTCGAATGTTTTCTAATTGATGTCATGTTTTTCTCTTAAAAATTTAGCTGTGTATTTCGTTTTCCATCAACCAATATACGGCTAGAATTTCAATCATTAATTGAAAGTAAACATCATCATCATAATCATAATCATCGTCATCATAATATGGAAAAAGATTGTCTAAATGATGATAATCATCATCATCAAAATAATAATAATAAATCAATAATGTTAACATCATCAACGACAACAACAACAAATAGTAATGGTCAATCATCAAAATATTATAGTCCATTAAAAGTAAACATTCCGGAAATAGCAACAAATTTATCAAATAATTCAGATTTTGTTAGTCCAATACCATCACCAACCGGTACAATTAGGTAAATAATTAGTGTTACAAAAAAAAAGTTTTTCGTAAAATTAATTTCTGGGAAATTTTATCTTTTGTTTTTTAGTGCTGCAAATTCATGTCCAGCAAGTCCAAGATCAAATTCAATAAGATTTCGTTTTGGTAATCAACATCATCATCAGAATAATAATAATCAAACATCATCATCATCATCGAATAATAATCAGATACATAAATCTGAAGAATTTCATAAAATGGTTGCATATGCTGCTGCTGCTGCAATGTCTTGTAAACAAGAAGAACAACAACAACAACCATCATCAAATAGTAATAATAGTAGTAATAATCAAGGTGGTAATCAAGAATCATCATCATTTAGTGGTGGTAATGATTTATTGCAACAACAACAACAACAACAGATAAAAAATATTAAAGTATTTCATTTATCACCGGCTACACAACAACAACAACAAACTGGAACAACAACAACTTATCAACAACAACAACAACAATATGCTCAACAACATGGTACACCAATTATAGCAAGTATATCGAATAATTCATCGCATCAAAGTATAATTATTAATCATCATTCGAATGGATCAAATTTTTTAAAACAACAACAACAAAATGGTCAAGCTACAATATTAACAACAACAACAACAACAAATTTAGCTACAAAATCATCATCATCAGTACAACAGAATAATAATAATAATCAAGATAGAAATCAAATAATTCATACACCATCACAATCACCATTACATTATTCAATGATGGATACAAGTAGTGGTGCTGGTAATGGTAATGATGAAGATGGTAAACCACCATATTCATATGCACAATTAATTGTACAAGCAATTGCATCAGCAATAGATAAACAATTAACATTAAGTGGAATTTATACATTCATAACAAAAAATTATCCATATTATCGTACGGCTGAAAAGGGTTGGCAGGTTTGTTTTGTTTAGTTTTATTTGTTTTGGTTGATTATTAATTTTGAATTTTTTGTTTTGTTTCGTTTTGTTTAAAGAATTCAATTCGACATAATCTATCATTGAATCGATATTTTTTAAAAGTACCACGATCACAATCTGAACCGGGAAAAGGTTCATTTTGGCGTATTGATCCATCATCGGAAACCAAATTAATTGAACAGGCATTTAAACGAAGAAGACAACGACCAAATACTTTGGGTGATCAACCATCATCCGGTGGGGGTAGTGGTAGTGGTGGTGGTGGCCGTAATCATCCAAGATCAGCACCAACATCACCATCACATCAAGGTGGCCATTATGTATCCGGTTTAGTTACACCAGATTCTTTATCACGTGAACCAAGTCCATCACCAACACATCAAGAAAATATTGAAAGTGAAATTATATCAACTGGATTTAATGTTGGATCAATAGTAACACCAGCTTATTTAACAATACCTAATACGGAAAATTTTTTAATTAATACAAATAGTAATAATAATAAAATTTATTCAAGTCGTTCAGCACCAGGTAGTCCTGGTTCAATTTCAGGTAAGTTTTTTGTTTAATAAAAAAAAATTCATTTTTAAATGTTTTTTTCCCTCTTCACAGAAGAAAATATCAATAATAATGAACAACAAATAATCATTCAACAACAACAACAACAACCAACATCGACAGTGATAACGACGATGACCAATAATAATAATAACATTGAAACATTTCCTATTCATCAACAATTAACATTAGCTAATGGTACAAAGGTTATTCTGGATCGTTCATCATTATCAACATCATCATTATCATCATCATCATCATTACCATCGACTACGTTTACAGTTGTACAACAACAACAACAACCAACGATAGTATCATCTAATTCAATATCCACATCATCATTATCATCAGCATCATCATCATCGTCATCAACAACAGCAACAACAACATCGGCAAATGCAGCAGCAACAGCTGCTGCAATTGCATTAACAAATTTACAGAATAAATTTGAAATGCATTCAATGCAACAACAACAATCATCGCCTTCTACAACAACAACAACAACGCATAAAATTGTACAACAACCTACGGTTATTGTTCAGGCACCATCAAATAATAATAATCAACCTTTAACTGAATTGAATTTATCACGTGTTGTTATTTGTCAGCCACCGCCGCAATCGCAATCATCAACGACGACGATTACGACCGGTATGAATGTTACAAAATCAACAGCCACAGCCAATGTTAACAGCAACAATAACAATTCTATCTCAAATTCATTATCATCGACAACGACGGCGAAGACATTGGAACAACCAACAACAGCAACAACAACAACTGGAGCAACAAGATCTGCAATTGATTTATTAACAAGTGCAGCATTATTAGCTGTACAACAGAATAATGATGGTAATGGTACAGAATTATCATCATCATCAGTGAATAGTAATAATAATAGTAAACCAATGCCAGTTTTTGTTGTTGTTACATCTTCTGCACAATTACCACCATCATCATCTTCATTATCATCATCATTGGCAACAGCGTCAACAATACCTTCATCATCATTATCATCATCAGCAATAACGGCCATCAAACGAGATTTATCATCATCAACCAATGTTATTGAAAATGATGATGATAATGAAACATCCAATAATAAAAGGATAAAATTGGAAGAAACATCCAATAATAATAATAATTCTAATAGTAATAATGATTGAATCAAACAAAAAAAAAAGACCGAAAATTTTTTTCAAATTCAAATTGCGCCGTATCCATCTTTTACTAAAGAAATCATCATTCATTTTTTTTCTGTTTTTTTTTTTTTTTTTGTTATAATTTTTTTCTTTTCTTTTGTCAATTTTTCATTCATTTACTAATATATAACATGTGTATCGATCATCCCGAATCAATCACCGATCGATAATCGATTAGTGATTGATTCGAAGTTTGTGTGTGTGTGTGTGTGGTTTGTGTTTTTTTTTCTCTGTTATTTTTTATTGATTGATAATCCATATATAATGAAATGATTAGCATCTTCTTTTTTTTTCTATTATTATTATTATTATTTTTAAAAAAATGAAAATTACAAAACATAAAAAACATATAAAACATATAATTATTATTATATTTGATTATTATTATTATAATTATTATTATTGAAGATAACCCATTACACACACATTTAATTAACTAATTTGTAATTTGGATTTGTAAAAAACTACTTTTTTTTATTTTTTTCCCCTTTTTTTTTGGAATTATGCACATATATAAAAAATGATGATTGATGACTGATTGATTGATTGATTGATTATTTCTATCTAAAATTATTGATGAAAATTTTCTTTGATTTTTCCCATTGGGAAATTGTTTGAAAATTACAAAAAAAACAAAAATCTTAACATCAATAATTAACACAGCAGTACGGTACATCATTCATTCATTCATTTTGTTGTTGAATAATTCTTGTTTTTTTTTCACTGGATTTGAATTCAAGGGAAAAATATCATTATCATACATACATACATAGCATCATCTTTTTTTTGAATTTCTTTTTTTTTGTTTGTTTTTTTTCTTATTTTTGTTTTACACTTACAAACACACACACTATACTACAGAAAAAAATAATCCCAAAATTAATTAAAAATCGATATTTTTTTCATTTTTTTCATCATTTCATTTCATTTTTGTTCCAAAATTGACAAATTTCGATATTTGATTGAAATAAATAATAAATAAAAATATATTTTAAGAATGAAAAAAAAATTGGTTTTTTTGAAATGTTTTTTTTTCAAAGTAAAATGAGGTCAAAGGTAAACTGAATGTTTTTTTTTCCTTTTGATTTGAATGTTTTTTTTTCTTCAAGAAATAAAGGTCAATAGCATCGATAACGGGTCGGGTTTTTTTTTGTTGTTGGTCAGAATAGGAAAAAAACTGGTTTTTTTTTCGCCTTTTCAAAATCATCATGATCATCATCGGAAACGTAAACAGGTAAAAAGCAATCGATAGGGTTACCCTGATCTTATCGATCAAGTTTTTTTTTATTTGAGAAAAAAAAATCTTACCCTTAATCAATCAATCGATCGATCGATCGATCGATCGTTATCGATCACTCATTCAAGATTCATTCGATTTTGATCTTTTCTTTTCACAGCCATAGATAGTTTGATTCTGGAAAACAATGAAAATGTTCACCGTATTTACATTGATAATAATATCGATGGTTATGATAATTCATTGTGATAATCCACTCGAACCAACTGTTATTGATGAATTTGATTCAAAATCAATAAATATTAATGATGATTTTGATTATATGAATGAATTTGTTGATGCAAATCAAATGCTTAGCGATTTGGATCAACTTTTGAATCAAATTATTCAACAAAAACAACAGCAACAACGTGAAAAACATGAAGAAAATCCATCATCAATGTTAATGGCAAAAAATATGGAACATGTTCGTTATAAGGATAATAGTCCTATACGATCATCATCCGCATCCGTAACATCCGTGGCAAAAAACAACATCAAAGATGATAATAACATTGGGCAATTATTGAACAACCTGAATGATTTGGATAAAAAATTACAGGTAAGTTTTGAAAATTGAGAAAAATTCTTTGATTGAAATTTTTTCTAAATTCCCTGGCAGTCAACATTTCATGATCTACAACAACGGCGACGTTATGTTCTGGGCGCCATGATACGCCAGATGCAATATACTGTACGTCGTATACGGATGAATGTCACCAGGATGCAACAACAATTACAATCGGTTGATGTGGTTGTTACACAGATGCCATTATTACCAAGACCAATATTAACCCTACCATCACCACAACCACAATCATCATCATCGGCAATGAATCAATCAACACCAGCGCCACCTGAATTTACTGTAAAACAAATGCAAATTAATAAAGAATTAATTAAAGAAATTGAAGATCGTTTATCGATGACATCGAAAAAAATTAATGATATTGTTGTACGATTAAATCAAAGTTTAATGGCGAATATTGATAATGCTGTTGCTGGTGCTCCTGATATTGGAGTTGGTGGTGTTAACAGAAACAAAATTATGAATGAAAAACAATTAGCAAAAATTAACCCTTTACAAACATTGAATACGATTATTCGAAAGACAGCATTTCAACCACAACAACAACAACAAAATTGAATATTCCTTTTTTTGAAATTTTAAAATTTTAAAAATATTAAAGATTCTTGATTGAATTTTGAAATTTGAAAAACTAGGTTTTTTAAATTTTTTTTTTTTGCTAAAATCAGAGCAATTTTTTTCAAAAAGAAAACCGGAACCAAGTGTTTTTCCATCGAATGATGTTGGTGTTTGAGTGTTGAACCTGTTCTTCTTCTCTGTGCAGGGATATTCAGAGATTCAAATTTCATATCCTAATTTCTTTTTTAATTTACAATATTCAAATTTATCCAGGTAATTTTTTTTCTGGCTATTTTGACAGAAATAGGTCATGTCAAAATTCGACAGGTTTATTATCCTTGATAAACCAAAAAAAAAAATTGATCAAGATAAGATTTTTATATGATGAAAAAATTGAGAACAAGCAGGAACCATCCTCGTCATTTTGAATTTAATTTTTTTTCGTTTGAATTTAAAACGAAAAACTTCTTATCAAGGAAGGTCAACATCAATTTGATGCGGGATGACCCGAACCATCATCATCATCATCAGCAGCATCGTTGAATAAAAAAAGAGAAACAAGAAAAGATAAGCCGATTAAGTTAGTGAGAGAGAGAGAGAAAAAAAGGTCATGGTCAACCAACCAACCAACCAACTTTGATATTTCGACCCACAATAAATTCAAAAGTTAAAGTATAGGTGCAACCAAAGAAAGAAAACCAGGAAAACAACTTCTAAGATTTATGGATTTGATAACCAAACCGAAGAAAATATTATGTAACGGTGCTATTTGATGGCCATTCTTCATATAAAAAGCAAATGAATTTTTAAACATTTTCGATTGATTCTTTCTGAAAACTAAACTGTATTTCTTTTTTGTTTGAATTTGAAAAACTTTTTTTACCTGTTTATTTCTTCATTTGATTTGATTACGAAAAAAAAAATGAAATTTTTCATTTACGTTTGTTGTTTATCGTTGTTTGTTGTCAGTAGTTTTGGTAGGTGATGTTTGATAATTTTGTTTTTTTTTAATTTTTTAAAATTTTTTTGTTTACAAAATCGAAGCTGCACCTGCTCCAGAATCATCATCGCCGGAAGAGCAACCAAAACCACCGCAGGAGCCACAACCGGTAGAAATTGCCGTATCGAATGAAGAAAGAATATCGAGTAGAAATAGCAGTGGTCAAGATGCATCATCCGCCGCTATTCGAATTCCAGTTGATAATGCTAATAAATTATTATATGATTTAGATGCCCAAGTACGACAATTATTCGATGATACAACAATGATACCGATGAAAGAAGAAAAAAGTGATGATAATGGTGAAATGATGATTGATGATGTACAAAGTTATAGTGCTGCTGCTGCTAATCGTGAATTGGATTTATTTCCAAGACAAACTGAATCGAATGCACAACAAGCATCATTATTATTGCAGTTGGAAAATTTAGAAAAACGTTTATTGGTAAGTTTAGCATCTTTGATTTGATTGATGATTTTTGATTTCTAATTTGATTTTAGGCAACAATCAATGAATTACAAACAAGACGTCGTTATTTTTCATCAACAATGTTACGACAAATGTATAATTCTGTTCATAGAATTCGTGTAAATATTAGCCGTATACAGAATCAATTTTCCGCACCACAATCACAATCACAATCAAGTGGTGGAATGGGTGGTACACGTCCAGGACAATCTGGTATGATGCAAAATCTTCAACAACGTGTTACTGATTTACAAAAAGCAGTAAATGATATTATTAATCGTGTAACAAGTACATTTCAACCAAATGCATCGAAACCAACAACCGGTGGTGGTAGTGGACATCATCATCAATTAATGCAGCAGTAAAATTTTTCGTTAAGAAAAGAAATTTATTTATTTATTTTACACACAAAAAATGATCCACAAAAAGAAAATTTTTTTAACCCTTTTTTTCTAATTTATTTATTTTCAATCAAAATCAAATCCAACTCAAATCTCGAATCTGTATAAAAACAAAACAACAAGAAAAAACGATGAAATGAAATTTTTTTTGCAATGAAGAATGATCTTTATTTTAATAATAATATTTTTTTATAATTCAAATCTATGAATTTTGCTTG
This sequence comes from Dermatophagoides pteronyssinus, assembly GCF_027571235.1. Classification (NCBI taxonomy): domain Eukaryota; kingdom Metazoa; phylum Arthropoda; class Arachnida; order Sarcoptiformes; family Pyroglyphidae; genus Dermatophagoides; species Dermatophagoides pteronyssinus. The sequence continues at coordinate 385,086 of NW_027461543.1, forward strand.
AAATTGATTGATCAATCAAGTACTGTGCGTGTGTGTGTGTGTGTGTGTGTGTGTTCTATTTATATTTACACAATTTCATTTGGTCTATTTACAGAAAAAAAAAGATTATAATTGATTTGAGTGTGTGTGTTTGTGTGTATGTGAAAAAATATTTGAATTTGAATGGCACACAATTAGTATTTTAAAAATATATTCCTTAAATGATACTAAATATAGGAATAGATACATTACGTAACATTTCATTTGCTAAAACAACACCATCAGTTTCAATCATACGAATAATTGGATCAAACATACTTGTATCTGTTAACATTGAATTAATTAACATACTTAATGCTGAACTAAAATTACCTAAACCACGTATTAATACAGTTATTTGACCTGGTTTCCATACTTTTAATTTATCAACACGTTGTTGTACTTGTGGTTCTTCTTCTTCTTCATCACTACTACCACCATTATCTTGTATATCAAATTCATCATCTTCATTTTCAGGTGGTGAAAGTTGTGTTATCTGTAATTGTGCTTTAGCTTTTTTTAATTGTGCTTCAAGATCACCATCAAATAATAGACGCCAATCTTGTATAACACGATATTTATAATGTATACGTGCATCTTCAATACCAACAGTTAAACCTAATGAAATTGTATCATTTTGACATAATACCCATGCTGGTTTTTTTCGTTCAAATGTATAGGCACGTGTTACACCACCACTATGTAAAAATATTTGTAAATTATATTCTTCCAATTCGATTGTTGCATTCGGTAGCTGTTTTAAAAATAGAAAATTATTATTATCAGTGATACATTCAGATAGAAAAATGTCGAAAATACCTACCCCAAATGGTTCCATAACACGAACTAATCGTTTTAAAAAACGAAATAAACTATCAACATATTCATCTAATTCTTCACCAGGTTCACATGGTACTTGACGTTTATTTCGTCGTCGTCCTGAAATTGATTCATGATTCATACGTGATTCCATCATCCATAATTGTCCATCATCATCATGATCATCTTTCGATGATGATTGTGGTTGTTGTTGTTGTTCATCCGAAAGGCTAAAATCCGAAGGTCTTAGATTCCAGGTACCAGTTTCATGAATACCCAAATGATCAATCATAATTGTTTCAAATTTATCATCAACTTCATTGATTACTTTTTTCATTAAATTTGATGCAATCAATTTACTTATATCGATTGTTGGTGATGATGATGATAATGGTGATGAATGATGTTCACCATGTTCATTATTAATAAATGTAACCATTTGTGAATCATAATAATTATAATGTGAACGCATACCAAAACCAGCAATTTCTAAATGATCATCATTACGAATAGCAGCAATTTTACCGGCAAATACAGTACGCCAACCATAAATTGTATATGTTAAACGTCCTTTATCTGAATATGTTTCCATTCGTTTTGATTTGAATGCAAAACCATTAACCTTATAAAACATTGTCAAACGAATGTTTGGCATTCGAAGTAATGCTGAAATTTTTTTCGATTTTGTATTTGCTGCTAAATCCGAAACGGTAAATTGATTAATACCGGAAATTTTTATCATATCAATCGATACATTTAGTTTATATTCCGGCAGATGAATAGGCATATTGAATGTTTCCAATAAAATTAATTCATCATTGATTGGTGCACTACCATTCAATTGTTGTGAATTAAATGTAAGCTGTTCAAGTGATAAAAATTCTTTTAATCGTTGCAATTTATTCTGTATGATTGATGTAACCATTGTTTGATTGAATGCTTTATCTATATATATTTGAATGAAATTATTAAATCAATAGGAAAAATTTCCTATAAAATCTTACCATTCTGTAATGGTACATATGATGATGATGATGCTTGATCTTTGAAAAATTTCTGTGCATCCGTACCAAAATCAAATTTTATTTTGATTTTGGAAAAATTTGCCGGATGTAATATGATTGTTTCACTGTTGCCATCGTCATCACCACCACCATTATCATTATTTTTAAATGTAGAAGGCGAAACAAATAATAATTGTAGAAAAAATAATAACATAAATGTTATTAGAAATAAAATTGATTGCTTATTTGATGATGATGAATAAAACTTTTTATTGGCCATTTTGTGTTTCATTTTCAATTGAGTAAAAATTTTGAACCAAACCAAAAAAAACTTTAAGAATTCGATCGAAAACACAACAACCAATCGACCGACCACACTGAATCAAAACTGATAATTTTTGAATTTGTTTCAAGTTGTTGTTGTCGTTATTTATTCGACCAAAATTTTGGTTTAGTAGTCGTTGTAGATTTCAAATGGAACAAGATAGATGTTTGCACGATGATGATTGAAGAGACACACACACGTACAAAATAAATCAAGATAAAAAAAGATGAATGTTTTTTTTTCGAGAAAAATCTTCTTTCTTTCTTTTTTGTTGTTGTAAACTGCTAGGTCCTAGAGTTTTTTCTTCATCTTCATTTTCAAATGCAAATCACCGCCTCCATCCAAAAAGATGAAATATTTGATGAAAACACATCACACATAAGAGAAAGTTGGAAATGATCCTAATTAATCGATCGATCGATCGATCGATCGATTGATTGATGATTGTTGTTGTTGTATAACACACAGGTTGTTGTCGTTTGTTTGTTTGACCATTCCCATTTTTTTGTTGATGATAATTGAGTGAAGAGAGAAAAAAAAGGTCAACGTAACACACAGAACAAACAAAAAAATCAAACAAAGATGGTGTATTTTTGGGTTTGGTTTCATCATCCAGAAAAAACTTTCACTTCGAAGTCAAAATAAGAACCTGATCCAGAAAATTTGCCAAAAATAGTTTCTCTTTTCGATTGTGAAAAAAAGTTTCGCTTTCGTTTCTTCCATTCGGTTGGTCGATCGGTGGTAGGTTCCAATCGAATGATGAGATCAAGAAAATTATCAGTTTTTCTCTTTTCCAAATGATTCTCATGACTTTAAAGTTTAAATTTTGATAAAAACTGTAAGAAAATTAGAAAACATTTTAGACATAACATTTGTTTGTTTTTTAAACAAAACAATAAAAATTATATAAATACCTTTTGGGTTTTTTCAATGGTTTTCTCATCATCATTATCATTCAAAATTGTTTGCTTATTTTTTGCAGTGATTTTCAGTATCTAAATTTAGAATCATTTTTCAAATGAAAATTGAGAAAAGGGGGATGGAAAAGACAATAATTTCGTTCGTTCATTCAAATCGAAAAACGATTTGATTTGAATTGGAATCGATTTGAATGACAAATGAAAATATACTCGATGAACTTGTTGATGATGGCCAAATATCTATGCATGAATAGACCTTTGACCTAGATACATTTTGTTTTGTTTTGTTTTTTTCAAAATCATTAAAAAACAAAAAGTTTTCGAAAAAACAACAAAATTTTGAGATTCAAAAAAAATTGAATTTCCCGATTTGTTCGGTACAATTTTTTTAAAAAATAAACAATTTCGTTATCTTCATCTTGATCATCATCATCATTTGAATTCAAAGTTTATTGATGAAATAAAAAGTAAAAGTAAAAGTGTTATAAATAAAAAAAACCAAAATCCGATTATCGGTTGTAATTCGAATGTTTTTTTTTTTTGGTTGGTCGGATGTTTCTATTTCCACACATTTTGTCTGTGTTTCTCACTGAGTGTGTTTGAAATGTAAATAGTCGGCTGATGGTTTTGACGTTCGAAATTTAATTTTTTTCCTTTTTCCCCATTTTTTTTCTTTGATTTTTGATTTTTGATTTATGAATGATGATCCAAATGAAATGTTTTTTATAATTCGGTCTGGTTCAACATTATCATCATCATCATCATCATCGGTTTTGATTTATCGTGTCGTCGACCGATCATCAGATCCGAATGTTTTCCGATAAACGTCCGACTTTTTTTCCTTATTTATTCGGGTAAATTTTTTTTTTTTTGGTTTAAAATAGAGGAAAAATAAAGTCATAAATAGTAATAGATTCATTCTTGGTTTATAAATAGATTTGTTTATCGTTGGTTTTGGTTTACCAAAAATGGTCATCATCGTTGTCTGATCGGACAATTAACTTCGAAATGAATAAATAAAGATCGAAAGATAAACGAAGAACGAAACCAATCAACAAAATGCCAATTATCAATCATGATAATTATCGATTTGATTCGATTCGAATTTTGGTAATTTCCAAGAAAAAAAAAATCAAAATCAAAAAAATTCCATACGTCCTATATGAACAAGAATGAAACAAAAACAAAACGGGCGAGTTTTCAATGAAATTTTCTTTTTCTTTTTTGGATGTTTATTTTGTTCTGTTATTTTTTTTTCTTTTTGGCCATATCTTCCATTGTAATTTGTAATGTGATGATGTATTTCGTGGTCATCGTCGTCGTCGATGTTATTGTTTCTTGTAAAGTTTTCATCGCCCCCCTCACTTTTTAAACGATTTTTTCGGATTCTGATTAACCTAACCTGAAACATCTGACCGAAAACAACAACAACAACAACAGAAAAACATCCAACAATGATCCATTGCCATATGAAATTTGCATTTTTCTAAAAAAAATAGAAAATTTAATTAAATTAATTAGTCATTTTCATAAAAATCGCCAAAAAAACAAAACGAAAAAGAATCATCAACAACATTTCTTTCATGTTCTGTGATTTTTTCGTTGTTCAAATTCACAAAGATCATTATTCTTGATGATAATAATCAAAACAAACAAGCATTAAACACGATGGGATCAACATTTTCAAAACGTTTACAATCATTGATTGAATCATTACCATTTTTTCAAACATTACATATAACAATGGTCGGTCTTGATTCAGCAGGTAAAACTACTGCATTATATCGTTTAAAATTTGGCCAATATATTAATACATTGCCAACAATTGGTTTCAATTGTGAAAAGATTAAATTTGATTTTCGTAAATCCAAGGTTTGTATCATCCAAATCAATGACATTTTTGATTTTTAAAATTTTCTGATTTTTGACTTTTTTCAATGTTTTTTCTTTTTCTATTTAAAAAAAGAAATTACATTATTTTCAGGGTGTTTCCTTCACAATATGGGATATTGGTGGCCAAGATAAATTACGACCATTATGGATACCATATACACGTTGTACAGATGGTATTATATTTATGGTCGATTCAGTTGATGATGATCGTTTTGAAGAGGCACGTATTGAATTAATGCGTACATTAAAATTTCCACAAAATGCACAAGTACCTGTATTAATATTTGCTAATAAACATGATCTACCAAATTCAAAAACACCGGATGAAATTACACAAGCATTAGGTTTGAATGATTTGAATGGTAAACATTTATGGCATATACAATCTTGTTGTTCAATAACGGGTGATGATTTGGAAGATGGTTTGGAACATCTTTATGAAATGATTTTGGAACGTAGACGTATGCAAAAATTACAACCAAATAATCAATTTCATAATCTTCATTCGAATCATAATCATGGTAAACGAAAAAGATAGGAAATGTTTATGATTTTTGACGTTGTCGTCGTTGTTGAATTGCCAAAATATATATATTTCCCATTTGAAATTATCGAAATTTATTGAAATTTTGCCACAAAAATTTAAGCTAAACACTTTTTATATACTTTTTATTTATCAACATTTTTCTTTCTTTTTTTTTTATTTGGTGAGAAGGAAAAACTAATCTTAATGGGACGCGGTTGCATTTTTCAGGGTTGATTTCTTTGTAAATTTTTTTTAAATCTTTCTGGAACGAAAAACAATACACTCAGACATACACACATTTCAGAATATTATCAGAATTTTTTATTTGTAAAATATTGTAAAACGACTATAACAAATCGAGAAAAAAAATATATAATTTAAAGACATAATTTTTCATTTGTAAAATATTTTTTTTTTTTTTGAAATTTCGTTGAAATAAAAAAAAATTTTTTTGGTTTAAAAAAAAAATTTCGAACGTTTCCAACTTGCTATTTCGACCCAAACGATTCAACAAAGTGTTGCTTTTTTTTGTTTTTGGTTCGAAAAATTCTATTTTTTTTTTTGATTTACAAAATGAATTTTCCCGAAACAAATACCGTTCATTATCATCTTTATCGTCGTCGTGGTAATCTTGATGGTGAATGTCCATCATCACTGATTGATCGTTATTTGAAACATCTTTCCAAACATTTGGATGGATATATTTGGCATAATGAATGTTTTCATTTGAAACAAAAATCTTATGATCAACAAACCGAACAATATTTATTTGGTCAATGTAATTATGGTGAAAATATTGATGATGAATGGTTTATTGTTTTTCTATTAAAATTATTAACCGAATTTGATGATCAACTTTTCGTTCGTATACAAGATGAAGATGGTGAATTTTTATTGATTGAATCGGCTGATTATCTACCCAGATGGGCACAAGAACCATCACGTACAGTGGATCGTGTTTTTATCTATCGCGGTAAAATTCATCTGGTATCATCAAAATTTGTTGAAAAAGATTTGAACAAACGAAAATTCATATGGGATTGTATTCGATTTATTGAATCAAATCCGAAACAAACTGAATTAAATCAATCAATACAACATTGTATTCAAAATCGAATAGAAATATTTCAACCAATCAATATCCAACGATTATATCATAATGCACATTGTTTATTACCAATATCATTGGTTATTTTATTGGATTATCACCCGGAATTAATATCGGCTGCTATTCGTTCATATTATTATCGTACACCGGATGATTTGAAAACGATTGGAACAAATCACCATCGTTTCAATAATGATCAAAAAATTCTGACAAATGTTCGATTTACTCGTTGTCTTTATGCACAGTTAGCATCACAAGATGTCGATGATGTTCAGAAATTGTTGTCACCATCATCATCATCGAATGACAATCATTTGTTGAATGGCGTAAAAATTATTGCCGGTTTTGAAATTTTATTGCAAAATTCAGAAATGATGAAGAATACTGTGGAATCGAAGGCTGGCAAAGTGGTCAACGAATTTCTGACGACTATTTTAACCGAAGAATTGATTGCAGAATTTTTAAAAAATAAAACATCATTACCACCTGAAGATGATGATAGTTGGTTGAATATCGACAGCGAACAACAATTTGATGATTTATTAAATGAGAAGTTTAATCAACAACAATCATCATCTAAAACGAATGATAATTTTGTGGAAAATATTCCGAAAACATTGGAGAAATTTTTTCAAAATCAAAATTCGGGTATTGATGGTGTTGAGCCACCGCCAGCATTGCCAAACGATAAATCTACTAAACCAAAATCATCAAAATTCAATTTAATTGAAGAATTTGATGAAAAAGAATTTGTTGAATTTTTTCGAAAAATGGCTCAAACAGAATCGGATAATTCGGAAGAATCAAATTCCGATGACGATGATGATACAGATGATGACGATTGTAATGATGAATCAGAATTACCCGAAATGGAAGCCTATATTGCCCGTATGGATCAAGAATTATCGAAAACAATTTTGGCAAATAGTTTTGAACAAGCACCAAAACAATTAGATTCTGATGATGATGATGACAATGATGAAAATGATCTAAAATATAATGCCGTATCAAATATTTTGAAAAGTTTGAATGAAGAAATTGAAATAACCGATAGTAGTAATGGTGTTGGTCCGGCAACAGCATTGTTTGCTTTTATGAATCAACAATTATCCGATGATTTAAGAAAGAAAGAAACATAAATCTTTCTGAATGATAAGAAAATTTTTTTACTACAAAATTAACAAATGGCCAAAATCCATGTTCAAAATTCCATTCGTTTTTGTGCTTTAAATATTGATCGTTGTTTTTTCATCTCTAAACGTCGTATAGAAGCACGTTCACGATCTTGACGTTGTTTTTCTAATGTTTCAAATGATGGTTCCAAATTCGGTGGTTTTGCTGCTTCAGCAATATAACAACGAAGTTTATCCATACAATCAGCTACATTTAATAATTGTTGTCTTGTTTTATCCGATCGTATTAGCCAATAACCATCTTTATTAATGGAATTTTTATGCTATTTTATTCAAACAGAAATCATTATCAATTGATTGCGAAAGAAGAGAGAAATATGAACAAATTACCAATTCGGTGATACGATCTTTAATATCATCAGGTATCCAATTAGCTGTTGGTAAATGTAATTTTACTGTAACTTTTGTAAAATTTCGATTAACATTTTGACCACCGGGTCCTGAACTTGTACAATAACTAATATCTAATTGATTTATTGGTATATATCCAGTAAATTGTGAATTATTTATAAATGATTCTTCCTATTGAAAAAAAATCAATTTTTTACAAAAAATTAAGACAATTTTCTTGCATTTTTCATACTTGTTGTTGTTGGAATCGAAATGATGTATAATGAAATTGTAAAATTTGCGGTAATCGAGAAATGGCTAATCTACCATTAACAGGATAATATCGAAGACAATTTCTTAGGAAAAATGTTGCCATTGTTTTTGAAAAAATTGATTTTTGGATCACATCAAATCGAAAAACACATGAAACATTCGAATGCTATTATAACTTGGACCATATATCCATGTCAAAATAGTCGATTAGAATCTTTTTTGTTATTCGGATTTTTTCTTCGAATTTCGGATTCAAATTTCATCAAAAAAATTCAATGATTTTATAATGGACAATCATTCAACCAGAAAAACTAAACAAAAACGTCGTCGACGAGCTAATTTGAAATTGAATAAAGACCTTACAAATCAAATGATAACCGAATCAAATGAAAAAGTAGAAATTTTTTATGAAAAAATTCAAAATGATTTAATCAATCGAAAAAATCAATTGGAACTTGAAGAATTAAATCGTAAACAAATTCAACCATTATTGATTGAAATTGATAAAAAACGATCCGAACTTATCAGTACGCTTGAAAAGATAATAACAATTGAAAATTATCGAAAATCATTATTGCAAAAACAAAATCAAATTCGCAATGATAATGATGATGAATTTTATCGAATCTTTACCGAACAAAAACAATTGATTCGTGAACAATTACGTTCTGTGAATCGACAAGAATCCTATATTCGAAATCGAATCCTATCAAATGAATCGAATGTAAAGCCAATCAATGAACAAAAAATTTGTAGAAAAAATCCATTAAAATCTATTAATTTTAATCGATTATTACGATTATATCGACGACGACAATTATCAACAAATTGATCATCCATTTTATCATCAATACAATTACCCCGGATAATTTTTTTTCCTTTATCTCTTTCAACATTGTTAAAATCATCATCATCATCAAGTTTGTTTTGTTTGGTTTTGTTGTCGTTGATTCTCTTCCCCATTCCATTGCTTTATATGGTACGCCAATTGTTACAATTTAAAATCATACGATTTCTATGTGTTTAAGTGTGTGTATGTTTCTCTGTTTCTGTTTGTGTTTATATGTAGTTCAATGTGGAAATGATGATGATAATGATATGAAAGAATAATACCCAAAATACAAAATGTGTGTGTTAGTTTTCCAATGCATTTAGTGCGCGTGTTTTTTTCAACTTTGTTTCTATTCGACGAATAATAATATTTGTGTTTGTTATTCGGTTATTTGCCCGAAATTAATGAGAAAAAAAATGTTCTGAAAATTCATTTACTCATCATGTGTTTATGGTTATAATCTCACATGAAATTATTCTTGAATTCAGGTAAAATTTTCTTTTTTGACTTTGTGATATTTTTGAAAAAACTAATATTTTTTCTGTTCAAAAATCTTTATAGATAAAAAACAACCGTATTTCATCATTGTCTTTCGAATTTTAACCGCATCATTTTTTTGTACATTGAATGAATGAATCACCATCAACGTCATCAATATCGTTATCATATCTATAGTAAGACATCAACAAAAAAGCAAACCAGAAAAAAAGACAGAAAAAACTTTAATCACAAAAAAAAGAGAGAGAAAAATTTACTGGGCAAATTGAAAAAAAAAATTCAAACATTGAAAAGTTGTCGTTTATCCAAGACTTGTTCGGTTCGATAACGCATTAACATAGTTCATCGATCAATCGATCTGATAATGTTTATTTTGAAGAAATGAAATAAATTTCCAACGAAATTGAAGAAAAGAAAAAAACCCAAATCAAGAAGAAAATCACAACCAAATTACCAAATATTTCGTACATATATTGATAATTAGTTTGAAGTATGAAAAAAAGCGAAAATGACAGAATATCGAGATATAAGAATTGTTGAAATTTAAACTTCAAAAAAAGAACTGAATTAGTTTTTTTTAATGGAATTTTTTTTTGTCTCAGTGTCTCGGTGATCAACAACAACCTATTTACTCTTTTTTCATTTCATTTTTGATTTTTTTTCAATTCCAACGAATTTTCGCTTACCATAACTCTCTTTCTCTTTCTTTTTTTTTGTTGTTGTTGTTTCTATTCAACAAACATTGAATTTCTTATCAGCATTTATCATCATCCACGAACCAAAAGAGAAAAGAAGAAGAAGAAAAAAGTATTCACTGTACGTTGATCATCATCATCATCACTTTGAAGTTGGAAATTGGTAATTTAGCACCATAAACTTTCGAAAAAGTTGGTAACCATTTTTTCATTATTTTGATTTTCTTTTAATTCATTTTGTTTTGTTTGTTTCAGAATTATTTGTTGTCGTTTTTGTTGTTGTTGTTTTTGAACAAAATTGAATTAAATTTTCATTTTTTTTTCTGAATTTCTAAATAATCAATCCCAAGATAGCCGATCATGTCGCCAGCTAAAAAGGTTTGTTGTTTTGTTTTTCTGGATCGTTTTTTCATTTGAAATTTGAATTTTTTCTTTTTTTAAACATAGGAAGTTTATATTGTTGCTGCAAAACGTACACCATTAGGTTCATTTCAAGGTTCACTTTCATCATTATCGGCAACAAAACTTGGTTCAATTGCTATACATGCATGTTTAGAAGATATTGGTCTTTCGGGTAATGATATTGATGAAGTTATTATGGGAAATGTATTACAAGCAAATATTGGTCAGGCACCAGCAAGACAAGCATCATTAGGTGCTGGTATTATAAATACTGCACCATGTACAACAGTCAATAAAGTTTGTGCATCCGGTATGAAAGCATTAATGTTTGGTACACAAAGTATTATGCTTGGTGATAATGATATTGTTATAACTGGTGGTTTCGAAAGCATGTCAAATGTTCCATATTATCTTTCAAGAGGTATGTTTTTTTGTGATTTAACCCAGATTTTTAATTATTTGATTGAAATTTCATAATATTTTTTTTTACAAACTTTTACTGCCCGAAGAAAAAACTGTTTGTGTGTCCATTTTAGGTTATTTGTTGATGACCTAATTGAAGATGCTATTTTTACTTTTTTTTATATATCCTGTCTTTTTTCTCTTTCATTAGTTTGTCTTACTTTATCTAATCAAACATTTTCTTCTCATCTCTTTCGAAAAAAAATATTTGCTTTAGGTAATACACCGTATGGTGGTGTTAATCTTGTTGATGGTGTTGTTCGTGATGGTCTAACCGATGCATATGATCAAATTCATATGGGCGTTTGTACGGAAAATCTTGCACAAACATTCAATATAACCCGTGAAGAGACCGATGAATTTGCAAGACAATCATATCAACGTGCAGCTAAAGCACGTGATACGGGTATACATGCAAAAGAAATTGTACCAGTTATTATACCCGGGCGTAAAGGAAAACCCGATGTAACAGTTACCGATGATGAAGAAATTGGCAAAGTTAATTTCGATAAAATACCATATCTTAATCCTGTATTTCGAAAAGATGGTACAATAACGGCTGCAAATGCAAGTTCATTGAATGATGGTGCCGCCGCTTGTATATTAATGTCTGAAACGGCATTATCAAAATATGATTATCAACCAATGGCAAAAGTTATTGGTTTTGCCGATGCTGCAATCGAACCAAAAGATTTTGGTATTGCTCCTGCCTATGCTATTGAAAAATTACTTAAAAAAACTGGTATTTCGAAATCACAAATTGCTCATTGGGAACTGAATGAAGCATTCAGTACAGTTGGTTTGGCCAATATCAAAAAACTTGGTCTTGAACCATCAAAAGTTAATCCATATGGTGGAGCCGTTAGTATGGGACATCCACTTGGGTATGTCATTCATTTCATAATTCATAGTTTTTTTTCAAAAATCATCCTTTATTATTGCATAGATGTTCTGGTGCACGTATTGTCAACATTCTAGCACATCATCTTAATCCGGAAGAATTTGGTCTTGCTGCAATCTGTAATGGTGGTGGTGGTGCTTCAGCTGTACTTATACAAAAGCTGTGATATTATTATTATTATTATTATTATCATCATTATATATTCTATTATATTATAGAAAAATAATGAGATTGCAATTAATGAAAGCAATGTTTTTTTTCTACTAAATTATAATATAAATTTATCGATTATTATAATATATAACACGGATGGATAATTCGAAATGTTGACAATCCATACACACACATATATACATTACCCTTATTTTTATCATTATTCATTAATAGCTGGATTAAAAATGAGTGGAAGAACGAAAGAATTTTATTTTGTATCAAAATAAATAATTTTTTTTTCTAGAAGGAAGGTTGAAATACCCTTTAGGAATACTAATTATCATCTAATTACATCCAATTATCAGTGAATCGTACAGTTTGCTGTTGTTGTTGTGCGGTTGAACTGTTTTGTTGAATTGGTGATTTTGATGAACTTTGTATTCGAAGTTCATTTCCATCTTGATTCATTGATGGTATTAATTCTTCAGATGATATATTATCCATTGGACCTTGATTATTAATGTTGTTGTTATTTGTAGGTGTTGTACGTGGTATCGATTCATCCGATGTTGGTATACTTTCAATCGGTGTATCACGATAAAATGTTTGCTGACTTGATGATGTTGGATATAATGAATTTGTTCGATTATTATTAGTAGGATTAGTAAAACCAAAATAACCATTTTTATTATTAAAATGATGATTTGATTTTGAATGATGATGATGAATATTTGATGAATGAATTGGCATCTGTGAAAAGAATCGTACGGATGGATATTTAAAATAAGTTGAATTGGCTGCCATAACTGTAGCGGCAGCTTCAGTTAATTTTTCATTACGTTCCTAAATTCAAAAAATGGTAAATAATAAAATGGAATGAATCACATTCAAAAAAAAAAAATCTTACTTCACTAATTAAATCGGCAAATGCAAACGGTGCTATAGCTAGTAAACCATGAATAGTAACAGCAACTGCTGCACAGGAAATAGTTGATAAAATCAATTTCAATGGTACATGTGATATGATCAATAAAATGACAATATATAATGCTGAACCAAATGTTAATAAAAATAGATAGGAAAGAATGGCACCGAAAATTCGTAGACAAAGTATTGATTCAAGAAATGCACCGATTAAACCAAGAATAAATATAATCATAAATGCTGATGCAATTATTAGGCCAATCATTTCGGTACGAATTGTTTCCAACAATGTTGTTGCCGGTAATTCAGTATCCACAGTATCCATTATCATTAATGATGAATTATTATCCATTAATATTGATTCATTTGATGAATTGAAATTATCATCATTGATAATTGAATAATTTGTTGATGAAGGATAATATTGGATAAAATTTGATGATGTTGTTGTTGGTGCCATTAGACCAAACATTTTTGTCAGATAACATATAAAACATATGGCCATAATGACAGCAATACAACAATAAAATAGTATGGTAAATTTTAAACATGAATGACCACAACTAGCTCTTGATCTAATGATTTAAATGAAACAAAAATCAATCAATCAATCAATCAATTATCATCAAACAAAACATACCGGCTATAAAAACCTAATGATGATGGTGTAGGACTAGAAGCCAAAAAAGTTGGTGGTGATGATGATGAATATGGTTGTTGATGATAATCTAATGATATTGATCCAATAGAATCGGGTGAACTATTTTCATCGGTCATCATCATATCTATTGATCTTTGTTGTTGCGGTTGATAACGTGATGATATTTGACCCATTGTTGTTGATGGCGGTTGACCAGCACGAAGATAATATTGTTCAAATGTTGAACGTACAATTTCTCTACATTGACGACAATCACGACGATAATGTGTATGACGATGTTTACGAAATTTTTTTGTATCAGCAGCTAATAGATAATACCATTGTGGTGGATATGGTGCATAACCATCACCAATATTTGATGATAATGGATGATTATGATTAGAATGATGATGTGATGATGATGTTATTGGTGTAATTGGTAAATAAACTGGACGTTTATGATTATTATGATGTTGAACATAGATACGATGATGATTATGATGAAATTGTTGACAATCCGGACAATCAATATGAAAACTGTTATTAAATTGTTGTTGTTGTTGTGAATGACTACGTCTATGATGATTATGATGATGATTATTTGATGATGACCGTATTGAATTTGATAATAAACCACCTGTAGAACTAGCGTTTGTAATCACAGTTGATCCGGATAAATTGGATGCTGAATCTGTACGATCAATTGTTTCCGGTTTTGTTGTCGATGTTTTTGGTTGATTAAATGATGTTGATGGTAATGGTGATGATAATAAATTTGGCGGTGGTGGCGGTGTTGGAAATGTTTCCAATTCACGTTCACAATCATTTTGTTCAAATTCATCAATCTGAACTAATGGATCGATAAAAATTGGATTTATAATACCACCACCACCACTACCACCGATATTATCACGGATAAAATTTGATGATTTTGATGTACCAGCCATTATCATTGAAGAATTAGTAGTAGTAGTGGTATTAGAACCACGAGATGATGATGATGGACCAGGAACACCAGCATTAACAAAAGTTGTTGAAAATGTTAACGGAAATTTTGATCCATCAAATGATGTCGATGTTTGCATCTTGTTGATGTTCAGCGATTGCGTGATTCGAATCAATCAATCAATCAAATTGATAATTACGAAGGATGATGATTGTTTTCGTTCCACAACAATTATCATTGAATTCGTTTCACCAGGTAAAACATCAATCCAAACATGTGATACACAGGTATGCAGTGGATTTATTAAACCGGCAGCGTAAAAATCAATGAAAATGAAAACGGTTTTTTGCTGTTGTTGCTACTGTTTATTTGGCTACTGCATGGTTGATTTCACCATTTGATTTCTCTATATATGTTAAAAACGAAAAAAATGAGGAAAAAAATAAATGATTAAATGTGAATCAAGTTCATATTTTGCTGCTGCTGCTGCTGTTGAATACACAGTGAAAGAGAAATTAACCTCTCTCACATTAACACTGAGTGTTATTACCAAAAAAACAAGGTTCCAAAATGGATCAACAAAAAATAATTTATGGGGAGTTTTTTTTCTACATAGATAAAATGGGCAGAATTAACCATCGACGATGATGATAATAATTAGTTCAACAACAACGGAAAAAAACATAAAAAATATGATGGTTCCATTTGGAACCAGCCGTTATATTTTTTTCAATGATGAATAATAATTATTTTCGAAAAAACAAAACAAAACAAAAGTCCATTCACTTATGCTGGCTAAGCGAAACTGTCAACAAAAAAACTTTTTTGCAGAAAAACCAAACCAATGGAATCGTTTTCGAACGACCAAAATCAATACTGCAATACAGAAAAAGAGAGAGTTTTGAGAAATTCAGTGAATAAGTTAAAGGTGGTTTGCCTTGAATCCGTTTGTCGTCGTCGATTGACGAAAAAAAAATTCAAAAATCAGTAAAATTTTTCGATACAGTTGACTTTTCACTGTGCATAAACCAACCAAAAAACAGTGTTTTTCTCTTTCAAATCTATCAATAGATCAAACAAAAAAAAATGATGAAATTTTTCTCAAAAATGAAATTGAAATGTGCGACACACACAAACAAAACAACCGAAAACGAGAGCAAAGATTTGTTGTTTTTTTTAAACTTTTAACTTCAAATTTTGAATGAAATTTGCAGGTGGTGATGTTTGTTGAATGTGAGCAAGACAAAAAAATTGAGCAATGGATGTGATTACCTGAGAATCAAAAAATGATGATGATGAGGTAGGTAGATAGGTAAAAAGAAAGTCAGAGAGGTGGTGGTGTCACCCAATGTCGACCTTATGAAATAATTTGTTTTTTTTCACTGAAAAAAAGATGACAATCAAAAAACAACAAAAAAAAGGTGAAAGGTCATCGTCATAGTAACAACAACAACAACTTTTGTTCACTTTGGGAAAATGAAAAATAGCCAGGTAAAACTTTTTCTGCTGTGAATTTATGAATGACTCGACAGAATTTTTCGGAAGTTGAAAATGAGAAAAGCATGGCCGATATGGTTCAAATGTTTTGTTTTAGTTCAATGATGGTACCTCGATATCACTCTCACTGTTTGATTGTCACAATTTTCTACATTGTCATCATCATTATCATTATTGTCGGTGACAATTTTTTTCTTTTATAAACATCAAATCACCCTGTATATCGATATCAAAAATCCTTGATTTTTTTTCCCCCCATTTTTTATCTCGAAATTAATTTTGAAAGTGTGAATATCGATAATTGGTGATGGTGAAACATTATCCTTGTTTCGAAAGCGAATTAAAACAAAGCAAACAAAACAAACAAACAAAAAAATCACACCACCCACGCACATATACACAGAATAGGACAGAACCAAATGCCATTTTCACATCTCTCTCTCCTTTCGAAAATTGCTTAATTAATTAATTAATGAATCAATCAAATGTCTTACCTGCCTGGAAAAAAACAATCATGATTATTTTTACAAATTTGAAAAAATTAATTTTTTCAAAGCTTTTTCAATGAACAAAAACAAAAGAACAACAAAATAAATAGGCAGGTAAATTGAACAAACGAAACATGATTTCCTGGCAAACACCACAAACACACACACCTGGCGCGTGTAAATTTTTTCATTAAGTTTTTTTTAAAAAAAAAGATGTTTAAAAATTTTCATTTGTTTTTTTTTCTGTTGTTGGTCATGCATAAAATTGATGAAGAAAAATCAATGACAAATGTCTACTTCAAGTTTGGCTAACAACCATTTTATGAGATGGCTAAAGATGAAAAAAGGATGGGGTTGATCGTTGATGAACAACGAACAACGAACATCAACGATTTTCCCTTTTGATGATGACCATTCAAGATCAAATGAAAAATGAATCGTGATAATAAATTGAAATGAAAAATTGCAATGAAATTCAATCAATAAATTGATTGATTGATTAATTTTCGAGTGAAAGGAGAAAAAAAATTTTGGATTTTCATGGCCAAAATTGCTATTTTTTTCGAATCATGCGATGAAATTCATTCAATCAATCAATAATCAATTTCATCATCATCATCAAAAGTGTGAATTTGAAAATGTCAGAGAAGAAACGTTGGTCGATAAAAAAAAATAACCTGAAATTGTATACAGAGAAAAAAAATATTCAAATTTAAATTTAGCAAGCAGCTGCTGCTGCTTTTAAAATCAATAAAAATTACACAAAAAAATCTACCGACGACCTACCTGGATGCAAAGATGTAATCAATCTTCCCCTCTCTCTCTTTCTCTCATTGTGAGCATCTATTTCGGCTAAATGTAACCGATAGCAACAACCAACAAACCAGGCAACAGAATAATTCTTTGGATCAATGATTTTTTCAGCCATTCACCACCTGGATCAATTTTTTGTTGTTGTTTTTGGAACTGAATTTGTCCACCGCCATTATCATCATCTAAAAAGGATCATCATTTCAAACAATGGACATCCATTGATGAAACGCATTTTTTTGAAAAAAAATGACAATGATGGTTTAATTAACCATTTAATGATTGAAGGATGATTATGATAATTATTGGGCAGATCAGAAACAGAAAAAACTGATGAGAAATTCACATCAGAATTTTCACACAAAAGTGATAAACATTTTAGAGAAAAACAAAAGAAAACATTGATGATGAAACAAAGTAAATTTTTATCAATGTTTTTTTGTTCTTAATTTTTTGACATGATTTCTGAATGACAAGACAACTGGTATTACGCATTGTGACTATCATTATCATAATCATCTTTACAATGGATTTTTTGTTTCAACTTTTACAAATTTTTGAATTTTTTTGAAAAAAAATTGAGCCATTTTTTTTGCTGGAAAAATTAACACAGAGTTACACAATGAGTGATGCAAACGTCTTTTACAAAATAATTATTTTGCTTTGTTTTTTGCTGAGAAAGTTGCGGGGAAATTTTTTGTTTTTTAAAACTTTCTTGACACATCTTTGGTTGTTTTCGTTTTTTTTGCGTTCAAAATTTGACAATCGGTTTTTGTTTCTATTTTAACCGAATCACATAAGGTGTGTCACAAATGGGTCGATATAGCCTCATCGATTAATAAACAACATTTCGACGATAAGCCAAGAGAGATAAGCCAGAAAAACTTTATTCGTGACTTTGGGAAGCAAAAAACTTTCGCATCTTTTTTTTTCAAACAGAAAAATTATCTCTTAAAGTTCATCAAAGAAAAATAAATAAATTTTCTCAACTTGTTGTGTTCCTCTCCTTGTTATTCATTCATATGATGATCATTTTTTTTCAAGATAATTTGAAGGTCAAATAAGAAAATGTACATTCTGTTGTCTGTGTGAATGTTTTTTTTCTGTTGTTCGTTGATAATGAAATGAGAGGGAAATGAGAGGGAAAACAAAAAGTTTAATCAAATTAAGAAATTATTTGGAACATCATGATTATGATAATGATTGATCGATTATGATTATGATTTGATTTGATTTGATCCAATGTTTGAAATCAGAAAACTATCAATATTGAAATTTTCAAGGGTTTTTCCCTTTCTGTATATGAATGACATAAGGGATGTTTTTTTTGTTGTTACGATGTTTATCACCATATTGCCAACTGAAGAAAAAAAAGTACCTCAAAAGACATTAATTCTTCTTGGATAATGATAAATTTGTGATGAAATGATTAATGACAATTTGTAATTTTTTTTTTTTTTTTTGGCAATCTTTTGTTTTCCAGCAATAAAAAAAATTGATTGATTATTGAAATAACAAATGATTATTATTAAATTGTCAATTGTAAAAACTGAATAATAATTATATAGGATTTCGGTTGTCGATGTTGATTTTACTTTTCAATTTTTTTTCTTCAAAATTCAGATGTTTCGTGTTTCGGCTTCAAATCTGAATTATAATTTTGATTCAAAAATAAGTCAAAAATAAACCCGAAAAATCAAGAAATTCACATCGAAAAAAATATTCACATGAAAATAAAAAACATTTCACAAATTCCGTTACACATCCTAAACAAAAAGGATTCGATGCATGGTGGATGTTCTTATCTTCTTGTACGCACATAATTATACATGTAAAGGAAAAATTTTTGAATGGGTCATTCAAAAATGAAATTATCATCATCATGATTTGAAATATGAAAAAAATGTTTCATTTTTCCTAAGAAAATGAAAACATAACAAACAAACCGGATGTTTTTCTAATCATCATCATCATTATTATTACATCAAAAAACAGACAAAACGAAAACGAAAAACTTTGTTGACAATGATTTAATAATAGAACAACGAAACAACGAAACAAACAGCAAAACAACAAAACAAAACGAGTTAAAATGGCTTTTAGGCTTCCCGAAATCGCCAAAGTGTGTGTGTGTGTGTTTTGTTTGTTTTTTTATCATCCATTCATTTGTTATCAGTCAAAAACAACAACGAAGAATGAATGATGAAAAAAATTGGACAATTTAAAAGTCTTTTTACGGCATTTGTGGACAAGGATGATGATAATGATGCCGCTTCCGATATTTTTTATTTGGATTTTTTTTTTTTTTTTTTTGGTTTTGTTTTCTGAAATGGATGCCCAGAAAACATCTTTTTTAAGTAATTAATATTTTTTTTTTTTTTTTGGCTGCCCCCCTATCAAGTTATTGATTTGATTTAGTTTTTTTGTTTGTTTAAAAAAATGACCTAAAAAAATATAGGCTATTTAAACATTATCATCAGGGGGTTGTACATACATGACATGAAAAAAAGATTCGAACGTTTTGAAGATTCGAATGTCACAGCATCTTACCTTTTTTTTTTTGTTTGTTGATCAAATATTTGCTGATTTGATTTGATTTTTTTGGTTGATTTAGTTAGCTGCTAGAATTAAATTGAAACAAAATGATCTAATGATTTAACCATATCAATTCGATATCGATTGATTTGGGCGGTCAGAATATTTGACAGTTGACATACGATACACGACACACGATACACGCTGTGAACAAACAACTAAATTTAGAATCGATTTGATTTTTTTTTTTAGTTCAAAACAAAACAAAACAACCAAACACAGTGTTTTAATGAAATCAAATTGATTGATCATGTTTTGTGACGATCATTCTCCTCAATTTATATAAATTTAGTTGGCTATTTCGTTGTCTTGTTTTTTTTGCTAAACAAAAAACAGAAATGAACAGGTACGTGCATGAACGTAAAAACTATCATCATCATCCATTCATTCATTCAACTAAAATGATCAACAGTGGTTGTTTGTTTTGATGACGACAATGATGAAAGAAAAAGGAGAGAGAGAACGAAACTGACAACAAAATTTTGAGAAAATGAAAGAGAAATTTATCGTTTTTGACAAACAAACACTGACAACACGCACAAACAGATAAATGAGATGCGTTTTTCTTTAATCGATGCTGACAATTTCCAAATGATGATAATTTCAAGAATAATTTTCTTTGAAGAAAAAAAATTTTTGTCAAGAATCAAAAACAAAAACAATGTGCGTGAGCAACAACAAGAAATCGAGAAAATTTCCGGTAAATATAGCGCCATCTACTCGTTGGCTATTGGAATTTTTCCGGGAATTTTTTTTTGTTTTCTTCGAATGAATTTTTTTGGACAGAATTCTTTCATTAAAAGTGTCAAGAATTTGAAATTAAAATTAAATAATCTTTATGATCGTTTAACACGTGGACAGAAATATGGTCCACGTATATCATTGTTGGGATCGATTACCAATAAATTTATATTTGATGTATGTATGTTTTTGATTTTCTTTGATTTGATTTTCATTATTATTATTTTTTTCCAATACCGAAAAATCTAGCTTTTCATCACCTATATTGGAATGTTTTTCTTTATATTACCACGGATATGAATGAATCACAATGAATGGTATTTGGTCATTGTCAAAAAAACGGCGAAAATTTAATTTAAAAACAATAACCTTGACATAAAAGACTTGAAAGATATTTTATCAACTTTGAAAACTAAAAATTGATGTGATGATGATTGATTATAGATCAAAATTTTTGGATGTTTTCAAACATCTCAATATCATGTCACGATCGATTGTGATTCAATATTGTTATTGTTAATCCAATAGATGAAAAAGTGATATAATAACAACAACAACAACAACAATTGACATTGGGTCTAAAACATTTAATAATAATAAAAATTTGACTGATTGATGATTGTTGTTGTTGTTTGTTTGATCAAGAAGAAAAAAACAAATTTAAATTTTCCAAAATTTGTTTTTTTTTGATGGATTTAAAATTAAAATCCAGGCCTGAAGGTAAAAAAAGAAAATAAATATGGTCAAACAACTGGACAGGGTCATACACAGACAGACACACAAAGTGTTAAATGTTAGTATCTTTTCTTTATCCATTCGATTGATTGATTGATTTTTTTCCAAGCAAACCTTCAATGAAATGAAAAATCCAATTAATCCAAAAAGGATTTTTTTTCTGTTGATCATTGTCCATCGTTTTTTTTTATCACCATCAAATTATCATTAGCATTGATAATGGTCATTTATTGTTTTGTCTCCTTGACTTGTCTGAACATCATCAATAAACAAAAAAAAACCCGAATTTCACATCACATCATACTTACCTGTTCTCATATACACACACTTCAACCACAAACAGCGGGAATGCGGAATTGAAAATTAAAATAAAAAAAAAATTCATCCGAATCCAGTTAAGATTTTAGTTTGATGATAATAATGTTGATGACCATTGACCATCATTTGACATAAACCTATCATCATTATCATTCGAAACGAAAAAAAACATTCGAATTCAAAATCAACCTTACTTGGCCACAACCAGTTCTTCTATCACTCAAAATAGTCGACAGTCTATTCTGTTCTTATTCGATGTTGTTGATAATTTCCTTTTTTTTCACCTTTTTCTCTCTCTCTCCTTTTTTTATTCTTGATGAAAAAGGAAAAGAAAAAACAAAAAAAAAAATGAATAAAAATAAAACAGACGACGAATGTGAATGAGAAATAGTTTTCAAGAGTATTTTGACCTTTTCTTCTTCGCCATCATCAACATCGACGATGTTTGATCAATGAATAAATAAATGGCATGAATGAATGGCGTGAAAAAATCAGAACAAAACCAGAAATGAATCGATTTAGAATTGGAATTATTAGATTGGATTGAAACAATAACAGATGGATTCTGCAAAATTCGAAAATCATTTTTTGCGGTCATTATCGGTCAAGTAGTGTGTCAAGCAAACAAACAAACAAACAGATAGAGAGACTTCAACAACTCTACTTTGATTAGTTTTTCACACACCTGTTTTGGAAAACCGCTGACTTCGTTGGTTGATTGGTTGAAGTTTTGAAGGTCAGTACCCACTAAAAAAAAGAAACGGTGATTATTTATCTGTAATTTTTTTTAAAGAGAAGACAACCTAAGACGAAGATGAAAGATTTTGTTCATCCCATAAACACGATTATTCATTATCATTGAGATTTGAAACACACAAGCTGATTGACAAGAATGAAGTGGGTAAACAGAAGACGAAGAAAACAAGAATATAAGATGGGGTCTTTGAACAACAACAACAACATTTTCATCTTTGTGATGTGTGTGTTTGTGTGATAATGGTGAACGATGATGATGATGATAAAGTCGTCGACCGTTGTTTTTCCTTGATGATAATAATGATGATGATAGTATGGTAACTGACTGGACTGAACCGTTACGTTTTTAAAGTTTATCATCATCATAGAATAAACGAATCGAAATATCGAATCATTCGATCAATTTGATCATCATCGTCATCGTTTTCATCGTCGTTTTTTTTTGAATTTTTTCTCTGTTCTTCAAACGGAACGAATATCAAACATCTTGAAGCCATGACCATCAATATTATTGTTGTTGATAATCAAAACAATATCCATATCCGTCCGGACATGGATATTGTCAACGATGACGATGATAATAATGATGGTGGTAGTAATTGTGATGAAGATGATGATGATATTATTGAAACAATAATTTCATTAAATGATCATCATTATCAACAAATTAGTGATTCTAAATCATCATCATCATCATCATCAAAGTCATTTTTGCATCGTCGTCATCATCATAATCATCATAATCATCATAATCATCAAGAATGTGATCAAAAATTATCATCAACAACATTAAAGTCATCTTTATTATCATCACCATCAACAGCAAAACATTTGTATAATTCATCATTATCATCATCATCATCGAATTCATCAATAAATTTTAAAAAGGATATTAAAACCTTTTTGGCACTATTCTGTTTAAATAGTTTTCTATTTATATTGGCCATTTATTCATTATCATCATTATCAACATCGATATCGAAATCAACAATAGTTATGGCTAGAGTTGTTCTAGTTAATAATCATAAACCAGGTGCAACAATGTTGAATAAATTAATGGCATATCATCATCAACAGCAACAACAGAATTTGGAATCAACCGATGAATCAATTATAAGCGAGCTTCGATCATCATCATCATCATCGTCATCATTGGCAACAAATTCATTAAAATCATCATCTTCGTCATCAAAAAATCCATTCGATGTGATCAATCATAATAATATTCCAATCGATTTATTGGCTACATTATTGCGGCAAGGTAAACCAAAAAATTCAGGATTTTTGAATGAAATTTGATTTTTTTTTCCCCGAAATTCTTGCTTCTTCCCATTTTTTTTTCCAATCGTTTAGATGAAATGTTGGCCGAAAAATATCGTGCAGCTAAACCACCAAAACCATGTAGTGGACGTCGTATTTCATCTAACCACAATGGTAACAATAATCATCATAATCATAATGATTATAATCAACAACAACAACAACATGATGGACAAATGTCAATGTTTGGTGGTGTTTGTATGTTTCAATATGAATGTTTACAATTAAATGGTGAACCAATCGGTTATTGTTTTAATTCATATTTGGTTGGTACTTGTTGTAAATTACCGGAAAATTTACGTTTACCAACAATGGAACCGGAAATGATTAATAGTTCGACGCAAACAACAACAACGTCGACGACGACAACAACAACAACAACCCCTAGACCAACAACAACAACAACGACGAAAAAATTCTCTACCACAACAACAACATCCAGACCATTATCATCAACAGAATCGGATTATCATATTTATAATGGTAAAAATACAAATAAAACAACAGTGGTTACATCACATTTTGTACCGAATAATAATGGTCAATTAGATCTTGATGATGAACAACAACAACAACCACCATCAACATCGATAGTTCAATCATCGATTATTGAACATAATTCAGATCCAAATGAATTTATTCAGATTATCGAAGATAATCATCAAATTCAACCAGATCAGCAACAGCAAGTTACAAGAAATCTTACCGTATTTAAACCAAATATAGCGGCTATTGAACAATCATCTGATAATAGATCAGTATCGATAACAACATTATCATCGACAGAATCTCCAACAACAATGGCAATATCTTCATCGACGACTACAACAACAACGTTACCACCACCATTATCCACAACTTTAGCGGCTTTGAATCGTGAAGAATCATCATCACCATTATCAACTTCGACCACCACCACGACTATTGCACCACTTGTTTCATCAAGTAGCACAACTTTAAAATCTGTACAAAATGATTCCGAAATGATGGTAAATCCATCAACCGAACAAGAATCATCAACTCGATCGACCACTGCTTTACCAACGCTGACATCAACATTAAAAACATCGACTACACAGAATATTCCAATCGAAACTAGTCGTCCCCAAATCGAACATCATCAACCCGAATCGACTACTACAAATTCTATATCGACAGCAGCAGCAACAAATTTAACAAAAATCGAATCAATAACACCATCATCATCGAAACTACGTCCACATCCGATTGATGTTTGGATCGATTTAGAAAATACGGTTTGTTTACGTTTGATTTTTCGGGAATTTCGATTTTATCGAAAAATTTTGTTTTTTTCCCTAGAACATTTTCGATATATGGACATTACCGGAGCAGGAAACACCACCACCACAACAACAACAACAATTACCATCGACTATTGATGAAATTGTTGCTACATCAATGACAACATCGATACCATTGGATATGAACGATGAAACAACTGTAATGAAAGAAGAACAATCATTGGATGATCAAGTGACAATAATACCATCAACGAATGATTTTATTTCGGAAACAACAACAACAACTATGTCAACATTGATCGATGAATTACAACCGGAATCAGAACAAGTTTCTATTGATGAATTGATTACAACAACTTTAGCTGAAACAACAACAACAACAACAACCTCGATAATGAATGAAGAAAAAATTGAAAAACCAACAACAGTGGCAACGTTTATTTCATCATCAACGATATCCACAGATAACAACAATGTTACCGAAAGTAGTAATGTTGTATCTGCTGCACCTGGATCCGTTATGGAAGATGGATGGATACTTACAGCAACAACAATTATTGCACAGCCAAATATTACTGAACAAAATTCAACTTCAATGCTGACAACAACAACAACTGCTGCAACATCGGTATCTTCGCCAACATCCATTATCATCAACAACACTACACCATTTCCGAGTGGTTCCAATATGACAATAACTCAGACGCCACTGAGTACCGTAGGTTCAACTTTGACAACCCCATTACCATTATCATCATCTACTTCAAGTACAACTTCGACGACGATATCACCATCCACATCATCATCAGCAACAACAACAACAACATCAAGAATACCAATTATGACGACTATATCAACTTGGTCGGTTAATAATAAAACTAAACCATCAATTAGTGGAAGTAGTCAAAAACCACCAACAATAATGAATGGTGATGAATATCATCGACCAATACCAGGAAATGGATCATTTATAACGATTGCTCCTTTAATCAATACAACAACAAATAGATTACCACCGAATAATATAATAACCAAATTAACAACCGAATGGATTAGTTCGACTATATCGACAACATCGATACCATCGACATCGACAACAACAACAAAACGTCCAATGTCTTCAAGTGAAATGTTACCATTCGGTATGTTTGTAGTTTTTTCCCATTGATAATTAATAATAATCAAAAAAAAATTGCAAAAAAATTAGTTTGCGGACGAAGACAAATATCACCAAAAGGTAGAATTGTTGGTGGTACACAATCCGGATATGGTGAATGGCCATGGATGGTATCATTGCGACAATGGAAAAAGAATGCATTTTTACATAAATGTGGTGCAGCATTATTAAATGAATATTGGGTTATAACAGCCGCACATTGTGTTGAAAAGTAAGTTTGAGAAATGAAAAAAAAGTTTTTTCAAAAACTAATTATCGATTATCATCGATTATCATTTTAGTGTATCACCAACCGATTTATTATTACGTTTAGGTGAATTTGATATTAGTACCGATACTGAACCATATTCACATATTGAACGTCGTATACAGATAATAGCACCACATCCAAAATTTGATCCACGTACATTTGAATATGATTTAGCATTATTACGTTTTTATGAACCGATTCGATTTCAGAAAAATATTATACCAATTTGTTTACCTGAACATAATGAAACATATGTTGGTAGATGGGCTACTGTAACCGGTTGGGGTAGACTTCATGAAGGTAATGGGAAATTTTTTTTTCATTCAAAAAAATTAATGAAACTTTTTCTTGTTCGGAAATATATAGATGGTCCATTACCAAATGTAATACAACATGTTGATGTACCAATCATAACCAATAAAGATTGTGAATCAATGTATCGTAGAGCTGGTTATATTGAAGATATACCAAATATATTTGTTTGTGCTGGTTTAGCTAAAGGAACAAAAGATTCTTGTGAAGTAAGTTTCTCTAGGTTTTATTGATTGGACATTGAATTGATTTTGTTTTGTTTTGTTTTTCTTAAATAAAAGGGCGATAGTGGTGGACCATTAGTGATTGAAGATCAAGGACGTTGGACATTAGTCGGTGTTATTAGCTGGGGTATTGGTTGTGCATTACCAAATCAACCGGGTGTTTATACAAGAATTACAGCATTTTCCCGGTGGATTAATCAAATTATTGCCTTTTAAAAAATATCTTCAAACATTACATTCATCCAACACACACACACACCCGGACACACATTTAACACAAAAAATTCCAAATGGGGGACAAAAAAAAATTAGGATATGGGAAAATTATATTTAGGAAATTTTTTATTATTTAAATTTCAAAAACAAAAATCAATAAATTTTCTATTTTTGGTCTATTTTAAATTTTGAATGAATCTTTTATGGTAAAAGGAAATTTTTTGATTGATTTGATTGATTGATAGTTCGATCGATCGATATATAATCAATGTTTATATGAAAAAAAATGTACAGCAAAAATGTTTTCGAATAATCAAGGCTGACGAGTGTTTTTCCTTAATCAATTAATGATAAGGGAAAAGTTTTTTCTCCCTTCTATGGATATCCGAATGTTTCTTCTTTCATTTGCAAAACAGATTTTTTGTCAAAATCAAAAAAAACAAAAACAAAACAAAGAATGGCTTCCATAATTAAATTTACCTTGATAATGATAATCATCATTATAGCAATTATCAATGTTAATGGACAACAGCGAAGAAAATCATGTAATATGAAACAAATTGATTATTGTTTAACAAATTTTTATTATAATCAATATGGTATACCGATTAATGAACGACAATTAAAACGATCATGTCAAACAACCA
Organism: Dermatophagoides pteronyssinus; assembly: GCF_027571235.1. NCBI lineage: Eukaryota > Metazoa > Arthropoda > Arachnida > Sarcoptiformes > Pyroglyphidae > Dermatophagoides > Dermatophagoides pteronyssinus. The sequence continues at coordinate 413,296 of NW_027461543.1, forward strand.
GAACAATGTATGAATGTTTAATGGATTTTGGACAACGATGTATGTCATCAGCATTGCGTGAAAGTAAGTTTGTCATTTTTGTTATTGATTTGTTGTTGTTGTTGATATTTCTTTTTTCAGCATTCATTCTGGTTTTGGATAGTGTTACCAAACAAGTATTCGATATTTGTTCGAAACCAATCAATCATCCAGATCGTTTGGAAATATTTCATCATGCCGCATGTTTGAATCGAAATGCTCAAAAAATTGGAAAATGTTCGGAAAAAACACGTGACATCCTTTTCTATACAATTGAATCATCATTCTGGGATCGTATACCAATATTCTGTTGTAATATACGTTCAATATTTGAATGTTCACGATTGAAAACAAAAGAATTATGTGGTAATGATGCGGCAATATTTGCACAGGATCGTTCGAATCCATTTCGACCATTATTCGAAGGAATTTGTTCATGTAAGTTACAACTTCGAACAACAATTTACAACAAGCACAAATTAACATCTAATCTATAGATTATCAACTTTCGACCCGTCAATGTCGAAATAGAATGTTACCATTTGGATGGAAAACCAATGAAGATCCTCGATCACCAATCGTAAGTATTTAAAAAAAAAAATTTTAATTTTATTTTAAAACATTTTCAATTCTTTCAAATAGTATCGAATGATAAATTCATTTTTTTAATCAAAGACAAAAAGTAAGTAAGTAAATAAGTAAATTGTTGTTAATAAAAGAAAATAAAATTAACACAGATAAGATTTTTTTTTTTTTTTTAAATAAAATTACAATTTCCAACAACGTTTTTCCAATTGACAAATAAATTGTGCAGCATTACGTATCGATTGATCCAAATTATGATATTTATTCAAACAGAAACGATTAAAAATTTCATAACGAATTGTCCAATTTTTTTGTTTATATAAACCACTTAATGGTCCAACACCGATGCCAACAATCATTATAATAAAACATTCCAGATAAAAATGTACACCAACATTATCGATAATTAAATATTTAAGATATGGATATAAACGTTTTTGATCAAATGAATTATTACGAAATAATTGTGACATTAACCGTATATTGGCTAAATAATTTCTTCTTTCTGAAACGATTGTTTCAAATAAATAACAACCATATGATTCTAATTTTTCCATTGTTAATGAATAATTTGCATCCATCTTGAAACTGCTATTATTCGATTGTTGTTGTTGTTTATTGAAAAATATTTGATCACATTTTTTCATCAATGAATCACGTATTGAATATTTAGTGATTTGTCCATTTTGCTGTTGTTGTGATATTGGTGATTGCTGTTGTCCATTTTGTTGCTGCGGTTGTGGAGGTCGTTTAACCGAAATATTCAATATTCGAAACAATAATTTTAAATATAATGGAAAATTATTCATATAAATTGATTCGATTAATAGTCGATATAATTCATCAACCATTAAATCCATTCTTTCCATGTTATTAATAGGTAGATTATGAATTTTTGCACTTAAATAATCTAAATGTTTTGTTTCCGAACTGTTTGTCGGTATTGTATCGATTTGTTTGATTATCTGTTTGAATGTAAATATAAAATCCTGATTGTTTTGCATTTTTTTCGTTGTTGTTGTTGTTGTTGAATTCGGTTTTGACAATGTTGATGATGACGTTGATGGTTGAGATGTTTTACTTGTTGCTGTTGTTGTTGTCGTTGCAGTAGCTGTTATTGTTGCTGTTAATTTGTTTTGATCATTTTTTTCTGGTTGAACATCACCCAAAACAGAAACATTTGGCTCAAGATTCAATTTCGAATTATGATTAGCGATGGGAGCAGTTGATGATGATGAAAATGTTGATAAAGGTGTTAAATAAATGGAAGATGAGGATGGTGATAGAATATGATCGTTGGAAACACCCTTTGAGATAAAAAAAAATATTTTAAATTAAATTACAAAAGAAATTAGAATGATAATTACATTGATTGATTGACTATCAACATTGTTATTGAAACGTCGAATTGATTTATCCGGACCGAATTGCTTAAGATTTGATAATGACATTGAAAAATTATGACGATCATTTGGAACAAGATTATGTGATTGTTTATGTTGAGAATGATGATAATCATCGAAATCATAAACCGAACGACAATCAGTTGTTTTAATCGACATTGAATCATCATAATCATCATCATTATCACCAAATTGACTGATCAATTCTAATCGATCAATATCATGACGAATTGATGGTGAATAATAGCCATGATTATTTATGTTTTCCATAAATTTTTGTTGCTGTTGTTGCTGCTGTTGACGATTTTCAATTGCCAAATCAATCATTGTTAACATTGAATTCAATGTTTTTCCAATCGTTGTCAACATTTTCAGCAATGAATGATCATTTTCAATTGGATCAATAGTATCGAAATTTTCAATAGTTAATAATGATAATTGAATTTCAACAAATGAATTTTGATATGATTCGATTTTCGATCGACGTTTTTGTAAATGTTCATTATTTAATTGATATAATAATTTTGAATCAATTTCCATACTCATTGTTTCAATATATAATTTATAACATTTACATTTTAGCTGTGAATTTGTCGCCGTTGTTGTTGATGTTTCATTTTTTGAAATTTCAGCCATTGTTATGAGAACGATAATGACGATCGGATCAAAGTGAAAATCAAAAAAATTCTAAAACGACAAAAAGAACAATCAAATTAATAAATCATTAATCACATTATCAATCGATTGTTTGCCATACCACCAAACTGATGATGATTATGATTACAATGATGATGATGATGATAATGACAACGTCAAAATTGTTGATATATATCAACACAATTGAAAAACATCCACGCCACTAAAAAAATAAAAACATGATATCGAATGTGTATTGCGCAAACTCATACCGGTTTCTACCCGATTGAACCATTTACAATCGAAATAGAATCTTTTCATGTCATTTTCAAGCAAAAAAAAAAAATTTTTTTTCCTTTATTTTTGAACGCAGCCAGTAGGATTCGAACCTACGCCTCCAATGGAGAATGGATCACTAAAATTTCAATTTCCGATGATCATCCGAATGAACAAAATTCTAGTCCATCGCCTTAACCACTCGGCCATAGCTGCTCAGATAAGGTAAATTCGTTCGACGATCGATTAATAAACACAAACAAAATTCAATTCGAAAAAAAATCCAATTTCGAATCAAAATAATCGATTAAATCGATATATTCGTCCCACACACACTAACAAACATATCCTGTTACATGAAAACATTCGAAATTAAAAAAAAAATTAATCAAACTTGTTGCTGTTTACAATATTATCATATTAATTACGTCTGGACACAGTGTTTTTATCAACAGCGATATAATTATAATGGTTTTTATATTTCAATTGATTCGCCAATGTCGAAAAACATCATATTATTAACTAGATCGATCAATCAATCAATCAATAAATCGATCATTCAACCTGATTTGTCAAAGAAGAGAAAAGAAATTCATTTTCTTCATCGTTGAAGCCTACACTCACTACCATCATCACTCTATTATTATGATTATGATGATGATGATGATTATTTTGTCTATATTCGGTCATCATTTAAATTAATCATCATCAAAAGATGTGGCAAAAAAACTATAAACATAAGCCCAAAAAGAAGAAAAAGAATCCATAATCTAATCCTATAAAATCCAACTTGAAGATTATTATCATCATCAAATGTATAAAAATGATTAAGAAATGAAAGATAAGTGTATGGATGTTATATGATAAATAATTATGTTGATGTTGATGATGATCTTGATGATTTTTTGTTGTTTAGGAATAGAAAATGGCAAACAGGGTCACTAGGTAAGTGTTAGTGAATGAATTTTTTTTGGGTATCTTTGTTTAACCTGGTTATGTTTTTCTTTTCTTTTTTTACAGGTTTTAACCAAGCCGGCGCCAACAATATTTTTTTTGTGTGACCCAAACACATACAATATTCACACCTGAAAAAAAAGAGAAAAAATCATTAAAAGAGAGAGAGATGTTCATTATAGATTAATTCAGGTAAATTCAATTCAATTCAAAGAAAAATATTTATCGAATTTGAAATCGAATATACAACAGGTAACAGGTAACAAGCAACAGGTAAATTGTATTTCGAGATGGGAATTTTCTGGCCAAAAAAAAAATCAAAACATGCTCATTTCGAATTCACATTGGGCATCCATTATCATTATCGTCGATGTTTTTTTGTTGTTATTGTTGATAATTTTATCGACCGATTGATTTTTTTGGCCGTCGGATATTTGTCGGCTGTTGTTGTTGTTGTTACACCTTTCGTATTTACCTGATTTTTTCTGCTGACCAAACACGCACATTTAACATTTTCGTCGGAAAATGATTTTCACCATCATAAACATCACCATCATATTTTTTTTATAATCTATAAATAGATTCTATTTAACAGTCGATTATTATTATTATTATTATTAATACAATACACGAAACAAAGTTTAATTAAAAAACAACAACAAATGTAAAAGATAAATACAAACATCGAATGTATTTTTTAAAAGATTCGAATCGACTATTTCGATAGTAGCTGTCTTGTTTGGGTTTTTTTGGGTATTCTTGAAGATATTCAAAACGTCAAAATAATAATGAACAACGTTGATTAATTATGCTAAACAGATGTGTGTTTAGCATATTTGTTTTTTTGGTTAATTGTGGATGCAAAATATCCGAGAAAGAAGAAAAAAATACCGAAATTCAAGATGTTTTTTTAATGTAAAACGAGATATTGATAAAGTTGTTAACATTCGAAAGCTAAAAACACACAAACATTACCATGTGTGTCAAAATAGACACAAAAAAAAGATTTGTAATTTGATGATTTTATTTCTCTATTTTTTATTCAAAAAAAAATGGCAACAAAGATAATGGCATTACAAGGTGAAATATTTTTTTTTCGTTTTAATTATTAAAACAAAAAACGATAAATTATTCATACAAAAAGGGGAAAGAAAATCTAATTAATACAAAATGAAAGCAAAAGAATTCAATTCAGAAAAAAACTATTCAGAAGAAAACTATTCAACCATTTGAATAGTTGCATAGGCACTAAATGTAACATTCTTTTTGTTGTTATTGTTACCATGATGATGATGTTGATGATGATGATTGCCACCGATTGACATCATTGTTGTTGTTGAATTATTGCTGTTGTTGTTACAATTCAATATGATTGCTGAATTATTATGATGTTTGGAATTTTTTAATTGTTGTTGTTGATTAATTGTTGTTGTTATTGAATGTTTTGGAAATCGAAAAAATCGATCACCAATACCACCAATTCCCAGCAATGATAATGATGATATAAAATGATTTCTTTGTTGTTGCTGCTGCTTGAGATACATCGATGATAATGATTGGGTTTTTGCTGAATCTTCACTTATAGATTTTTTCAATACAGATTTCATTATTGTTGCTGTTGTTCTTTTTCGTTGATTGTTGTTGTTGTTGTTGATAAATTCATCATTACAATCATTAAATTCACCAGATGATGATGATGATGATGATTCTTCACCCGATATTGATGAACCTTCAGAATTTAAAATATTATTATTATCTGGAATTATCATCGTTGTTGCCGGTGATATTGTTGATGATTTTTCAATCATTTTCAAATTATTTCGTTTATTTAATTTCAATATCGATGTTGTTGTTGTTGATGGTGTTGATTTTAAAGGTATCGTATAAGTCGTTGATGATGATATTGGTTGAATATTTTCCTGATCTGGTCCATTGAATTGTTTATTATGATAATGATGATGATGATAATGACGATTTGAATCAACTGAACGTGAACGTAAATGTTGAAACATACGTTGTTTTGGAAATCTTTTCTGTCGTAGATAAAGATTTATTTGTGATGTATCAAATTCTGATTCACTTTGTTTTGGTGTCGTTACAGTTGTGGCTGTTGTTGAACCATTCAATCGATATCCATTATTATAAATTTTTGATTGATTTATAATCGATTTATCAATTAATAATGATTTCGTTAGAATAACATTATTTGTTGGTTTTACATTTGATGGTTCATGAATAATTTTTGGTGGTTGTCTTTGTCGTATACGTTGTTGTTCAACATCCGATGTCGATGATGATAATGTTGTTGTTGCCGTCATTGTATTAAGTGGTAATGGTGGACGAATCGTTAAAGATGATGACGATGGTGATGATAATGATCGATGATGATGAGGATGACCGGAAAAGTTTTTATCTTGATTCAATTCATTAATATCGATTGTTGTTGTTGTTGTTGAAATTTTATTATTATTCATTGAAGATTGAATGTTTGTTGATGAAATTATCATCCCGTTCATGTTTGAAAAGGAAGAAGATGCTAATGATAATGATTGCTCTTTCGTCGACGATGTTGTTTCAAAATTTTCATCATCATCATCATTGTTAATAATGCACCTTGGATAATGATTTTGTTGTTGTTGTTGTTGTTGATGATTTAATCGATTCAACGTGATTTTGTTCAAAGTTGAATGTTGTTGTTGATCAATGAATGATAAATCCCTATGGCCACGATCATCATCATCATCACCATTACTATCAACAACATGATTATTATCAACATTGATATTGCTAATCATCATCATTAATGTTTGATTCATACGTTTTAATGATTGTAAATATTTATATATTTCACGTAATTTTAAAACATCCTGTTCATTGAAACATTTCCAGACTAGTACAAATAATGATGATGATGATTCGGATGTTGTCGATGTTGATGAAGGATTTACAGTTCGTTGTGGATGATGATTCGAATGTTGTTGATCACAAAAATTTGTAACATTTTTAACACATTTTGGTATCGATAATAATAACCATATAATCATTGTTGGCATTTCATTATAATTTACATATAATAATTTTATTTGATTAAATTTTGATTCCATTATACAATAATGTTGATGATCATGATTATTATCATCGGTAATCAATGACATTGATGATGATTTTATTGTCCATTGCAGTCGATTTGGATAAATACCGGCCGTATAGATCAGATTTTCCGTATCAATATTATCCGGTTTAATTATTAATTCGGTTATTAAACGTTTACAAAGACCACCATTACCATTATTATTATCTTGATTAGTACCTTGATTATTATGTTGATGATTTTTTTCATCTTCTAATCGATGTTGTATACATTCTAAAATACATTGTTCAAAATCAATTGAATCAATTTTTAATGATTGTAATGGTAATGAATATAATTTTATTTGTTCAACATGACATTCAAAATAATCTTCACGTTGTTGTTGCGGATCGGCCATCATTGTTGTTATTCATAAATAAAAATGACAATGACGATTATGATGGTCACACATAAACAATGTACACAAATCGAATCGTTCGAATTCGAATGTTTGAATCGTTCGAATTTCTGAACGTTCGAATTCGAATGTTTTTTTTTTGTTTTGATGATGAAACAAAAATGATTTTTTAAGGTAAAAACAGCAACAACAAAAAAAAATCTAATTAATGATAAAACGATCAAGTTAAATCCAGTTCCGGGGACACAAACACACAAATTATCAATTGATATCGATCACAAATCTTGAAACTTTGAATAAAAATCGAATAACTTGACTTGAATGATTGACTTGACTTGACTAACAGACTGAACAAAATTGGATAGCTTAAATCATTTTTTTGCATCCTTGTTGTTGTGATTAGCAATGAAGAGTTTTTTTTCTGCTGTAAATCTTGTTTTCTTCGTTTCTTCAAAGTAGTCTACCTACCGACAAAAGATTACGAGAAAAAAATAAGAAAAAGAGAGAAATGGCTAACGAAACAACTAAATAGAAACGGAGAGAGAAAGAAACAAACTGGACATTAGAAAAAAACGATGATAATTGGTAAAAAATAAATAAACATACCAATTTCGAAAGAAAAAATTGGGTGTTTTTTAAATTCAAAATCCAAGAAAAAAAATTGTTTCAAAAATGTTTCCATCAGCTACTTACTTGAACATTTTTTTCTTTAAGTCAATTTGTTTTTCAATTGGATTTCCCGATGATAATAATCCAAGATAATGGCGCCCGCCGGGATGATATTTACTCTATTTTCAGGCTTTTTGTCTTCCTTAATCCAAAACCAAAACAACAAAACATATTCGATCGAATAATAATGATAACCACTTTTACATTTTCAGAAAAAAACCAAACAAACCAAACTTTTGATATGATGTGCTACTCAATTCAATTTTTCAATTCAAACAACAAAAAAAAATTGATATTTGAAATATTAATCTTCGAGATTCGAACAAAAAACACCAAACATCGAACGTTCGAGTTAATATAGAATGAGCAGAAGAACATTCGAATCTATTTCAACTGTATATGGTCCGGATATCTCTCCATCCATCCATCCATTTCAGTTTCAATTTCTATTAATAACTCTTCTTTTTTTCGGTTTGTTTGATTGATTTTTTTTTTTGTTTGAATCAAACAAACAAAAAAATTATTTAAAAATTATTGAACACACACCAGATACAGAGAAAAGAAAGAGATCAATATTAATAGAAAAGTAATATGATGATACAGTCGAAATAGAAACCTATTAGATGAATGAATGATATCGATTGGTATCGATCGATATTAATCACGAATTTTCATGATAATTTTTGATTTATTAACGAGAAAGAAAGGGGAAAACAAAAATAAATAAATAAATCATCAAATGGAAATATTCATTCATTCATTATTTTTTCTCTGATTTGATTGAAAATTTATTGCAATGATAATCGATGATGAACGAAATGGAAATCAATCGATTGTCAATCGATCGATGTTGTTGTTCATCACTCATCATTTCCAAATTTTCAAACTATGCTTTTTCTTTCTTCTCATTACCTTTATATGGTGGAAATAGTTGCAAAAAATTTTTAAAAAGGAAAAAAAATCATCAAATTTTCAAAGTCATCAAAGTAATCATCATCATCATCATTTGCATTTGAACTAGTAACATTTTTTCAACAAAAACAAAAATCATCCACAAGTTCAATCCGTTACCTTTTGTTGATTTTGAAATTTTTGAAATTAAAAATTGATTCAAAAAAAACTTGTTTTAATCATCCTAGTTCATCAAAAAAGTTTGTCGCATCAAAAAAAAGTGGAAAAAAATGTTTTTTTTTGCAAGCAAAAACATCCCCGTTCAAAATAACCTACTAAAATGACCAATCAAATCAACTGACCAAGCGATCAACCGATCAGAAATCAGAAAAATGATGATGACTATTTTGATTCACCAGAATCGATTTGTGTGGATGTGGATGGATTTTTTCCTGAATGAATTCATAAATGACATTCAACAAATCAAAAGTCAGAAAAAAATCAACAATCAAACCAACAAACCAACCATATAATTTTGATTGCATCTTTCTAAAAAAGAAATGTCGGTTATTCAAAGTCCGAATCATCATCATCATTTTCTTTGAATTTGAAAATGATTTCATGGTGTTTACCATTGTAATCATCATCATTCAACCAGCATCATTTTGGATCATCGATTCAAACGAAAAAAAATTGATTGACATGTGGTTCACCGGTGCGTTGTGATGAATCAAAACGTACACACAGCAAGAAAAAAAACTAAACAAACATAGACAAGACAATGGATAGAATGATGTACGCTGTGTGTATGTTTTAGGGAATTCAAAAAATCACCATCATTGAAGATGAAAAAAAAATCTGACAATCGATATAGTTGCTACCTATATCTACCTGATCGGATCTTTAAATAAAAGAAAAAAAGAAGACTATTTTGACTTTATTAGATTATAATTAGAATTTATCATTGAATGATGGATGGATGGATGGTTGGATGGTTGGGCGTCAAATTTTTTTTTTGATTTGATTTCATTTTTTTTCTCTATTGAAAATGAATTGCCATAGGCAAATGTAGCAAAAATGATGCCTAATGATGCTTGTAAGAGTAACCCCAAAGATGTTCGTGGAACGCGAGCACGCTTACATCCGATGTTCAATAAGTTGTTGTACAGGGTGTTTTTTTTGGATCGAAAAAAATGAATAAATTAGGGCCATTCATTAATTTTGTATTGATATGATCGATTAATCAATCGATATAATCTCGATTAAAAATAACAGAACATCATTTTTTTGGCAATCATTAGTTTTTGATTATTATCATCAGCAAAAAAGAAAATCATATTGGAAAATAAGATAATAATTTGCAAATTACCTGTGCTTGTTTTTTTTAATTATTACATTTTTTTTTCTTAAATGGAAATTGAAGACAAGATGATGATCACAAACAAGATGATGATGGTCAAGCAAGGTGTGTTCGAATGGTTTAATTTGGCAAAAACAAACATCATCAAGGATCATCAAGGATCAAATGTGATGGCCGTCAAGGTGACACATTTTTTTTTGATGTTGTTGACCATCTTTTTTTCAATCATCTAAATCAACATCGATGATGATTAGGAAACATCATATCAATGTCACTATAGAAATTTGATGAATGATGAATTAATTAGCAGCAAAACAAAAAAAAAATTTGAATTTGAATTTGATCTAAATTAAATTGGACCAAATTAAGTCAGAAAAACGAAAAATGAAAGCGAAATTCAATTTTCCAAAATTCAAATCAAGTGGAAATAGAAGAAAGAAGAAAACTATTTATAGAATAACATCATTATCAACAACAAATATATTTTCATTGATGTGTCCATATCTGGAATTTTTTTTTTGAAAAACAAAAATCATTAAGCAAAAATGATCAATGAATAATGATTAGTTCAATGATCCTATATGTTGCATACTATTAAATCGAATAAAAATGCAAACATTCGATTCGATATATCGCGATAGTGATGGAGGATTATGCAGAAAAATAAAACTATCGATATATCGAATCGAATGTTCGAATTTTCGAATGTTTGTATGAATGATGATAATTTGTTCGATTGATGGATCGATCGATCATTGATAAATGATGTTCATTAAAATAAATTTTGAATATATAAAAATTTAGTGAGAATCCATCGATGGTAAGATAAATTTTTTTGTAAAAACAAATTAACAGCTGCATTTTTTCATTTACTTTCGGTTTTTTTTCCTGTGGTGGAACTTTCATTCGGTTTTTCTTTTCTTTTTCCACTAATGGACTGGGGTAAGAAATGAAAATTGAAAAATCATTTTTTTTCTGTTTCCACTGAAAACATGATGTCTAAACATATAAATCATCATCATCATCATCATCATCATAATGATGTATGGTCAGTTGTTGTTGTTGTTGTTTTCAAAATGACCAAATTTAACAACAACAACAATGATGATGACGACAACCTGTGGATTTTACTTTATTATCATCATCATCATCATCGGATCATCCACTGGATAAAGATAATGATGTTTTTTTTTACTCCAATCCAGCGTTTTTGGACATCGAAAAGATTGATTGATTGATTGATAAAAATGATGATGATTTTTTGCGGATTCAATCATCATCATCATCGGAAATATTGTTTTGATTACATTACACAAAACACTGTGCGGTGATATATTGGGAGAAAAAAACGTGAATCAATTTTTGCAGATTAACATTTTTTTTCATTTCATTTCGGGGGAAATTTCCTTCATTTTCTTTCTCCCAAGTCGGTTTGTTTGTTTATTTGTCTTATCGATTATATCGATGATATAATCGATATTTTCGATGATGATGATGATGATGAAAATATACCTCGATATTGATATCTTATCTTAGATATTATCTCTAACCATCGTTGATGATGATCATCGTCGATGATGATGATATTTGAACAAAATGATGTTCATGATGATGATGAATAGATGATGCATGGTGCGAATTGTAAAATATACATTTTTTTCTTCTCAACATTTTTGAAAATGAAAATTAAATGAGCTTGTTGATGATCATCATCATCATCGAAATCTTCGAAGATATTTCTTCTTAACAGTTTTTTTTTTTTGGATAGATGTTTGAACAAACAAACAAGAAAGAAAGTTGATGAAATGACCTATTAAATAGGCCCATTAAAATCATTGATTGAATCATGACCGAAAACATGCCAAAAAACAACAAACAAACAAACAAACATTTGTGTGATTTTTTTTTTGCTTTTCGCTAAATTTATGTGATAGGGGTTTCACACTAGCAGCAATGTGAATGAAATATTTCAAATGCAATATTTCACTACATTTCAGCCTTATGGACTGAAATATTGCATTTGAAATATTTCATTCACATTGCTGCTAGTGTGAAACCCCTATGAATGAAAATATGTTTTTGGAAAACACAAGAACAGAGAGAGAGAGAGAGAGAGAGAGAGCAGAAGAACAGAAAAGCTTGAATCAAATCAACACCATTTTTTTCCCGTTTGTTTTGTTTTGGCCAGAAAAAAACATCGAAAAAGATTTCCAATGATGATGATCGAATGTTTTTTGTTTGTTTGTTTGAAGAACAAAAAAAAAACATTCGATTCTATTTCGGTCAATCGACGACTATTTTAACAACAGTGTGTGTATGTGTGTGTGACAAATACTAATTGAGCGGATGTTTATATAAAAAGTTTAAAGAAAAAGAAAAAAAAAATTGTTGTTGTTGTTTCACAAAAAGAGGAGGAAATGTTATGTAAAATGGTTTTGTAAAATGGAAATTTTTTTTTTAGAAATTCGAATTTCTATTCGAATTTTTTTGTTGTTCGAATATTCGATTATAAAATAAAGCGTCATTGTCGATTTGTAGTTCATCTTCTTTTCAGATCATCTTGTTTAGTATTTTATCATTTCGATTGAATATAATTCAGTGATCTTCTTCAACAAAAAAATCATATTCGACGCTTCAAGATGGTTTGGCGGATTATCCATGGAGTGACAATGTGGTTTATGAAACCATCATTCGATGAAAAATGTATAAAAAAAATTAAAATAATAAAATAAAAAATTCAAAAATTGGTCAAGTTATGGAAATAGAAAACTATAACTTTCTTATAATATATTCGTTGTTATATAAATTTAATTAATTATAATTCAATTCAAAACCATCATGTTCAACACACACACACACACTAACCAACCAAGTTTTTATAAAAACAAAAAAATTCATTTTCTATTAAAATTTCTATTTATTATTTTTTTGTATTAAAAAAAAGTTTCTTTTTTTATTATATTTTGTTTCTTTTTTAAATTTTGTGCAAAAAAATTCACACGAGAAATGTACATAATTATCTCAAACAACTATTTTCACCCATAGAAAAATTATTTGTTCTTTGAATGTTGATTATTGATGATTTTTTTTTTGAAAGATAATTGTATCTGGGAACCAAATGGAAACCGGAGGTTGACGAGTATTTCATTGAAACGACAGAAAAATTGGAAATTTCTTATAAGGGAAAAATAATACCAAAAATATTATTATCATAATGATAAATATTAAAAAACCGATTGCCGACGTAAAAAACAATGTCCCATGTGTTTGCACGATTTAGATTCATTTGTTCATTATTTTCTCTAAGTTTTCTCTATTTGTAGAGAAAGTATTGAATTCTTCCATAGATTTTTTAAAAAATTCCACATTATCATCATTGTCCTAAAATTATTGATAGATATTATCAAAAAAAAAAAAAAAAATAAAATAAAAAAAATAAAAAAAAAAAAAAATAGAAAAATTATGAATTTAGAAAAAAGGATGAACTTACGTCTTTCATTTTAGGTTTGTTTTAACAACGAATGAACGATGAACAATGATGACACAATAGTAATGAATGAAGGCATTTCGATTTCAAGATATTTTTATATAAGCTTTTCGTTTTTACGTATATGCATCGTCTCATCCAATGTCCAAATGATTTTCATAAATTATGTTACGACTTTTTAAAATTTAGCGATAACTGCAGTTATTTTCTTGGCAAAAGTAATGAAATTAATGTTGATGCAGCTGCCATCTGTAATGATTGATTTGAATTATCATCATTATTATCTTTTTTATGTGGAAATTGAATAAATGTTGTTAAAATAGCTGCCGAACCATCAAATGTTGGTTCTAATGATACTAAAGGCATCCGTGGTGATGGACGTTTTCGATTATTCATAATCGATTGTTCTTGTTTGTTTATCATTGTCCGTGAATATTCGGGATAAATTTTTTTCGGTGATTCTTTAAAATTTGCTGTTAATTGATGAAAAATTGTTCGATGACGTTGTTTCGAAGATGATGATGGTGGTGTGATTGATTCTTGATTGTATGGACGGAATCCAATCAACGATTCTGAATCATCAAGGTAACGTTTATCATTATTATCATCGTTATCGTTATCCAATAAAATAGTAATCGTTGCCATTGGTCTATTAGCCATTAATTGTAATTCCATTTGTTGTAATTGTCTTGTATGATGAATAAAGATTATTTGTTTTAAACGCCAAAACATTATCGACATCGAAAGGAATAGAAAAAAACATGAAATAAATACACAGAAAAATATAAATAAATCAATACGACTTTGATCTTGTCGAACGACAATATTTGCTTGATTTTTATCAATGAAATCGCCATCGGTATCGTTAAGAAACGAACCATAAATCATTAGATAATAACGTGTTGTACGTAGATCATGATAACGATACGGTATAGTTATTTCTAAACGATTTTGAACATTTTTTACAATGAAAATTTCATACCAATTTTTCATTGTAAAATATGATGATTCGGATGATAATTCGTTCAAATTGATTAATGTCATTTTATATGGTGATTTTATCGTCGATGTTTGATCTGATGATTTTGATGAAGAATTATTAAAATCAATCAGTTTATCAATTTCCACATGATCGATTGTTGATGATTCATTTTGATCATAATCAATATATTTTTTATCAATGAAAATCTGATGAAATCCATTCAATGGATCATTCTGGATGATGAATATATCCTCTTTTGATGCCATATATAAATCAATCATACCATCAACATTGAATATGATTAATTTTAAATCAACATTCATATATCTTGGTTGTATGGCAAAAAATATTGTTCGACCCAATAATAATTGATTCTGTTCTGGATTCTGTTGTTGTTGTTGTTGTTGATCAATAATACAATTTTCCTGCCGTATTGAATTCAAACAATATTCTTTATCCAAAAACATATGACGATAACATTGATGTCCATTCGATGGTTGTCCATAAAAATAATCTTTACATTTTGTACATTGTAACATCCAACATGGTAATGAATATGTTGTCATTATTTGTGATGATTTAAAATAATATGTTTTATTTATATAATTACTATATTCTTTCGTTGTTAAATAATTACATTGACGATCATTTTCAGTATTATTATGACAATCACAATTTTCACCATTAAATGGATTACACAGTGATCCATGATTATTACACATACATTGACGACAACCATCATGAATATTATCACTTATCTTGAAATAACCTAATTTACAATGTTCACATTGATTACCATCGGTATTATTTTTACAATTTATACATTTTGTTATTGCGGGTGATATTGGTCCATGTCGAATAATTTCCATTCCAAATTTGAACCATTGTGTATCATTAAATTCATTCAATTCCGTGGTTGTTAAATTTGATAAATCTTCTTGTGAAAAACATAATTCAGAATGATTATGACAAAATTCTGAACATGATTGACATTTTTCACCTGGTTTTGTTGGATTACCAATAAAAAATGGTTTACATTGTTCACATGATTTACCTTGTGTATTATTTTCACAATGAATACATTCATATCGTCGATCAGATGATGGACATAAACTATGACCATTACATTGACATTCAATTGAACAATCATGGCCAATATAACCAAAATTACATTGACAAATATTTGGTTCAATACATTGGCCATTCAGACAACCTTGTTGACATATTGGTTTACAAACAACAACACCATTATCATTAAACATTCGATAACCATTTTTACATTGACACATAAAACCATCAATAAGATCAATACATATTTGTGATTTTTGATTACAATTATGATGACCATTTAAACATTCATTTTCATTGGGTGATTTTAAATAATACCATGATGTTTTCCATAATTTCATCGGAACATAATATGATTTATGTTTTAATTGACTTAATAAATCGATTGATTGATTTGAACAATGACGATATTTTGGTCCTTGAAGATCACCTTGTAAACAAAAACCAACACCATCAATAGGTAGACCATCAACGGCACACCAACCACAATGTAACATTGATAAACAATCATTAGCTTTTTCAAATGTTTCACATTCAGCTGGACATTGATGTTGATGATCATCATCATCATTCGGTTGAAGACGATAAATAAAACCACCACATTGATGATTTTGTTGACATTTAATTGTTGAATATATTGATGACATACATTCACCAGTTAATTCTGACCATAAACATTCATGACTACCACTTTCATCACCAAATGTTTCTTCTAAACAACTTTGACATGAATAATATTGGCTACAACGTTTTGGACATTTTAATGGTGGTATTGTTGGTACATTTTTCATTACCGAAAATCGAATAATCGATGATTCAATACAAGCCCAATCAAAAATTGGATTTGTTGGCATTGCTAGATGATGACCAAATCGTATAAATTTATAAACCTGTTTTGTCCATATACAACCATTATCATCACCAATTTGATGATTAAATGACAACGATGATAATGATAATGATAATCGACGTTCCTGATTAATCAATAAACAATGTTGACAATCAGTAGCCAAACATCGTCTTGTTGAACAATGTTTCATTTCAATAATGCTTATATTTTGGCATATTGTTGTTGATCCAGTTCCAGTTCCAATACCAATCGATGTAACAAATTCATTATTATGATATGAATGATCGTTATCATCATCATCCCATTGTTGACATGTATCATTCATTTTAATACAATGTCCATTTGCCATATGACAATCGGCACACCATTGACATCCACCACCATTATCATCTTGGAATTCATAATTAACCGTTGTACAATCAACACAATTTGTAAATTGATTACATTCTTTTCTACCATTGATACAACCAACAGATGTTTCATTCAATATTTCGAAACAATCAAATTTTACCGCCGCCGCTAAAGATTGATCAAAACAAATTCCTGATGTTGAAGAAGAAGAATTTCTTCGACAATATGAACAACCATTTGTAGATAAACATTGTGTTTGATCATTGGAAAAAAATTCACAAAAATCTTTAGGTAATTGTATCTTTTCAATCGACCACGGTTGATTCTTTGTTGTTGCCGATGATGATTCATATCGATATAATATTCTTTGATTATCAATAGTTATTGACCATGATGATCCTTGAATCGAATGACGATGACGATTGTTTAAAATCGATACATTCGACCATGATGAAGAAGAAACATTTTGAATGGCAATCCAACGATTACATTTATAAAAATATGCATACGATATTGGATCATCATGATTATTTGCCATCATTCTATCACCACCACCACCACTACCACGATAATTGATTACTTTTTTACCACCAAATATTAGCATATAATTCGGTAATGTAAAAGCTTGATGCAGATATAATGGTATGATTGAATTTAAAACACTACGTGGTTGTATACGATGCCATATGAATTGATTATTTGGATTCGAATGATGAAAATCAAGTTGATAAATAGTATTTGAAATAGCCCATTTATGTGATTCTTTAAAATCTAAACCACCAAATATAAAAATTTTACCACTTTCATGATGATAAACAGTTGAATGACCAATAATACCTAATGGTGATGATCCTTTTGTTTTCAATAATATCCATTGATTTTCTTTCATTAGATAAACATATTGATTGGATGAATAACCATTTTGTGGTGAATAACCACCAATTAAAATCAAAGCATCTTGTTTTGATTGACCAAGTTGAATTCCAGTTAATGTATGACCAATTAATGGTGGTGGTTTCGAATCGGCGGCTGTCAAATTGATCCATTTGATTAAATTATTTTGATCATGATCAAATATGAATGAAGCTGACCAAAATTCCACCAAAACTTGATTAGTATGCAAATCAACGCCACCATAAACATAAAGTTTATCATCGATCATTGTTGATGCATGAAGATAACGATTTGTGGGAAAATTTTTTCCATTCTGGTTATCTAGTTGAATCCAACGATCATCATCGAATGAATATAATGTTAAACAAAGATTCAAGGTATGAATATGACCACCAATAAATATTAGATGATTATTAAAATATTCAAGTTGATGAGAATTTTGTGGCCATTTTGCATCATTTGATGATGAATTATTTTCCATCGATTGATATGATGCATTGAATCCTTGCTGCTGTTCAAAGTTGTAATCAGTTTTATAAAGTATGGTTGCAATACCAGTATTGGCAATCAATTTTAAATCATTCGACTGCTGCTGTTGACCACAAATTGATGCTAAAATTCGATATTGATTCGACAGTGATTTTTGATTTTGTAGAATAAAATCCGGCACACCATCGTAAATGATCAATGTACTGTGTGAACAATTTAATTTCCATAATTTGAATATGGTAATTTGCAATGATGGCTGATTCCTCAACGAATGATAATCAGGACCAGTCGATATAATCCACATACAATGATGATGATTGATTGTTGATGATGATTCGATTTTTTTCATTTTCGATACATATGATCGTTGATATGATCCAAAATAACCAAATGTTGCATTCAAAATCAATGCTTTATTTTGACATTGTTCGAAACAAATACCACCATTTTTTGGTTGACCATAATAACCGGTTGAACAACGATTACAATTCGATCCTTCAGTATTATTCCGGCAAAAACAATAACCATTTTTTGGATGACATATTCCACGTTCATGATCACCATGTCCATTACAATCACAAGGTAAACATCGACCATTACCAACAACTGAATTATCTTCATAAGTTCCTATTGCACATTTTGTTTCACGTTTAAAAACATTATGATAATGATGATGATCAAAATCTAATCTTTTCATCATTATGGTTCGTATTGGTAATCGTATAATATGATCAATAAAATTATTGTTAACAAATGACAGATCAAATGTTGAATTGAGCAAATTATTATCATTATTACCATTACGAAGATAAATACGAAGAATATTATTATCAAATGTTTGTGATCCAAGTGGATGATGTATGAAACCGAAAATTCGTATCATTTGTTCTGAATGGAAAATTGTTGATCGTTGTTTTTCGATTATCATCTCATCTGGCATCGAAATATTTGGCACATTAAAATATTTACATATGGTCGATTCGGATGAATTCTGATGACCATGATCATCATAGATGCTATGATTTATCTTTGTGACTAGAATTTCATCACGAATTTGGCCATAATATCCACCAAAAATGAATAGAAAATTCTTTCGTCGTATCATTGTATGTGATGATATTGATTTGAATGGAAATTGATTATGATCATCATACATAGTCCAATATCGATATTTCAATGAAAACAAATAGATTTTTGTACCATCATCATCATCCTTATTATCACAATCATTTTCAATGAATCCACCAAAAATCATTAGATAATCATTATCGAGAAGTAACATTGAATGTAATGCACGTTTTCGTGGAATAAGATTTTGATCATGATAACGATAACGTATTATGGACCAATAATTATCATCAACATTATATTGATATAATGTATTTTGTAGTTGATTATTATTCATATCGATTCCACCAAATATCAATATTGAACGATTATAAAAAATGGCAGTATGTGCTGCTAATTTTCTTCCTTTGTTCAACGATTCCCATTGATTATTCAATGATGATAAAAGATTAATTCGATAAATATTGGATGAAATTGATGAATTTTCAAAACGACCACCATGAATATAAAGCCATTGTTGATCAACAATAATTGCTACATGAAATGCAATCGGTGGAATTTGAAATATTGTTTGCGGCTGAATCCAATAACGTTCAACAAGATTATAAATCCAAATATCATTAAATTGATGACCATCGGCACCGATTCCACCGAATATTATCAATGAATTGTTAACGATATTCATTGTATGACCCCAACGTGGTTTTGGTTGTTTATAATTTGTACGATAATTGTTGTAAGTATTTTTGTTGTTATTAATATCACAGTCAGTTAAATTGATCCATTCATTTTTTGTTATTGAATATGATAATAGATCAGAATGAATTGTTTCATAATTACGTCCACCAAATATATAGATTTGATCGGTACGATCATCATAAACTGATGCATGTGATGCACGAGCAGAAAATAATTGATGATTGGAAAATAATTTTGTCCATTTGGATTGTTTTGAATCATCATCATTGATGTTGATTTGGCATGATGAACCAATATGATTTGGTGGACAATTATTATTGATCGTTATATCAGAATGATCACAAGCATTACCATAATAATGATCATTACATTTGCAATGATTTCGAATACATTGACCATGATTTGAACAATTTAATGGACATTTTGTAAATGAATATTGCAATATAAATGTAGGTAACAATAAATCAAATGATGAATGATGATGATAAATCATTAATAATCGATTACCATTACTGATTAATGGTTTTAATTGTGTGGATTGATTACAACAAGGGCCACGAATATTAGCTAAAAGATTATCTTCAAATGAATCACCATCAAAAATATAGATAATATCATTATTTGAATTACAACCGGTTAAATTTATCCATATAAAATGTAGATTTATAAATTTATTATCAACATCATTTGTTTCGAATAGCCATTCACCATCACCATCATTAACATTATCATTGGTTATTGTACCGAATATTGTTTCGTTTCCCGTTACAATTATACGATGATTTGATATTGCATACGATGAATGATTTAATAAGAATCGAAAACTAAACCAAATGAATAATGATAAAAGAAAATTCGATTTTGCAAACGATTTCGATGAATATTCATTCATTTCTTATATATCCAAACATATGAAAATGATATGATCATATTGAATTCTTTTTCCGGTAGAACAAAATGAAATCAATGAATTTTTGATGATTATCCACGAGGTAAGGAATTTTTGCAAAACAAAAAAAATTGAAAATAAAACCCGCGATTCCTATATGAGACGAGTCAAAACAAACGCGGGTAACCCAAACAACAAACGAAAACCAAAATGTTCCAGAAACGTTATGACAAAAAAAAAAAGAATCCAAGAATCGATCCGTACATAAAAGACGTTACCGAATGATTTTATTTTTTCAATTTTATTTTATTTGAAAAGTGGTTAAATTTGTAGAAAAAAAATTGGTAGATTCAATAATAATCAAGGTAATAATAATTAGAAAAAAAATTGTCACATCAAAAAATTCAATAGAAAAAAAAATTGATTCAAAAATGAAATAGACTAGTTGTGTATAAAGATGCTTTTTTTTGATTATTATTTTTTCGTTTTGTGAATTCTCGTTTTGAAAGAAAAGCTACCACACATGGATTTTTTGGCTAGCGAAAACTTGTAGTATGTAATGTATGGTTGTTGTTGTTGCGTTTGTTTAGGAAAAGTAAACAACAAAAAAAAACGCTAAACTTCGGTCGTATCTTCAGGAACACCTTGTGTTGCAATCAAATAATTTGATGCTTGTCGTATATTCCAATTAAATTTTGTTAACATTTTTGACCAATCACAATCAACATTAATATTATGGCTTCGTAATTGTTGTCGTAATCGCTAGTGTTTTCAAATAATGAAAAGAAATTTAGTAAACGAAAAACAAATTCTACTCATTTTCAACAAAAAAAAATACTTACAATACATTTGATAGCTTTATGTATATCCCAATCGGTTGAATCGAGAATTTTAGCACATTCTTCGGCAGTTAAATTTATCTGTTTTTTTATATAAAAAGTTTAAATTAAAGTAAGTTAGAAAAATAAAGATTTCCTTTATTACATACCTCATTTGAAAGAACTTTTTGCATAACACGAACTTCATC
Source organism: Dermatophagoides pteronyssinus (assembly GCF_027571235.1). Taxonomy (NCBI): domain Eukaryota; kingdom Metazoa; phylum Arthropoda; class Arachnida; order Sarcoptiformes; family Pyroglyphidae; genus Dermatophagoides; species Dermatophagoides pteronyssinus. Next base: position 435,380 of record NW_027461543.1, read on the forward strand.
ACTATCAATATTTCGATGTCTTGGTATAGGTGGAGGTGGTTGTGTTGGTGGATTCGATAATTTCAATGAACTTTGACTTTTTAATGACTTTTCCATTGATGATGATGATGATGATAATGTGGTTGATGGTGGTGGTGGTGATGGTTTCGACATTGTCGATTGACTAATAACATTTATCGTTTGATTGGTTGGTTTAACATCAGCAACAACATTATCAACAACAACAACATTTTGTACTGGATTCGAATCTTTAATCTGACCGGTACTACCAACAATACCATTCGTAAATGTTGAAACTGATGATAATTTCATTGGTTGTTGCTGTTCAGATTTGTTTTCCTGATTTACATTTTTCGATTGTTGTTGTTGTTGAGGTATAGTGTTTGTCGACGACGATGAAGAAGATGATATAATCGTTGTCGATGGTGGTAAATACGACGATGATGATGATGACGAACAAGCCAATTTAATATTATCAAATGCTTTTTGTATTTCACTTTCCAATGATTCGGTTAAATCATCCGATCTATATATGTGTTGAAATAGAGGAAAAAAAGAAAGAAAAACATTAACGAAAATTCAATGAAAAAATCACGTACAAATATCTTCTTGTCGGTGGTTTTGGTGGCGGCTGTGGCATTGTTGTTGTTGATGATTTATTACAATCATCATCTATTTCAACAGCATCAAAACTTTTACTAAAATGATGTTGATTTGTTTTTGATAAAAATGTAGCTGGTACTTGTGGACATGATACTTGTTTTAATACAGGAACATGATGATGATGTCTATGACCCGATGATGATAATTCATATGGTTGTTGTTGTTGATGATGATAATTACCATCAACATTATCACCAACACCAGTAATCATATGATTTTGATAGTTACCATTATTTAATTTATCTGATAATTCAGCCGGTATTATTAATGGATGACGACGTTGATGTGTTTTCAATTGTATCAAAGGTCGATTACGATCTCTTGGTGGTAATGGTAATGCATTTGGATTTTGTTGTTGCTGTATCATTATTGGTAGCATTTCACCACCAATATTATTTGAATTTTCCAATGGTAATCTTGATGATGCAACTCTTGCTAAACCGGCTGTCTGTGCTGTTGTTGGTAAACGTGGCTGTGAAAATGATCGATTACCACGTATTTTTGGCCGTAATACATTACCGATTCCGGCTGTACGTAACATTCGTAATGGATTATTTTCATTACTTGGATCATCACCATCATTCTGATCATTTTGATGATCAACATTAAACATTGTTGAATTTGATGTTTGATCTATGGTTGTCGATTCTTTGTTCGTCGTTGTCGTTTGAGGTAGTGATGGTACATTATTAACCGAACAACCAACACCTTTATCAACCAATGACATATATGCTTCTTTAGCAGCCGGTGTAATACTTTCAATTATATTTCCAATTGATTCTGTTTCTTCACTAAATGTACGACGTTCATTTTTTGGTGAACGATGATGATGATGATGACCAGTAACTGGAAATTTAAATGAAAATTTCCGTTGTTTATTCGGTGAATTTGGTGTTTTTGGTGAATCATTTTTAGTCAAATCTAAATCATCTTCCATCATTGTACGATTAGCAATATCTTTTGCCATTGCAATTGCTGAATCTAATTCATTTTGTTCTGCTTCGGATATTGGTTTTACATTCGATTTATTTTTTTTCATTTGATTTGATTCTTTACACATTTTTAAATTCAATTCACGAACTTCATTTTTAACATTAATACTATTTTCATTGATAGCTGTTTCACAATCACCAGCATCATTATTTAAATCTGGTTTTATATGATCTAATTCACGGAATACTTCTTCCATTAATGATGGACCAAAATCCAGAATCTGATGTTGGAAGGATGAAAATAGAAAAATTCAAAAATTTTTTTTTGTCATCAAAAACAAACAGACAAAACTAACCTCAAATGGTGGACTTTCCAATGCACCCAAATCATCATCATCATCATCATCATTATCATCACCATTATTATCATTATCGCTTATTTCATGATATTCATGTGATGAATTTGAATATATTGCTTTTGAATCGATTGATGATTTTCGATTTTTTGATTGAAAATTCTGTATTGGACCTGATATAGTTAATTTACGATGATTTGATTTCGATGATTTCGAATCCATTACATCATTATTATTCAATATTCCATTCGATTTTGATGATGGTTGTTGTTGTTGTACATGATGATATTTACCATCAAGAAATGAAACATCACCGAAAAAAATACCATCAGCACCAACATGACCAGTATGTTTAAGATCACCTTGTGGTCTTGAAATCATTTCTGGACAAAGACGTTGATGCTGTTGATGATGATTATGATGATGTTTTCTTTGTCCATGTGGTGAATGGCTATATAAACCACCACCACCATGGTTATTATTTGAATGATGATTCTTAGTTGATTCTAAAAATCCACGTAAAAATTTTGATGAATGTTGTAATACAGTCGATGCTATTGATGATGCTGAATGTGAATGTGAATGATGATGATTCGAATGATGATTTTGGTGATGGTTACCATTAGTATTTCCCGATCCACCATTACTACCGTTACCACCAGAAAGTAATGATTGAACAAATGATGAACTTGATGATGATGATTGATGACTATTTTGTTGATTATGATTAGTTGATGATGAAGATGATGGTAAATTTTGTCCCAGATAAGCAACAAAATCACTTGGATTTATTAGACCAGTTTTACGTTCATTTGTAACTGCTTTCCATAACATTATACCATTGTTGTTGCTTGTAGCTTGATCCATATTATCATTATCATTATCTTTATCAATAACAGTGACAATATCACCAGATTTATATGAAAGATAATCAGATTTACACATCGGATTATCAGAATTTTTTATAGCTTGTAATAATTCTGGTTTACAATCTGGTAAAAGATTTATGATTTCGGAAAATTTTGGCCGTAAATTTGGTTCATGTTTCCAACAATTCAACATTAATTGATAATATTCATTTGGACAACATTCTGGCCGTTCTAAACGTTGATAATTTGGTATATCAATTGCTTCCAATATTTGTTGTCCAGTTAATGCTGCCCATGGTTGAAAACCAAATGAAAATATTTCCCATAATGTAACACCATATGCCCAAACATCAGATTGTGATGTAAATTTTAAATAATTTATACATTCAGGTGCACACCATGCAATCGGTAGTTTAAGATTAACATTAAAATTACTTTGATAATAATCTTTACCAACACCTAATGCACGTGATAAACCAAAATCGGATATTTTTATTTTAGTTTTATTAAAAACTAAAATATTACGTGCAGCAAGATCACGATGAATCAGGCGTTTTGATTCCAAATATGCCATACCATCGGCAATTTGTTGTGCAAATAAACATAATGATATTAATGGAAAATGTGTTATTAATGTTGATTCTTTTAAACATTCTAACAGTGAACGTAATGGCGCTAATTCGGTTATCAACATAACCGATGGTTCCAATACAACACCATATAATTGTACAATATGTTCATTTGATATTGAATGCATTATGGATGCTTCTTTTAGAAATTCTAACCGTGAATTTTCTAATCGTACAGCTGATAAACATTTGATGGCCACCTGGATACGTTGTCCATCTTTATTGGTCCAAACACCTGCGATGATGAAAAATTAGTAAAGAAAATGAAAAAAAACATTCGAAATGACATTACCTTGTTGTACAACACCAAATTCACCGATACCCAATTCTTTATTAATCACCAATGAATCGATTGATATTATATGTCGATAACATTGTTGTTGTTGCCGGTTACCACCGATCATTTGATGATCAGCGTTCGATGATGTTGATTCATGTTGTTGATGATAATTACCATTACCATTACTATTATTATTCAACATCATTAATGATTGATTTGGATGACAAATTTCCAAATTATTATTATTATTATTGTTGTTGTTGTTGGCATTATTCTTATTATTTGAGCTATTATGTCGATGACGACGATATGTATCATAAATGACTTTCATTTTTTGTTTTGGCTATTTTTTCGTTTGTTTCCGAATTAAGATTCTTTTTTGTTTTTGATCGATTGATTGTCCGGTGGGATGAGAGATCGTCGATTAAAGAGATTTTTGGTTGGTTGGTTTGTTTAATCAAATTTTGGTCGAAAGTTTGAAAAATTGTTCGGGTCGCATACAAAAAACATTTGAGCAAATTTTTTGTTTAGATAGAAAATTATCAAAGAAGAAAAATAATTTTAGAAAAAAAAAATTAAACCGAAAACAATTATTGATGATGATGATGATGATTTAGCTGAATGAATAACCGATTGAATGGATTATGGATGGATGATAATTGTTTGTTTGTTTGCTTAATGAAAAAAGGAATGAATGAAAAAAAATTCATTCCATTCATTTAAAACCCATTCCATTCATGTTGATTGTTTTTTCTTTTTCAATTTCAAAATGATAATCAGCAGAAAAACCTCTCTTCTCTTCTCGTCAACAACAATAATCTATTTCAGCATTTGAAAATTGTCAAGATATTGCTGCCATCATTAAAATGATGATGATGATGAAAAGTTTCCTCCCTTATTGATCAGTAAAGAAGACGATGAAAAAACATTCCACCGAAAATAGTGGTTCCAAGAATAATGGAATGGCGTTGTTTGCTTGCTTGCTTGTAGTTTTTTTATTTGGCACACAATTTCAACAACAACAACAACAGAAACAGAAAAACACAGACAAAAAAATGATCCGCGCAGATTTTTTTTGTTTTCCCAAAAAATTTCGTTATCGCGGACAATCCTCGATGTTTACAAAAAAATCGGGGAAAGACATTCATACGAGGAAAACATTTAAGAGCAAACATATATTGCGAGAGAGAGAGAGAGAGAGTGAGAGATTATTGAATCTGGAATGGATAATGGAAAATGTTGATGATGAATGATCAAGAGAAGAGAAGAGAAAAGGGCAGCAGTAAAATCATCGACCACCACCACCACCACCACCAAAATAAAGAAATGAAAGAAGCAAAGTTCATCAACTTTCAACTTTTTTTTTCCTCCGTCGTCCCCCTCTTCTTCTCCTCCTCCCAAATAGATCTGCTGAATGCAGACAGACAAAACTTTCTCTCTCTCTCTTAGTAACTTTCACTGTTTTATATACCACTACTACTGATACGATATGCTACTACAATAATAAGGATTCGAATTCGAATCGAATGGATTTTTTTTGTTTGAATTTTTTTTTTTTGAAAATTTCTCAATGAATTGTAATTAAATTAGATTTAATTTAATTTGTTTTCGTTTTATCAATGAATCATCATCATCAATAATTGATTTAAATTATTATTCAATGATTCATTGATTATGAAAATAAAAATTTTATTTATAATTTAATCAACTAGACCGAAACGAAATTCAATTAATCGAACCAGAAAAAAATTCAAACCAATCATCAATAATAGTCATCAACCTAACCTCACTCAGCTATGAATCACAGTCATCAACCTAACCTCACTCAACTATGAATCACAGTCATCAACCTAACCTCACTCAACTATGAATCACAGTCATCAACCTAACCTCACTTAACTATGAAACACAGTCATCAACCTAACCTCACTCAACTATGAAACACAGTCATCAACCTAACCTAACACAACTATATGTCATATTAATGTCGAATTTTGTTTTCTTTGAAAATCTGGACATTTTTTTTGCGTTACAAAAAAATGATAATTTTTTACAAATAAACAAAACAAACCGACAAACCATAATCCACCACCAAAAAAAAAGAAAAGAAACATAAATATAGAGAAAAACATTATTTATTTAATAGATTCTATTTCGGGATTTTCAACCACAACCAACAAGAAAAAAACACCACCAATCAATTTAAAACGTTATTATGATGATTGTCCTTGAGACTTTTGTTTGTTTCTTGGTTGGTTGGTCGGTTTAAATGAATGAAAAAAAATTCGAAAAAATGGATGTGGTTCGAAAGCAATAACAGCAAGAAAATCCTTGAAATGTTTGTTATTTTTTATTTATGGTTACTGTTGTCTATGCTCGAAATGTGATTTGGATAATAAATTTTTCTTTTTTTTTCTGATGAAATAATGATGATGATGAAACCCGATGAAAGAGTTCAATGTCATTTTCATTTCAAATTGTTTGGTGACAAAAATTTTCTTTCTCTTTTTTTTCGCTGTTCAAATCGATGATTGATCGATTGATTGATTTAAATTGATGTTTTGATGATGACAACAACAACAACTTTCAAAGATTTTTCAAAATTGAAAATAACAACGTTTGTCACATGTTTGTTTTTTTTTTTGAATTCAATTTCGTTTTGCATTTTGCAACCTATTTTGGAAAATTGATTTGCAAAAATTGTTTTCAAAATCCTCAATGATTATGTAGAGCACTAGATGGCAGCATAGTGTTTAAAAATTGATTTTTTTCAAATTTTTTTTAAAAAATTGAGATTTTATTATTATTTTTACAACAAAAAAATATAAAAATGATAATTAATAAAAAAAAATTGTTAGTTTCTTCTTTTTAAAAAAAAAAATTAAATACAGAGAAAAATGCGAAAAAAAATATTTTCAAATGTTTAAACGGGCATGTTTCCAGCAGCCTGAAAATGTTGTTTACAATAAATAATTTTAAGAAAATGGGGTCTGGTTGTTGAGCAGCGTTGAAGATCGGTCGTTCATCGATCATTAATGACGATCAGAATTTTTTGATTTTCTTGATGACCAACTTGTACCGCTAAATGAATTTCTTGATCGACCTGATCCACGTGAATATCCGGACCTAAAAAATTGAGAAAATCAAGTTAACCCTGAATTAATCCATCACCACCGCTAACATACCAATCATTATTAGGATCATGAGCTTTGGCATTAGCAGCAGCAGCAGCCGCTACAACAGCCGCTGCAGCCGATGAATATCTTTCCGAATATGGTGGACTATGTGGTGGATTCATTAATGCTGATGCACCATCCGGTGGTGATATTTGTCTACTTTTTGCCGATATTTCTGTATGTGCTGAACGACCATCCAATATACTACCATTACGTTTGAATGAATTCATACTTTCCATATAATCACCATTTCTATTTTAATGAAAATCACCATTAAAAAACATTGAAAATAATGAAAAAAGAAACAGATAACCTTACCCAAAACCTTCACAAGAATAATTGGAAATATTACCAACAGGTATACCACGACTACCATATATGGATTTTGGACCAGCCATTAATGGATTTTTAATATTATAAAGATTTTGTTGTTCCCATGTTGTTTGTCGTTGACGAATTTTTCTGTTAAAAACCAATTTAATGATAAAATTGCAACCAAGGTTGTATCGTGATAATTACCTTTCTTTACAAGATGAACAAAGTAAAGCAATAGCCAAAACTGTACCCAAGAAAATAACCGATGATAATGCAATGATTGCAATTTCGGTAGCACCCATTTGACTGATTTTTTCCTGTACAGTAACACCCTGTATCCTTCGTATACGAAATGAACGTAAATTTTCAACAATTTGTTGAGAATTTTTACGAAAAACACTGAAAAACAAAAATGGAAAAATTATTTCAATTTTTCAAAAAAATTTCCCCAATCAATCAATCAATCAAACTTACTCAAGCAATGTTTCCGTATCGACAATTTCATTATTATTTTTATTAACTGCATAAAGAAAAACATCGGTTGAATGTGTTTCCTGTATATCACCTTCCAAATGTGGACCTAATTTTGCTAATTTTACATCAAAATCAGTTGTATTACTTAGATATTCAATAATATCCGGGTATTTTTTCTCAATCATTATCGGTTCTCGATCGGCAACAAATAATATCATTTTGGTTTCAGGTAAAACATGAATCTATGAAAGTTTGTGGGAGAAAAAAAATTTGTCAAAAGTCAAAAGTCAACGAAAATAATCGTCGATTTTTTCACTTACAAAAACAGTTGTTGTTGCTGAATTACCATTTTCACTACCTTCACAATCGGTTGCTTTAACATCAAAACCATACATTTTACCACCATCCAGATTAAATGTAACCATTGAACGAATATCACCATTTAATGGATCAATATAAAATTTTGTATGTGAATCATCACCACGTGATAATAATTCATAACGAATGGCTGAATTAATACCAACATCAGCATCTTTTGCCTATTTTTGAAAATGCGAAATACATTCAGAATCGAATCGAATCGAATCCAAAAAATCGAATGCTAAGAAACTTACATTAACTTTTACTACTTTAAAACCGAATGATGCTTCAAGTGGTATTGCAGCAACAATTGGACGATCATTATTATCAAATATAGGTGAATTATCATTTTCATCCATAACATGTATAACAACTAATGCTTCATCATAAGCAAGATGATTATTTTGATTTTCAGTTGTTGTCAAATGTTGATATAATGCTTGATGATGATAATGATGTTGTTGTTGTTGATTTTGATCAATAATAGTAGTAGAAATATCACGACCAACACGACGATGATGTATGACATTTTCTGCTTTTATTTTCAAATGATATACATCTTTTTTTTCACGATCTAAACTTTTCATCAATAAAAGTCGGCCATTTTCATGCTCTATTTTGAATGTTCCTATTGAAAATCGAATGAAATGAAATCAAATGAATGAAAAAACAAGGTAAACAAATAAAATTACCTCGATAATCAGATCCAACAATACGATAGTGTGGTGATTTTCTAGCAATTTCATCCGTTGAATTTAGATCAATCAATAATATTGGTGTCAATTGATTTTCTTTAACTTGTACTTCATAAAGACGTTGTGGAAATAATCGTACACCTTGTCCAGTACCAACAATTATATTGACCTATTGTTTGGGTTTGGGGGGTTATTTCATGAGAAAAAAAAAGGAAAATTCAATTCAATTTTCAATTTTCAAAATAATAATAATAATCCAAACATACTTCAGCCGTATCAGATTTAGGTGGTTCACCATCACTATCTTCTGATTTAACAATCAATCGATAATGATTACGATAATTACTATCCAATGGTTTGACTAGTTTAATTTTACCACTATTTTTATCTACAGAAAATGTATCGATCTCATCGGAATCTATTTTATTTTCACATGAAAAATATCGATGAAAATGATAAATAAAGGGGAGAAGAAGAAATTGAAACATGTCATTAGATTTGTCAATTTTCAAAAAGATTGATCAATTGATACATACTAAGTAGATAATATTTAAATGGACCATCACCGGCATCTAATTTATAAACAATATCACCTGGTTTAGCATTTTCAGCAACTTCAACAGTATAAACTGCTTTAGAAAAATCTGGTACTGAATCCGGTGTATCCGCAACAGTAACCCATAGTTTTGCTGTTGATGATAAACTTGGTGTACCTTTATCATATGCAATAACAGTTATATTGTAGAAATTTTTCTCTTCAAAATCTAATGTTGATAATGTCCAAACAGTTCCATCTGAAAATACAAAATAATCCGATTAGTTTGGTTTGATTTGGTCATTCAATCGAAGTAATCATTACCTTTTCCATCGATATAGAATTTATTATCATGACCGGCACCTAATTTATAGAAAACTTGTCCATTTTCACCTAAATCCGGATCAAATGCAGCAATCTGTGTAACTTTATGACCAGGGTCTAAATTTTCCGGTACATGTGCCAGATATGGATCCGTATAGAAACGTGGTTTTTCATCATTTTTATCCAGCTAGAAATAAAAAGAGAAAAGATTTTTCCAAATTAAAAAATTAATTTTCAAAACAACAAATTTCACAAATAAAATTGATGGTTGTTGTTTGCATAATAGTCAAACAACAACAACAAACAAAAATCAAATAAAAATCGATTTTTATTTGCTTGAAGTAATACTTACAATAGTAATTTTAACTTCAACAGTTGAATTGCTTGGAGGCTCACCATAATCCAATGCCTATTAATAGAAGCAACAAAAAAAACAAAAAAACAATGGCAATCATCAGTAAGTAATCATCAAAGATATTCACAAACAAGAAGCAATGATTATTGATGAGGATGATCATTGTATAATTCAAAGATCATCATCATCATCATTATTCAAATCATCAATTGATCGAACGAAATGAAATGAATGATATACGAACCGTTACTTCAAATGTATAGATTTCTTTTTGTTCACGATCAATAAAACCTTGTGCAAATAATTCACCCGTATGTACATCGATTGAAAATGGAAAATCTAAATTTAACAGAAAAATTTTTGTAAGTAAATATAGCCGAAAAACAAACAAAATCAAACAATTTTGAATGGGTGAATAAATCATTAATTCAAATAAACAAAAAACGAAGAAAAACATTACCTGATGCAACATTTGATGATATCAAATATTCAACTAAACCATTTCGGCCAATATCTTCATCTCTAGCCCTTAAAACACCTAATTTCATTTTATCATTTGTATAATTATTTTCAACAATATTAAATGTATATGATGAATGATCAAATGTTGGTTTATGATTATTAACCTGCCCGAACAAAACAAAACAAATTAAATTAACAAAATTAATCGGAAAATTTAACCAAAAAAAACCAAACATACATCAATAATGGTAACATTAACAGTAGTACGTGCCGATAAACCACCACCATCAACAGCCGATACATTCATAAAATAAATGGTACCCGGTTTCAGTGAACCAACGACAAAAATCTCACCGGTTATACGATCAATACGGATATCACCATTGCCACCACCAGTTATATAATATTGTATACGGGAATTTTGCCCCTCATCAATATCCGTAGCACGAACTTCAACAACTTTTGAACCGGGTTTGGCAATTTCCGGCAACAGTACAAACAATGGTCCATGTTGAAATTGTGGTGCATTATCATTTTCATCTTCAACTTGAATGAGAAGATCGGTTGCCGAACTTAGTCCACCCATATCTTGTGCAATAACTTTAAATTTATATGATGAACGTATTTCACGATCTAATATTTGTTTTGAATCTAACGGGGTGAAGATAACTGAACCTGAATTCATAATGCTAAACATTTCAGCGCCATCACCCGATAATGAATATTCAATCATTGAATTATTACCAATATCATTATCGATTGCTTTAATTATTGGTACAATATTTACAGTTGTACCTGGTTTTGAATTTTCTTTAATCGTACCGGTATATGAATGTGGAAATGTTGGCACCTGATCATTTTCATCCAAAACATCAATAATTACTTCACTAACACTAACTTTAGTTGTAGGGTGTTTTTCTTCAATCTTAACAGTGAAAACATATTTATTACGTTTTTCACGATCCAAACCAATTCGGGTATAAATTTCACCATCCGATGTTATATTAAAAATTGATCGCATTTCAGAATTTATAATCGTATAACGTATCGAAGATTTAACACGATGTTTCCTTGGTTTCAAATCAACTTTACCGACAAAATAATTTTTCAAATTTTCTCGTATTTCAAAACGATAATAAGCTTGTTCAAATCTTGGATCACGTTCTTCAGCTTCATTAACAATAATATTCAACAGTGTAGATGATTTCCATATTCCATCAAAAACTTCAACCGTAATGGAATATTGTTGACTTTCACTTACATCCAATTGCCTGGATACATTTACAATACCATTCACGGGATTGATTGCAAACGGAACTGAACCGGTATTTTTTGAAAATGAATAAACCAAATTTGTTTGTGCAGCAGAATCAGCATCGGTTGCATGCAATTCTGTTAGAATCATTCCAACAGCTGAATCTTCTGATATAAAATGATAATAAACTTCTTTTTCAAATTTTGGTGGTGAATCATTAATATCCTGTATGATAACGGCAACCATTGTTTTACCAATTCTAGGTGGTTGACCTTTATCTTTTGCAGCAATAAATACCAGATGTAATGCAGCTTCAGGTACATTATATTTTTCACGATCTAATTCAGAAACTACAGTCAACAATGGTCCACCTTCATCAACATCCAAACGAAATTCACCATTTGAATTTCCATCAACAATATAAACTTCCATTTGACGATTAATACCATCATCATAATCAACAACAGGTAAACGTAAACGTGTACCAATACTTGTTGGACCTTCAGTAACATTTAACATGAATGTTTCATTTAAAAATGTTGGTGTCCAATCATTTTCATCCAGGATAATTATATGAACACTTGTCCAACCAGTATTATTAGCTGAATCGATAGCAACAATTTTCAAAACATGTGCAGGTGATTTTTCTCTATCAGGTGATTCATTTACCGAAATAACACCAGTTTTTGTTTCCATATGAAACAATCGATCATTATTACCGGCAACAATAAAATATTTAAGTTTACCATCATCACTTTCATCATTATCTTTTGCATTTAATGTTGTTATTACATGACCAACTGGGGTATTTTCTTTTAATTCAACCAAATATTCTGATTGTGAAAATATTGGACTATTATCATTAACATCTTCGATCAGGATTTTAACCCGTATGTTGGCCGTACATTTTGCATTCGATGCTGATATTGATAATGTATAAATTCCTTGTAAAAATTTTGCCATACGATCACGATCGATTGATCGTTTTATTTTCAATGTTACATTTCTTGGTATATCATTATTTTCACCACTATTTCCACCTGTACCAACCGTATCAATATAGAAATTATCATTGGAATTATCTTCAGTAATTTGATATAGAATATTCTGCCCGGAATATTTATTCATATCAATCAACATTAAATCATTGATAACAATCATATCGACTGGTGAATTTTCTTCAATCGATGCATAATATTCACTGAATGGAAATTTTGGACATTTTGTATTCATTTCGGATAAACGAATAACAACACTTGCTTCGGAATATCGTTTCATATCCAGTTTATTATGTGCCAAAACAATAAAATGATATGTACTTTCACGTGGATTTATATATTCAATACGTTGTGTAGAGAAAATTCTACCGGTATCATGATCGATTGTAAATTTTTTAATCAAATTTGATGATGATGATGATATATTATACCAAATCTGACCACCGCTTGGTATTTTTGCTTTTGGCACCAGTACCGTACGGCCTGGTTCAACAATATTTTCCAATTGTATTGAATATTGTGTTGAAGTGAATAATGGCATTGTTTCTTCAACATGATCATTATAAACTTCAATTTGTAAATCAATTGAACTGGATAATGGATTTTTTCTTGCTTGATCACGTACAATAATTTTAAATAAATCATGATGTGGCATTAATTTTTGCCGGGCAAATATTTGTCCATTATGTGGATTAATTTGAAATAATGGATTTGGTGGTTCAATTGAAAAATGCAATACATTATTACCTTGTTCATCACTATCCAAATCGATTGCCTGTACAGTGTAAATGATTTCTTCATTTGGTGATACTGATTGTGGTATACGTATAACTTTTGGTATTGAAAGTATTTCTGGTTTATGATCATTTTGATCAATAACTTTAATCTGTACAACAGTCATTATAAATTGTGAATCTTTTGCTTCATCTCTTGCTTCAATATTTATTTCATGATATCTTGCCTGTTCATAATCTAATGGTGCAATCAACATTATTTGTCCAGATTCTCTATCAATACGAAATGCAGAAGGATTTGTTGATTTTACAATACGATAATTAATTTTACCAGCTTTTCCTTGATCAGGATCTTGTGCTTTTACTGTTACAATGGCAATACCGGATAAATTCTCTTCAACTTCAACTGAATAGAAAAATTTTTCAAATTTTGGTGGATGATTATGAGTGTTTGATGATCTTACAACCAAAATTGCTTTACCAATATTTGGTGTTATACCATGATCTTGTGCAAAAACTTCCATTTCAAATGTAAAATTTTGTTTATTATTCGGGAAATTTGAAACCAAACGCACTAGGCCAGTTTTTGAATCAATTTCAAACATTCCATGTGTATTTTTTATCCAATAAGTAACTTCTCCGTTATTAGCCATATCAGGATCATTTGCATGAACTTGTATAACAGTTTGACCGGGGTGTGAATCATATGGTATCGATACAACATATTTCTGTTGTTCAAATAATGGTTGATTATCATTTTCATCCAATACTTCAATCGATATCGGTACTGTTGTTTCAAATTTTCCATCATTTGCAATAACAAAAAATTCATAACGATCTTGTTGTTCACGATCCAACAGTTTTCGTGTACAAAGATCACCTGTTGATTTATTTATTTGAAATGATTGACTATCACGATTACCATTGCTTAAAAAATAGCTAACATTATCCACTGAATCACCTGAATTGGCTTCAATTTTTAAAAAACAATAACCAGCCGGTTTATTTTCATTAATTGTTACCGTATATGATGGTTTATTAAAAATTGGTGGATGATTATCTAAAAATTTTTGAAAAAAAATTGAAAAAAGAAAAATTAAATTATCACAAAGGTAAAAAAGGAGATAAAGGTAAAAGGTATTTACGGCTATTTTAACTCCAAAAAAAAACTTACTTATATCTTTAACATCAATTGTAACAATAGTTAAACCAACTAATGGTGTTTGATGTGAATCTTTTGCCTGTACTAATAATGAATATTGTTTTTGTTTATCATAATCAATTAATGACCATTTTCCTTGATTAATACTAATTTGACCATTTTGTTCATCAATACGAAATAGATTTTGATCATTACCACCAACAATTGAATATGTAATTGTATTATTTTGTAAATCTTTATCCATTGCTTTCACTTGTATGATTGGTTTGGTTTCTTGACGATTTTGTTTTACCTTTTGTTCATCACCATTATCATCATTGATGGTATTGAATTCAAATACAGAACCAAAATAATTATTCGATGTAAACACTGGTGGATAATCATTACTTTCTTGTACCCGTACCACAATCTGTACACCAAGACTAAAATTCTGTGGTAAACCATCATCAGTTGCACGTACAATAAATTGATATTGTGTTTTACCATCCAATGGTTTTCGTACATAAATACGACCTGAATCTGATTCAATTGAAAAATATTGATAATCTTCATCATGTATTGAATAATAAACATTATTTCCATCATCATCGATTGCTTTCACCTGTCCTACATTTGTTCCTTCAACTGCTTTTTCCTGAACATGAAATTCATATGGTAAACCAATAAATTTTGGTGAAAATTCATTAATATTTGCTACATAAATATTAACTTTTGCCGAACTCCAACGTGGTTCATCACCACCATCCGCAACAATTAGATCAAATTCTAATTGATTTCTTTGTTCATAATCCAGTGGTTTATTCAATATTATCATACCGGTTGTATGATTAATAAAAAAATATGATACATCCAATTCATTTCCTTCAATTTTATAATAGGATATTTTTCCATTACGACCAGAATCATTATCGGTTAATTGATAAAATGGTGGTAATGATGTACCGGGTGGTAAACTTTCCGGTAATTCTAAACCATAACGATCTTCATTAAATTTTGGTGAATTATCATTCACATCGGTAATTTCAATAATAACCGGTACGGATGAATTAAATAGATTTATTGATGACATATCACGGGCATTGATTTTAAATTCAAATATTTTTTCATTTGCCGGTGGATCAAAATCAATCGAATCAATAACAATAATTTCACCAGTTTTTGAATTGATATTAAATTTTGATAGGCCATTAATCCCGTTAGGATTTTCCTGATTTTCACCACCACCACCACCATTATTATCATTTCGTTGTTCAGGAAATTCAATCCAATAAACAATATCCAATTCATCTGTTGAACGTTTTGGATTCGTAGCCGAAACGGAACCAATTAATTTTCCACGTGGTAAATTTTCCGGTATTTTATAATGATATAATTGTTGATCAAATTCAACAATTTCATCATTAATATCTTTAACATTGATTAATACTTCTACTGAAGGATTAACAATATCAGCTGAATTTGGTCCTTGAAATGGTCGAAGATTACGTGCAGCAATAAATAATTTATATTGTTGTTTACGTTCAAAATTCAAACGATCCGATGTTGTTATTAAACCATTATCCGTATTTATATTGAAAATATTATCTTCATTACCAGCAAGAATCAGATATTTTACAACAGCATTATCACCAGTATCCCGATCTAATGCTTGTATACGAAATATTTCAACAGGTGGATCAATTTCTTCTGCTACTTCAATTTCATATTGATTTTGTTCAAAATAAGGTGCATTATCATTAATATCTTCAATTAGGACAATGATTTTTGTACTACCACTTAGTTGTGGTGTACCACCATCATATGCAATAACAAGAAATTCTATTCTTGATTCTGTTTCACGATCTAATTTCGTTCGTGTTCGTATCATACCATTTTTTTGTTCAATAAAAAACAATTCATTTGCATGATCACCAATAATCGAATAATGAATTTCAGAATTTTTACCAGAATCACGATCAATAGCCATAACAGTACCAACGGTTACATTTGAACCTAATTCTTCAACAACAGTAAAATTATACAAATCATGTGTAAATTGTGGTGAATTATCATTAATATCAACCAAATTTACTAATAATGGTGCAACAGCCGTATTAATACCATCCGATACTTGTACTAATAAATCAAATGATTGTTTTGTTTCATAATCCAATACGGCTGATGTATAAATTTTACCAGTTTTTGAATCAATAATAAATTGTTTTTCATCATTCCCAGCAACAATAGAATATTCCAACATTGTATCCACTTGGTCAGCATCTTGTGCAATAATCTGTGTAACATAAGCACCTTCCGGCAATGATTCACCAACATATGCTTCGAATGGTGCACCAATAAATTCCGGTACACTATTATTAATATCGGTTATATTAACCCTAATGATAGCAACAGCCGTACGTCGTTCATGTATCATTTTAGCCATATCGGATGCAACAACAAAAAATGTAAATTGTCCAATCGGTGTTGGTGATTTACTGTTCATCGATGAAAATCTATCCGTTACATAAATGGAACCATTTTGTGGATAAACATCAAACGGACTATTTTGACTTAATGAATCATTTTGTTTATAGTAAATAATACGACCATTTTCATTAATATCACGATCACTTGCATAAATTGAACCGATTAATGTACCAGGTGATGCTGTTTCCAACACTGAAAATGTATAAACATTTGATGGAAAAAATTGTGGATTATTATCATTTGAATCTAATAATGTTATTTCCACAACACAGCTATTTGGTTCTTTATAATCAGGATCAACATTTGGTTTTTTTTCAATAGCCATTACTTTCAGTATGATTTTATCATTTAATTCACGATCCAATTTATTTGGATCTTTTACACTAATCCAACCAGTATATGGATCAATTTGAAATGCTTGTATTGGATCTTTTAATACATAACGAAATTCAGCATTTTCACCTTTATCAGCATCGAATGCTGATACTTGTACAATTGTAAAACCGGTAGGTAAATTTTCCATAACCGTTACATTATAGATAACGTTTTCAAATATTGGTGAATTATCGTTCTGTGTAAATTGGCAAAAGAAAGAAAGAAAAACAAACAAAACAAAACAAAACAAAGAAACCAATGGTGATGATTGCTCTACAAAAATAAACAAATACAAAGAAAGATAAGAGACAACTTACCACATCGATTATAAAAACATCCACTCTTGATGTTGCCTGACGTAATGGATTATCAACTTGTGATGCCTGTTGTTTAGCAAGAGACGAAAAAAAGAAAATCGAAATTTAAATAATGATCATTGTGCGTGTTTGGGTCAGTGGCGATGGCGATGGCGATGGTTGATCAAAACAATCGATGTTGTTGATAATGATGATTATCCATTGATTTTGTGGATAACCACCATAATCATGATGGTGGTGGTGGTTATCCACAAACATTTCTGGCCATTATCCTAATCATCATCAGCATCATTATAATAATAATAATAATCATCGTCGTCGTTTCGAAAGCAATCGATAATAACCACCACAAACATTCACCATCATTATTGACCCAAACCAAAAAAAAACATCGATGATTATTCCCAATGGTCAATAGTGATGTTATCATTAACCCCATAATAATAACAACAACAACAGGATGCTCATTTTGCAGAAAATAAAAAATCGAATGTTTATATAAAAGATTATTTCTACTGACCTGTATCTGTAATGTTAACATAGAACTGGACAATGATTCCAAATCAATCTCACGAACAAGAAATAATTCACCTGTTTGATCGTGCATTTCAAAAAATCCACCTTCATTTCCTATTGTATAAAGAGAGATAGAGAGGGACAATGTTTGAGGGGGGAAAAGGAGGGAAAAAAGAGTGAAAAAAATGAAAATGAAAATCTTTTTTTTTCTTCGAAGAATGCATAGAAAATCTTTCAAGAAACTTGCTCGCTTCTATTTCCACATCCACGACAACATTCTTTATGGGAAATTTTTTTCTGTTTTGAAAGATTCGATTTTTTGTTTTGTTTTGTTTTTGTTTTTTGATTGTAAACACGATTAATTTCATCGAGCGATTATGAATATCATTATCATTCAACAAAAAAAAAAGTATCGAAAACATCCAAAAATTCGTGCAAAATTTGATTCGCAAAAATGAAAAAAAAAATTGGATCAATTTTGATTAAGAACATTGAACATTTCTTCCCCTCAGAGGGAAAAAGAGAGGGAAAATTTGTCAAACAAATTCTCCATCAATGAATTGATTTTGATTTTCCCAAAATCAGAAATTCAGAAAAAATCAAAGTGTAGACGCCCAAATCAAATCAAATCAAATCAATCGATCGATTTTCAATCGACAAAAAAAAACTTGACAGATTTTTTATTGATGATTATACACCACCACCACCACTGACACACACGTGTGTATATCTGCCTATTTGATCTGTCCTGTGTTTTGCATTGATTTTTGCTTTGAATATTAAAAAAAAAAATCAATGCAAAAAAATTATTGGCAATCGATGATGATCGTTGACATGAGAAAGTTTATAACTTTGATCACGGTGAACAAAAATTCTGTGAATTTTTCAATTTTGTTTTTGGTTTGGTTTCACAGCCTTCTGAAACCTATCGATTGAAAATTTTGATTAAAAAAAGAGTTCTTTTTTTCTGGTTTATGAGAAAATTTCCCACCACCAACATTATTCTAGCTTAAATATGTCAACAACAAATTGAAAAATTTGTATAAAAAAACGAAAAGAAAGACATTGTTTCTACACAGAAAAGATCTAAATATCCAAATGAATATTAATTCACTGGCCTGGAGAGATATGCGAAAATTGATGAAAATGAAATGGACAACAAAAACAAAAAACAACAAAAAACTCATTACAATAACAATGGATTAACGAAGATGATGATGATGAAAAAAAGGTAAATATTGTCAAGAGTCATCATCTCATCCAGAAAGAAACATACAGAAAGATTAAATCAAATTCATTTTTGAAAAGCAAAGCAAAGCAAAAAAATTATTCAAAATGTTTTCATTTTTCCAAAAAAAAACATCTTGACTTATCATATGGAACAACATCTTCAAATGTTTTTCAACGAAAAAAAACGTATTTTTTTCACACGTACTACACACGTTTGATAAGCAACGATGATAGGATGCTTGAAAAAATGTTAAATGTGAAAAGTGATTATAACCATATTGGATCAGAAATTTTTTTTTCTGTGTGTGTTTCCAGCAAGAAGAAAAGGTAAACCGATCCAAATAAAGTCAGTTTTTGTAAATGTCCAATATGTTTATAATTTGTTTCAACAACAACAAAGATTGACTCAATTTATAACATTTTTTTTTGTTATTCCATTCATAAATTGCTCTGAATTTCAATCAATTTTTGTTCATTTTCATTTCATTTAATTTTTCATCACATTTTTGTTTTGTTTTGCGAATGATAAGATATTCATTTATTCAATGTTGAAAAGATTTTTCTTCTTTTCTTTCTTTTTTAGCTTTTCAAGATTGAATTGGCATCCAAAATAATGATAGTACACACAGAAAAATGAAACGTAAAATAGTTCGATTTTTTGCCAAAAAACCATAACATTTTTGGGTTTTAACGTCATCCACAAAATGTTATGGTTTTTTTCCTCAATATTTTATGGAAAACTGAAATCGTGAAATATTAGGATTTTTTTCCAGAATATTTCATGATTTTTGGCCAATCTTATACTCAGCCCAAACATTTCATGGATTTTTTGTTTTGCCCAAACATTTCATGGATTTTTTGTTTTGTCCCAATATTTCATGGATTTTTTGTTTTGCCTCAATATTTCATGAAAAATTTCTGGACTTAGAAAATTTTTTTCATTTTTGGATTAATCAAAATTTCATAATAAAATATGTACAATTTGACACTCGGCCAAACATATCGCGTTTGCAATGAATTTGCGAAGTTGGATCTACAAAAAAATGATTGATTTGAAACCACGTTTCAATGAGAATGGAATTCTATCCTATCCTATCTTCCGGTCAGAATAATCATACAGACAAAATGGATGTTTCCTAAGCAAATTTTTTTCAATAGGGCTAAAGAAGAAGGTATTGGATTGGATCTTCCTCCATTTGTCTACGATGAGTTCCAATCGAATTGACTAATATCTAATCTGGTTAAAAAATGTGAAGGGGTCAAATGCTGCAATTTGATCATGAAGCCAAAACTAGTGGCTGTTGTTAACTGGCTTTGTAAACAACTGTTAACCTAAAATTGCTTTTGAATATCTGATTGGATTCATGATCGATTCATGAAAAGATTTGGTAAATCGATGTTTGTTCGATTGAGCCATAACAATTGAACTTGAAATTTGAAACAATTCGCTAACATTCGAAACATTGTTAATAATTCAATTAAACAATTGAAATAATTCGAATCCAGCATTTTTGTTTTTAAACGAAGTTTTTGTTTTTCGTTTGCCATTTGACTATTTTTCGAATCCGAAAATATTATTTCGTGTAACGGCTCAAAGCATGGAAAAAACAATAGAAAGCGTTGTGGCTGGATAAGGAAATCTCCAACGGTCGAACGAGAAATCGGAAGCGATATGGAACTCAAGCAAGCATCAGTGGTGAACTGAGGGCAACCAAGGAAGATTCATCCATTCATGATAAATTATTAGAAATCACATAGCCATGATTTGAGCGATAATCTGGAAAATAAAGCAAACAAATCGGAGAATTTCAATCTATCCTTGGCCAATAATCTTAATTTTTTATAATTTTATTCACTGATTAACTTGTTTACTTTTTGTTTATGAATTTAAAAAATGATCTTTATGCCACCTTAGTCGGCTAAATTTATCTTTCTTTTCTCTTTTATTTCGCATTTTTTTGTAAATAAAAATATTTTTAACCAGAATATTTCATGATTTTTTGCCCAAAAATATTCAGTCTTTTTCCAGAATATTTCATGGATTTTTCCAAGAAATATTAGGTCTTTTTCCAGAATATTTCATGATTTTTTGGCCACAAATATTTGAGTTTTTTGCCTCAATATTTCATGGATTTTGCCCAGAAATACAAAAAAGAAAAAAACCATAACATTTTGTGGATGACGTTAAAACCCAAAAATGTTATGAATTTTGCCGTATATTTTACGACTTTATTTTTCTGTGTGTAGGAAAAAAACTGTTCCATAATGGAATTTCGCGCATGCGTATTTTTGTTGTTACAATTTTTTTTAAAAAAATGATAATAATCAAAAAATTCATTTCAACAACAACAATTCTTTTTGATTGATTTCATTTCTATTCATTATATTCATTCATTCATTCAATAGATCAATCAATCAATCAATTGAATCTATTGATCAATCGATAGTATCGATCGATTGATTTTTTCGCTTGTTTTATTTGAAAAGAAAAAACTAGTTTTATCTTGAGAGTCTTCAGTTATCATCATTATCATCAGCATTGATTCATTTTAGTTGAAAAATCAAAAACTTACCAAGAACGATTGAATAACGTAGTCGAGCATTGATCCCACTGTCAAGATCAAATGCATGTATCGGTGGATCAACGGCTACTTTTTCACGTATTCGTAATCCCTGTTTAGTGAAAGAGAAATCAATAGAGAGAAAAGTGTTAGTTAGTCCAGTTTGAAGAGAAACATTTTTTTTTTCAATTTTCATTAACGTTTTTTTTTTTTGTTTTCAGGGGAAAAAATTGATCCAAATTTGAAACTTTTTTATCTTGAATTTGAAGGGAGAGAAGGGGATGTGAAAATTTATTAATTTAATCAGGTGGGACCTACACTTGGATGAATATAGTCATCCCACTTAAACTTGAAATTTTTTAAAAAGAAAAATTAAATCAAAAATCAAAAAAACGAAAAAAATTCAATCAACGCCAACAAACAAATACAGAAATGAAAAACATATGGATGTTTTTCAAATACCTGTTGTTGATGATGTTAAACTTGATATTTTTTTTTTTGCTTAATCTTTTTCGTTTTTCAGATTGCAAAATCTAATTAATTACAGGTAAAAATCAAAGAGACAGAAAGTGTCTGTTTTCAGTAAATTTTCGTGTTTATTTTCAGGATGACCTTTTAGTGATGGCCAAAAGCTAAAAAAGAAAAAAAATTGATGCAGCAGCAAGGTAAAAAAATACATTTTTAGATTCAAAGTATGTGCCTTATTGTGGATCGTTCATTATCATCATGATGATCATGTTTTAGCATCAATGGATGATCATCTCAGCTGGTCAGAGAAATTGATATTGAAACAGAGATAGAGAGAGAGAGAGAGAGAGAGAGAGAGAGAGAGAGAGAGAGAGAGAGAGAGAGAGAAAACAAATGTTAATCAAGTTTCATATTTGATGATCATCATGATGATGATGTGGATGATCCAAAATGATCATCATTATTACAAGGATGCTACAAATTTGGCCAGAAAAAAAAATGATAATAATGATGATGATTTTGAAACAATACATTAGCCACACATAGACAAACAAGGCAAAACAACAAACACACGCATATCATCATTGTTTTGGTCAAGCAGAAAATATGGATGATGATGATGAAATGAAAATGAAATTCAATCAATGATTATCATTACCATTACCATTATCATTGAATTTTTTTTGGATACATTTCTACACATTTAATTTCATTCATAATGATAATTATGTCCAAAAATTGGTAATTGAAAAAAGCATTTTGTGTGTGTGTGTGTGTGTTACATATTTTGATTTTCAATTATCATAATTTTCGTTCGTTCATTTCTATGTTTGACTGACATAGTGGTCAATGTCTAATTAGAATAAATTGAAATTAGGAACAAAAAAAAAAATCATAAATCACAAATCAAAAATCGCAAAAATCAAATCGAAAATCAACATTCAAATGAAAAAAGTTTTGTTTTTCATTAATGTTTCATTTCATTTCATTTCGTTCATGTCCAAATGTAAATTTTTTCTTGTTTTTTTTCGGCTCAAATAATGTGTTGAATATTTACGGATGGATGTCTCATTTCATAAGTCAAAATGTGAAAATAGAGAAAGTGAAAAAAGACACTCGCACACACGCAAACAAAAATCGAAATTATCGATTTGAAATTATCATCCAACAAACAAAAAAACGAAATAAAAACATCTGATCATTTTGGAAACATGGCGACGAAATTATCATTTTCATGTCAATCGTTTGTTAGTTAATTCAATTCACATTTGATTTGATCAAATGTGATATGGGCGCGTGCTATTTGAATTCGCAGAACGAAATAATCGTTTGACCATGCTGTTGTGTTGATGATCAGAAAGAAAATTGACCAAAATGATAAAAACAAACAAAATAAAATTGGCATCATCATCGGTAATTAAACTGTCAAAAAAGAAAAAAAATCGATCAGATTCCCAAAAAAAAATCAGATTGTTTTTTTGGCTGTAGAAAAGCTACTGCTGCTGTCAATACTGATGATGATCGATCAATCAAATCAAAATCTAATTTTGATTGAATTTTCCCTCTCTCTCTCTCCCTCAATCTCCAAATAGGAAATTGTTCATTTCCTAGATAATTTTCTTGTTGGTCGATCCAACTTGAGTTGAAATAGATTTTTTCAGTATTCGGTTTGTTTGTTTATTGGCAAAGATAATGTCGATTTTGAAGAGAAAAAAAACAATGGAAAAATTTAATTAAAAAAATTTTTGATCAATTTTTTTCGAAAACAAAATGTTTTTCTTAATTTTGAAACGAAAAACATTGAAAAAGATCTGTGATCTGTGATCTATGATCAATGATTCTGAAGAGAAACATGATCTTTAATCATGAAAAATCCAAAAACCGAATCATCATTACTATATTTAACCTTCAAATTACATAAGAAAAAACATCATGATGATCATTATGGTTTTTTTCATGTCTATCGACTATTTCAACATCAGTGTAACAAAAAAAGAACATTACTGCTGTTTGGCTATCTAATTATCCTAATGATAATGATGATGATAATTTCAAACACGATTTATAAATTATTATTTTTGGAAACGATAATAATTGGGTTTTTTTGTGATTTGAAAAAAACGTTATCTATGAATGGATCATCATCACAATAATAATAATGAAAATTGCCAAGAGAAACTTACCGTTAATTTAGTTGTTTCGGAAACACTTGCACGATAAATATCTTTTGTAAATATTGGATTTTGATCATCAGCATCTTTAACCCTTATGGTCATTGTTGTTACTGAACTAAGACTTTCAGGTGTTCCATGATCCTGGTGTTAAGAATTTCAAGATAAAAAAAAATGAGAAATTTTCCAGGAAAATTTTCCAGAATCCAATTACTACATACCGATGCCTGAATCTGTATCTTGAATTCCCGAATACCATTATCATAATCCAATGCTTTATTAATGACCAATGTTCCTTCAATTGGATCGGATAATATAAAGGAATTATTTTCATTGCCACCCTGTTTTGAAAATTCAAAAAAATTCAAAAAATCAAGAATCAAGAAACCAACAAAAACAGAATAATAATGATACTTACAACAATCGAATATGTTATATCTGAATTGGCTGTATTTGGTTTATCACGATCAATAGCATGTATACCACGAAAAACAGTTAGGCCAACAGGTGTCAACTATGTGTAATGGAAAAAGGTCAAAAAAATTAATAAACATTCAAACAAACAAAAAAACACACAGGTACACAGGTAAATATTTATTGAATCCTGAAAAAATGTAGTCATCGATAATTGATTGATTTCATCGACAAAGGTCATCACCATAAAATCAAATAATGATGATTTTTGATTCGTTTTGGATCAAACATTCAAAGTCAACATTCAACAACAATGTTTTTTTTTCTTTGGCTATTTTGACAGATTTCATCATCAACATTGAAAAAACAGATTTTCAAATGATAATGATGTATTTGGATAAAAATAGCCACCAACTAGAAAACCAGATAAAACAAACAAACAGAAATCCTTTCATTGAATCAGAAAATCCGAACATTTTTGATGATGTGAATGTTTCTTGCAATCATCAATGTTCTTTCTGTTTATTGATTTGATTGATTTCCAATAAATCGATTTCAAATGCAAAGTATCAATTTTAACCAAATCAAATATCTATCTAGTAAGCCCACTAACAAGCGAACAAGGCCACACAACTATTTCGACAAACAAACAAACATTCATTTTGATCAAATCTTGATCATATCTGTTAAAATAGTGTAGCCCTTTTACAAAACATAAGATTATTTTTATAAAAAAAGACTATTTTAACCGGCTAAGTAAAAGATGTCAAAAAAAAAAAACAGGCCAGCAAGATTAAGGAGAAAAAACCACAAATAAATTTTATTTTCATTTTTTTTCTTTGGTGCGAAAAAATCAATGAAAAATTCATATCACGATGACCACACCATCACCTTTTTCATCCAACCAACCGATTTGGTCATCGAATCATTGAATCAAACCAAAAATTTTCATTGATAAAACGAAATTATTGGTTTGGTGGTGTGGTTTTCACCCCAAAAATATCATCATCATCATCATCGACACTGAATCGTGATGATGATGACTTTTTTCATCTAAAAAATTTTCAATTGATTCACCACCACCACCACCAACGAATGAATTAAATTAACCCGTCATTAAAAAAACATGGCATGGCAAACCAATAAATACCCAATATATACTAATTTTCAATTATAAACCGATAAAAACTATCCATCAAGAAAAAGAAAAAGATAAAAAAATCAATTTCATTCATGATTTCATTTCACAATTCGAATTAATTTTATAATCTAATAACAAAATAGATAGACAGGTAGACTACCTAAAATAATAATAACTAATAGGTAATCCATACCTATTTTAACATCAGTGTGTGTGTGTGTCATTGGGTCAATCAATCAATCAATCAATTCGAATGTTTAGAGGTTAAAGATTTTATTCCCGAATCGTGTGTTGTACAATATCCGAATATATTTTTTCTCTGTCCGAAAAGTTGATTCATTCAGTTTTATTGTTTGCCTACAATCAAGTGAATATACATTGTGGTAATAATAATCACGATCATTTAACACTATTACATCATTATCAAAGAAATGAGGAATGTAAAAATGATAAAGAAAATCTTGATCACGAATCAAATCAAATCGACAAAGAAAAACGTTAATTTTTATCTTTTTTTTCTTTCGCTGAATGAATGAATCTTTGTGTGTTGGTGGTGATGGAAAAATATTATTTAACAAACACTAAAACTAAACAAAAATTGACCGAAACACACGAATAAAAATGATTTTTGTTGTTGTTTTGTTTTTCACGCAAAGTTTTCTTCGGTTTTTTTTCCTTCTAAATAAAATGAAATGAATGAAAATTGTTTGTTTGTTTGTTTCGGCATTCCATTCAATTTCATTCATGAAAAAAATGAAATGAAAAATATGAATCATTGATCAGAACACAAAGATCAATTCCAATGGAGAAATTCCAGAAAAAAATTGCTTGTGGCTGTTCCAGGAACATTGTTCCAGAAACAACGAAAACATAAAAAACAGGAAAATAAACAAACAAACAAGATACATACCTCATCAACATCCAATGAATAGGGAACATTTTGAAATTCAGGCGTATGATCATTAACATCCTGTACATAAACTGGGTGTGTGTTTAGTAATGTGTCACGTCATTTATGAAACAATTTGATAAATATTTCGGGAGAGAAAAATGAAAAAAGATAATGAAAATTAATATGATAAATTATCAGGAAAAGGGGAGGAAAACCAATTAACATTTGATGAAAAATGAAAAATGAAAATTGGCATCCAGCAGCCGCATCAACAACAACAACAACAATCATTCAATATGGAAAAACATCCGCTGTCTGTGTGTTCCGGTATATTCCTGCTGTGTTGATGTTGTTGAGGTCAGGTCATTGATGCTGTCAATTATCATCATCATCATTATCTTCGTTGTTGTCAATTCTCAGCATCAATTTTGGTCGAAAATCAATTCATTTTCATTTTCAATCATTTTAACACTTACCGGTTACAGGTAAAAATGCTTCTTCCTATATATTGATCATCATTTGGGACGAGAGGGAAAGGTGGGAATAGAAAGAAACAAAAAAAAATTGTTAAAATTTTTTTCCAAAAGAAAAACTACTGAATTTCCTGGCTATTTGATGATAATAAGGTGAAATGATGATTGGCCAGTAAAAAAGACAATGAAAGAAATGAAAAGTAGCTCACAAAAAACAAAAACTAGCTAAGTAAGTGAGAAAAAAAAAACAGGGTGTTTGTCGAACAGATCTAATCACTACTTTACTTTACTGCAATTCAACTATTTTTACCTGGGCAAACCAATGATGAATTGATGATGAGATTTTTTTTTTAAATTTTCCATTGAACTAAATCAATCAATTTTGTTTTTTTTTATTTCAAATTCAATTATCATCATTTAAATTATCATCATCAAATAAAATGGTTAGGTTATTGAATTGATGATTGAATTATGGGGGATCGTAAATCAGAAGAACAAAAATATTTCTTAAATGGCGTTTTCTTTTCTAAATTTTCATGCACTGTTTTAATTGATTTTTGTTTTTGGCAAATTTTATTTGATCAAACAATCATCATCATCATCAATTTGTTTTGCATCCCTCGTTTAACTGCAATTCAATTCAAAAAGTTGACCCTAATATTTTTTTTAAATAAAACTTTTTAAAAAAAAAGAAGTGAAATGTCCATCATTTTTTTTGGTAAAAGGTTGACTGATGAAATATTGATTTTTGATCTAAATATATGTGTTTTCGTTCTGTTGATATAGTAACTAACCATAAAAAACTTTTTTTGTTGATGAAATTCAACAAAAATCAAAAAAAAAATTCTGGCACGTTCTTGTCTTGTCTTGACGTTTTTCAATTATCATCATCAATTTGAAAATGAATGAAATGTTTGCCCAGGTAAAAAAAAAAGAAATTAAAAACACAATTTGGGATAAATATTTGCTGCCAAAGTGTTAATATGAATGGCATGCAAAATTAAAGAAAACATTTTTATGGAAAAAAAGTGTGAAAAATTTTAAAGAAAAAAATAAACAGCAAAAAAATATTGTACATACCGTTCCACTGGCACCTTTACAGGTAAGTTTAAATTTTAATACACTTTGTGGATCTTTCTGTAAAATTTTTGTTTTTGTTGTTGGTTTTTTCGGTTCATTTTGATGGTGATATGGATGATAAGATGAGAAAAAAATTTTTGATGATAAAAATAAACAAAAAAAGAATCAATAACAGGTTCATTTGATTCGATTCGGGTGAATCGAATCAATCAATCAATCAAAATGGGAAAATCAATATTGATTTTGATTTGATTGATTTGATTGAAAATCAATATTGAAAATAAGAAACTTACCCGATCAACAAGTTCTTCCAATGAATGTGCTAATTTTATGGCAACATTTTTATCATCTAAAATTTCATATTTAAAATAATTTATATCGCTTAAACTATTATCCACTGCTTCTAAACGAAATTCATTTCGCGGGTAAACTTCAACTTTGAATACTTCGTTTCCTGTATTTTGTTTTTGAGAAAAAAAAAGAAAAATAACCGAAAATAAGATTATTATTATTATTAGTAAAATTGGTTTACAAAACGCAAGCTAATAACCGACGATAATAACCGAAGACGACGATAATAATAATACCCGGTCAGTATTTTTTTGGACATAATAACCCGGCGGTATTATTATCATTGTTATCGGTCATTATTATTATTGGACATAATGACTGCAGTATTATCGGACAAAAAACATTTCCGATCCGGTAATTGTTTGAACTTTTGGAACCGACTATTTTGACTGTTGTTGTGCTTCGAAATCTAATCAAAAACAAAATACCCGAACAAAAGCCACCCACACTATCACTTTTCAAATTTTTCTTTGGGAAAAACATTTTCAATTTAAAATCATCCGACCATATTATGTTTTCAAAAACCGGACAAACAAACAAAAAACAAATTGGAAAAACCATTTTGGAAAATAATTCAATTTTCGGAAACTTTTCTTTTTCTTCGCACCCAACGAAATTTCAAATTTTCTTTTCGAAAAAATCAATAAAATAATTTTCATTTTCAATTCAACGAAACAAAATCGGATTGAAAATTGAAAATTTCTTCAACAACAACAACCGAATTAGTGAAATTTTTTTATTTATCGAAAATCTACCTGGAAAAAAATGCCTAAAAATAAGCATTCAATCATCATCCAATCATCGACGAATATCCACCACCGCCATCAACAACAACCGAAAATTCAATATCTTTGAAAACAAAAATAGAAACATTCCATTCGACATTCCACTCAACCTGTGTGTGTATCGACTAAAAATAAGATTAGTGTGTGATATATGAAATCAACATGTACTGCGACCAAAATTTAATAATGATGATGATCAAATCAAAAGTCAAAAATCAAAAGTACACTTTATTGGAAAAAGTGTTTATTATTTGAGTGAATCTCTCTTTCTTTTGGTGATTTTTTTCTAGCAGATTCAAAAAAGATTGAATCAACGAAAGCAACAACAACAAGTTACTAGCTATCACCTGGAAAATTGATTGATTGATTAAATCTTTGATTTGATAAAAAATAAAAAAAGTTCAGTCAGGTGTAACACTGTGCAAGTGTGAGATTTTTTTTTGAAAAAAAATGTGAGAAAGTTTTCGGGTAAGACACGCACAGAGAAAGAGATTATTGATCAAATTTTCTCGGAAAAATTCTCTCTTTCCCCATTTTAAAATCCAAATAAACATGTGTTTTTTTCATTAATTTTTACTTTTTTTCAAATCAAATGAAAAAAAATTGTCACAAAAAAAACCGACCGACAATGGAACAAAAAAAGTTTTTCGGCAATTTCAATATTTAGGTCAAAATTCCCGGGTGTAAAGCACCAAAAACAACAGACAACAGAGACATGCCGGGTATTGTTTCGAAATGTATAATTAATGTTTACAGAAAATTTCTTTGAAAAAAACTTTTCAAAAACAAAACAAAACAAAAAAAATGAAAAAAATGTTGATAAATCAATGGAAAACAAACAAACAAACGAAAAACATTGTCAACCTGTACTATTTATTTATTTAATTGTAATCATCATCATCATTATGATTACCTGGATCTAATTATGAAAACGATCATCATCATTATTATCATCATCAAACAATGTTGTCATTGATTATCCATGTTGTTGTTGTTGTTGTTGTTTGATATAATTA
Source organism: Dermatophagoides pteronyssinus (assembly GCF_027571235.1). NCBI lineage: Eukaryota > Metazoa > Arthropoda > Arachnida > Sarcoptiformes > Pyroglyphidae > Dermatophagoides > Dermatophagoides pteronyssinus. Next base: position 466,210 of record NW_027461543.1, read on the forward strand.
TGGAAAAGCGAAAAAACCTGAAGAAAACCTGATTAATCCATTCCGAAAATAGATATCATTTTTTTTTTTTTATTGCGGAATGGATCGAAATAGTGACGAAAATGATGAAAAATATTGTCAAATTTTTTTGCTTTGTTTTTTAAATTGAATTTTGAAACAACGAAAAAAACCGAACCGAAATGACAAGCGAATGAAAGGGAAAATATTGTTTTAATTCGATTGACATGAAGTTACAGTGTTTTTTTTTTTGTCTGTCAATTTTTGGTTACAAGCGAAAAAAATCAATATGGAAAGTGTGTTGTCACACACAGACTATTTCCACCTGTTCTGATGATGATTAGGAAAATATAAATCCTTACGAAAAAAATTCACAGCCATAAAATTCTCGAAAAGCGAAAAAAATTTTTAATGTTTTTTTTTTTGAAAAACTTTAATCAAACAGGCAGAAATCCTCAACGTAAGTATATCACACACACACCTGCAAACAAACATCTTTTTTTAAGCCAAAAATCAAATCAAAATGACCATGGATTAGCTCAAGATGATCATCATCATTGGATTCAATGTTTCAAAACAAACAAACAAACAAAAATCCAAATATCATGATAAACATCTGAAACAGGATCGTTAAGACAAATCGATCGGATTTACCTTACGAAGGAATTTTTCCGAGAAACTTTACAGAAAATTACTTCAGAAAAAATTTGATACTATTCATAGATTGGATGGATGGTTAATTTCGGATTTAAACAAAACAAAATGAAAAATTTAAATCCAATTTTTTTTGTCCTAAAACAAACTAACAACTTGATAATGATGGTGATGATCTAAATATTTTTCTCTATTTCATTTTGATTCCCTCATTATATTTGTGTGTTTGATTCGTAAAAAATGGGCATCATCAAACATCGGTGTACACATTACCCAATCGTAGACACATTTTTTTGAGAAAATTGACCATCATTAACACCGCCGTCGTAACCACCATCATTCATTCCATTTCCATTTAGTTTCGATGTCAAAATGACAAAAATAAAAAAAGCAAGAAAGAAATTCGATCATCTTGTCCAATTTTAACGATTTTCTTGTTTGACAGCCGTTAATATATGCATTATTCTAAATGATGTTTTAAAAAAGGCTAATGTTTGTGGCGATTTTGAATTAAAGTTTTGAAATTTTTGAAATTTTCAAAAAAAAAAGTTTTTTTCTGAATTCTCTCAAATTGAGACATTTGACACCTCGGTCTCACTCCGATTCAACCGTGTTCACGCCAAAAAAATGAAAAAAAAAGAAACTTACCAACAGGAAGATTTTCAGCAACACGTTCAAAACGACGATTTTCACCAAGTGGATAAAAACGGCATGCTAAAATGATGAAACGAAAAACGAAAAACAATGAAATTTAATTAGAAAAAATTAATTAGTAAAAATCAATTTCGAAATCAAATTAATTTTTGTAAAATTCAAAAATTTTACAAAATAAAAAAAACGCTTGAATCATTTTGGATTTCAAAAGTTTTGTATTTGAAAATCAACAATGACATTGAAAAAAAGACAAACAAACAACGAAAAACATGGGCACGAATTGAATTCAAATTGATTTATTTCAAAGGGAATAAATCAATTTGAAAAACAGAAAAGAAAACAAAAAAGTACAAAAAAACTTTCCAGAAACAATCAACATTATCCTGTATATGATTTAATCCATAATCTAAATAATCTCAAGATTTATAATGCACAAGATGTTTTCACACCAGCAATAACGAAATCTTATTGTTGGAAAAACAAACGGGAAAAAACAAAGCGAAACCTTTTCAACACACACACAAATATTTAACCCTAAATATGATTATACAGAATGTTTGTTGTTTCGCTGTTGATGATAATAATCATTGTGCATTATCATCAGGCCAAAACAAGTGTTCAGTAGGCAAAATGATAATGGATAATAAATTTTGCCAGCAACAACAAACAGAAAAATCACATTTAATCCATGTCCAGTAACATGGTGATTACGAAAATCCCAAAAAAAATGAGATCGATGGCAAAACAACAACAACAATATTATCCATATAGGAAACAATAGGGGAAAATCTTTATTCTTTTTTCATTTTCATATCTTGAAACATACAATGGAAAAATATTGTTGTTTCGTTTCGTCTATTTCTACCTATTTCGTTTTATTCATTCATTCATTGATTGAATATAAAAAAGAATCTAATGTTGCAGATATACAACAGTAGCCAGGCAAGATTCAATTCAAATCAGACAATGAACAATGAATAAAGTGACCACCACTAACACACACACACCGGACATCGAAGAAAGAAAATGATTGCAAGTTGATAAATAGGAGCAGCAGCAGCAGCCATTGTAATTTTCTCCTTTAATGGCAAAATTATCGTCATCGTTTTTTTCCATTATTAATTATTTTAACCTGGATAATTTTCAACTAAAAAGTGTTTGACGATTCGATTGTAAAGAAAGAAAGAAAGAAAGTATCATCATCATCAATAATGAATGAAATGATCGTAAAATAGGAAGAAGAAGAAAAAATCAATCAATCGATCGAATCGATTGATAAAGAGAGTTTTGCCAATTGATTTTCAATTTATCAATTTCTTTTTCTTCTCAGATCCTCATCATTAGATGATGATGATAACTGGAAGATGGATGAATTTTGGCCATAGCAAGGGAAAAAGACGAATCGGAAACCAAAACTTTTTCAAAAAAATTGATTACTTCATCATCATCATCAGCATCATTTTTGAAAAAAAAAATTTTAACCCGAATCGATCCATCTTTCTATCTTCCTTTTTTTTAATTTTCTCAAATGAAATATGATATTCGATGTGAATGAATGAATGATGATGATAAATCAAACAAAGATTGATATTTTTCTAATACAGTTTTTTCTCATTGTAGCAAGATTTTTTTTTAACCATTTGGTTTCAAAATTCATTCCAATTTCAATTCAATTCATCATCATCGTTTATCATTTTCGGGTAAAATAATAACCGAATCGAATCTTAAGAGAAAGAAATGAATAATGATGGTTATGAATTGATATCTTTTTTGTGTGTGTTAAAAATAGCTATTTTTTACTTTGTTTAACCGAAGACTATTATCATCATTTTGTGTCACAGGACAAATAAAAAACAAAACAAATGAAAGTTTCAAATTCAAATTGAAATGAATGAGTTCTTTTTTATCATCATCATTAAGGGTTAATATTGTTGTCATTATGAATTCATTCATTTTATTATTGTCATCATCTGAATTTGTTATTTATGAATATTCATTCATCTGGGCTATTCATAAACGATGAATAATCATCATCACTTTTGCCATGATGATGATGATCTTGATAATGATCATTATCATCAACAAAAAACATCATCATCCTTGATGATCATCCATGATGATAATGGTCATAACATTTACAGAAAAAAAAACCATACTGATCATCATCAAAGTTTTACATCGTTTTAGCATCATATTTTCATTCATCCAATTCAATTCAATTCAATTCATTCGACCGATTTTATATCAATGAAAAAAATCCATTCAAAATTTTCATTGATAAATTATTTATTGATCAATACGAAAATGATCCATACGAAAAAAACTAACAGGGGCAAACTAAAAATATAAGTCACCATATAGGGAAAAAAAATTTCCCTGAAAAAATGCAAACAACAGAAAAAGAAGGGAAAAATTTCTGAATTTTTGAATTTTGATTTTTGATTTTTCTGAAATGAGATTCATGTTTCAATGTTTTTTATTTTTGAAGGACACACAGAAAACTAGATAGTCAAACTTGATCAAATGGTATCATCATCAATTGGTGCAGGCCAAAAAATTAATCCTGAATTACGTTGTTGTGTTCATAGAGAAAAGAGGTTTTTCAAGGAAATTACTAATTAACATCAATTTGCAATCATAATAATCATTACAAATAGGATAGGAAAGTGTTAAAAGAAACTTTAAAATATTGAATTTTTTCATTTGAATAGAACCGGTCAGAAAATTTGCTTGTTTGTTTTGTTGATTGACAGGCAGAGATTTTTGAAACTCTTTCGTTTTTCTAAACATTTTCTAAAATTGCTATCCCAAATTGAGAGCAAAGAAACAAAAACGAAAACAAAATTTTCAGTTCCAAAAAGACCTGTTCCAAAATGAATTCAAAAAAAAAGTTTCAAATTTTTCAGAAAATTTTTTCAGAAAAATTATTATTCAAAAACGGCTATATAATTTGCTGTTTGCTGTTTGATTTTTCCCTTTCTCTTTTTTCATTCTTTTTTGCAAATTGATGATCAGTGATGATCATCATCAGTGATCAGTCAGGATACCAATTACGAAAAAAAAAATTTGAAATTCAAAAATTTCATTCAAAAAAAAAAATTCACCTTATCAATCATCAATGACAAATTTGTTGATTGAATTCAAGCGGCGGATGATGATGATCATCATCATCGTTGCCTTGAAAAAGATTCATTGAATTTTCTGTTTCTGCTTTTTTTTTGATACATAATTTTCGGGTCATTCAAAAATAACAAACATCTGAATCTGAACATCGACACTGAATATTGTTGTTGTTGTAATATTGAGAAAATGCTAATGATGATGATGATGTGTTCAAATGGTCAAATTTGACAGTTTCATCATATGCCTTTTTTTTGTTTTTTGTTTTCAAGAAAATCAAAGTCAAATCAATCGATTCAATCAAAAATTCAATTTTTTTGATTGAATTCATAATGTACAAGCGTACTATATGCTTGAAAAGTTCACATTAAAACACATTACATCGAAAATCCTTAATTCGTTAATCTAAAACAAAACAAAAGAGTTAAATTAATTAATTAATGAAATTAATTAATAATGGATTCTAATTAACAAATTATCATCAACAACAACATCATTATAATTAACAAGAAACATTATCATTTTTTCCTGTTCCGGCATTAATTTTCAAGTGAAAATCGATTAAAACAGTTGAAAAAACAAAATTGTCACATTCTGTTTACAAGTTTTTTTAAAATTACAAATTACAAATGATGCTCTTGTCAACAGAGAGAGAGAGAGAGAGAGAGAAAACGGACACACGCAAAGAAAAAAAACTGATTTTTAAAAATGATTTATATTTCGGAAATGCTTAACATTCATTCATCACGTTTGTTTGTTTGTCTTGTTCCAATTGGAACAAGACACACCATAGGTAACAAAACAAAAAAACGACAACGAAAAAAACATTTTTAAAAATGATGATGATGGGAAAAAATGTTACAATTATTTTGTTGTTGTTGTTGTTGTTTAACAACATGGTAGTATCATCATCCCATTATAAATTCACAACAAGCAGAAATTATTGTTACATTTTACAGTTTTTCTTCGTTATCATCATAATCATTTCATGATTTTATGGGATTTTCCAATAGGAAGTTCATTATATTAAAAAAAATTGCTACAATTTTCATTTGTTTTTAAAGCAAAATATTTCATTAATTAATCAGACCTGTATTCAAAAATGGATAATTAAAAAACACCTATCTAATCGCAATTACCTGTACCTGGTATTTTGTTGAAACAACAACAACAACACGGGTATTATGTTCCAAAAACCAAAGATTAAAAAAAAGGAAATTCTCTCATAGGAAAATTTCCTGGGAAAAAAATTTTTCATTCAAGTTTTTCTTTCTGGAAAAATTTCCGTCCCGTTTTTATTTTTCTTTTGCATATATTCAAATCGGTCATCATCATCATTGTTTTCTTTTTTGATGGTCATTATTTGTCAGAACAGAAAAAACTGATAATAATGACTTTCAATGAGAAAAAATGATGACCAAAAGTGACCAACCAGATTCACAACATCTTAATCTTTTATAATTAGTCAAATCTGGCCTCTAGATAATCCCAGAAAACACACACAAACCAAACAATGGTGATGATGTTTTTGAAAATTTCATTTTCAAAAATGGAATTTTCATTTTGGTTTCTCGGTTTTCAGGTCAAGCGAAAAGGTATTTTTTTCAGTGACAAATATCACATCTAAAAAAATGATGTTTTTGAAAACATTTTTTTCGGTCACAATCATCATCACCTAGAGTTTATCTCAAGAAGAAGAAGAAAAACAACAAACCAGGATTGTTTGTTTTTATTTTGTTTTTTTGTTTTTTGTTTCAACTTTGAAATTTGTCATCATCATGTCACAATGATGATGGACAACAAACAGTGGCAATTATCATTCTCAATTTTCGTCTTCAAACCTGTCAAAACAAATCTGTTGAAACATGCTTGGTTGTTGTTGTCGTAAAGCCTAAATGTTATCTGTATGATTTTTTTTTGTACATTTTTAGGTACAATAATTATCTCGTTGAAGAACAACAAACTTGAAAAACTGAATGAAGAAACTGTGACAACCCAAAAATAAAACTAAGCTACTGTTAGTTTGTTTTTTTTTCACAGAACAACAGAAAGACTGAGAAAAACAAAGACAACCTAGTTAGACATTTTTTTCAAAGATTAGTTGAAAATCATTATCATTCTTTCGTTCCATTTTGATATTTTTTTTTTTTGGGTAAAGAAAGTTTCTGATAAAGAAAATTTCTGGAATTTTTTTTTGGAAAATGAAAAAACTTACCACCAGTTCTTTGTGCTATCGTTGTTGATAATGATGTGGCTATAAAAATGACCAGAATGATGGCTTTAAAAATGATATTTTGTTGTTGTTGATGATGGTGATGATATTGATTTGTTGTTGAATGTTTTTGATGATGATAAGGATGTTTTGAATGTGGATATGGAAATGAATGATGATGAGCACAATTAGTTGATGCGGATGATTTCAATGATGATGGTAATGAATTTTGATCGATAATTACATTATCATTTGGCAATGACCGCTGTGGCCACCACCATTTCCACCTTGATAACCATCTATCATAATTATCATCAAAAAAAGATGATGATAATGGTAAATATTTTGGCTGTGAAAAAATCCTTTTTCTATTTTTATCAATAAACAATTTTCGACCTTTATCATCATCAAGATTAACATTAACATCGACAATGTTCAAAGGGTTATTTTTGTTGTTGTTGTTGTTGGTCATCATCATTATCACATTATCATTGTTGTTGTTGTTGTTGTTAAGGTTGTTTTTATTCATTAAAAAGAATGGTAACTGCTTCTTTTTCTTTTTCATTTGATGATGATAATTATCACTATGAACATCCAAAGTTGGTGATGATGATGATGATGATGATAGATGACATTTATAATTAGAAAAAAAAGGCAGAAGGAAATTTTCATTCGATTTCGAATGTTGATGAATCGGAATTTGGAAACTATCGATTGTTGTCGCTGTCGATACTATCGATTTTCGAATATTTTTTTTTGTTGTTGTTGTTCATCACCATCATTATTATTCGATGATGATGATGAAGACATGATTGTAATTGACCAAAAAATTGTAAATGATGATTACAATAATGATGCTACATCACACTTGTAGGAACATGGATACACATCACTGAACACTGGATTAACTTAAGAAACATTACAGGTAAAACACACAAACACCGGAACTGATTCAGAAATCACGAACACAAAATGGGCACGTTTTGTAATTAAAAACAAAAATTAAATAACCACCGTTGATGATGATGATCATCATCATCATTTGATTCTGTAATTTTTTTCTTTCTTTCTAAAAACCAAAAGTTGTTGTTGATGATGATGGTTTCACTAAACGAAACTTTAACGGAATGGCCAAATTGACTGACTGACTGAATGATCGGCAACATTTGCAAAAACAGGGCAAACAAAACAGAAGATATTCGTTTTGGGAAAATCGACAAAGAGAGAGTAAAAAAGGTTTGTGAAGAAAAGAGAAACAAAGATCAAAGATTATGATTGTGAGAGCAGGAGAGAGAAGAAAAATGGAAACTCTCTTTATCATCGTCGGCGTCATATAATTCTCCTAGAAAGAAAGCAAAAATATTCATTTATTTGTCAAACATAAAACTCTCACAGAACAGAACACATCATACCTGATGATTTTTTCTTTCTCTTTTGAAACATTTTTGGCCTCAATTTTTGTTGTTGTTTTTTGCAGAAAGATTTTTAAAGAAAATCATTCTTTAAGAAAAAAAATTCTTTCAGAAATATTGAATGTCGATGTTTGTAGATTATAGCCAAGTTCAATCGGGAATTTTTATTGAATCAAACAAACGAACGAACGAACGAAAAAAAAATTGTCGATTGGAACAACGGATGTTCGTTATTTATTGGAAAAAAAATGAGCGAATGAATTGAAAACAAACTATATCACGACATTTTTGAACGGCAACAATTATTTCGAATGTTTTTTTTTTTGTTGTCGTTTCGAATGTTTTTTTGTTGTTGTTCTTTTCGAACGTTATTCAGGATCCGAGATTTTTTCTTTTTTTTCGGTCGTCGTCATAATTATCATCATCGGTCGTCGTCGATCGTAAATCCAAGCAAAGAAAGAATTTTCAATTGTAATTTTTTTTCTTTTCGTTCAAATGAATATTTTCTTGTTGTTGTTTAGATCAAAAAAATAAAAAAATAATAATAATAATAATAAAAAGGTCAACAACGAAAAAAAAACAGCTATAAAGCTGTGTGTTTTTTTTCGGCTGTTACATTGCAAGAAAATAATGGTCATTTATTGTTGATTCGTATATGAAGAAGTAGATGATGATGATGAAAAAAATGGATGCCATTATCATCCGATTTTTTTTTGATGATTACCGATTTTCATGTCTCCATCATCATCATCGGTGGAAACTAAAACATAGATATAATGAATGTCAAAGAAAGAAACTATTGGGCAAACCAACGGAATCAATAAAAGACAATAAAAGGCGACAATGGCAATAACAAAACAAAAAAATCGAGGTTGATGATGACATAAAGGGTATCATTATCATCATCACCATCATCAACGATAATGGTAATGATCATTCATGGACAATGTCCAACAATTGATCTAAATTTGAACATTGAACAACAACAACAAAAAACAAATCAAATGCCAGTTGACATCGAAATTCAAAACTCCAATAAAATAAAAGGTAAAAATTTCTTTATTTTACCTGTTGAATTCATTTTTTTTTGTCTATTTCAGCACAATTTCTAATGAAGAAAATATATATGTGAAAGACTTGATGGTTAACCAAAAGACAAAAGAAGGAATTTCTGAACAATTTGTTGTTCATCATCAACCATCAAACAATCAAACAACGATGAATATCTTTATCGAACAAATGAAAAGGTTGATTGATTTTTTTTCATTCGTTGTTGAACAATCAACTTTTAATGCCACAGCTCTTCTCGCAATTTTGGAGATCCAAAATTTTTTTCCGGTTCATTTAACCAGTTGTTGTTTTAAATGAAATGAAATGAGGATTCTCAATGATAATTTCAATAACAACATGAACGGATGTGTTGTGTGCTGTTAATGGTAATGATAACGATTTTTGTCTTCAGCTACTGATCTAATTAAAACTTTAATTTTCTATTTTGACACAGAGCCATTTTCTACCGAAAAATTAAATCGAGTTGAAATAGACATTTTTTTTGGCTCATCATCATCATCATTGTTAATTTCAACAACGATCATTTCGATTTATGGCGCTGAACGAATGCAAAACAATGGTTTGAAGAGAGATTATCTTTTTGATGATCGATTGATTTTGATGATGATGGCAATGATGATCATCGATCCGATCAATGCTCCGGTTTTTTTTTCATTCAACTATCATCATAAATATGGATAAAGTAAGTTGGAAAAAAATCGATGCATTTAAATAATATTCATGTTTGCGGTCATCATCATCATTTTAGTTTGTTTTTTTCAAAGTTTAGTTTTCGGGTAATTATTATTATCATCATCGTCATCTATTTTGAATATTTGAATTGAGCGAGAGACCATTGTTCATATTAATGATTGATTTTCTTTTCTTTTTTTTCTCTTTTTTTCTCTCGTTTGTTACCATTCATTATTTTTAAAGCCAGAAAAAAAACAATCAAATCAAATCAATTGATCTGTGCATCCGAAAAAAATTGATTCGCTTTCGTCATCAACAAATCAATGATGATTAGTTGATGAATCTAAATGAAAATGAAATGTTTTTTTTCTGGCTAAAATTGATTAGATCGAATTTACAATTCGAATTTGATGAATGAATGGAAATCTTTTGAAAAAACTAAATAATTCGAATATCAACTATTTTGCGCCATCTATCATCGGAATTTCATAATTTTGGTTATCATCATTTTTTAATCAAACCGACAAAAAAAAGGAACATTTCTTAATACAAAGGTCAGTTCTTTTTTTAATCGATTGATAAACACTTCAAATTTTTTTTTCAATTATCATCATCCTTATTAGGTAATGATGATTAAAAGAACCGATTTTAGAAACACCTTATCGATTACAATCAACAATGACATTGATAATCAAGGGTTCGATGGGACTCAATTTATTTTTTTTTTTTTTTTTAACATAGATTATCATTCGATTTCCCCAATATATCAATGAACTTAACATCTTAAGATAGTAGATCCGTCAAAAACATCCGATGTCTAGCTACAGGAATCCTATTTTTTCTTTTGTATTTAAATGGATCATTATTCTACAATCATTAATCATTCATCATTATCCCTTTGTTTCATTAACACCGTGAAAACATTGTCAAAAAAATGCAACTTTTAACCATCATTTTCGTTTGTCTATTGCCGGGATTATTGGCCATACCTTTATCATTTGATCATAATAATGATGATTATATTGTTCATTCAATCTATAATTCAACAAGAAATCTGTCACCTGGTGGATGTCCAGTTTGTGAAAGCCGGCACGTTTGCTATGATGATATTGGATGTTTCAGTTTAGATGGCCCTATGGGACATGTTCTATTGTTACCACAATCACCGAAGCATATTAAAACAAAATTTTTAGCATTCAAACCTGGTAAAATTGATACTGAACATGAAGTCGATCCATATAAACCGGATACATTCAATGTTATCGATACTAGCAAGAAAATTGCATTCATTATTCATGGTTTTGCTGAATCACATACGGATGAAATATTGATGGATGCAAAAGATTCGTTACTGAAATATCGATCATCAGAAATTGGTACGGTTATTATGGTTGATTGGAAACATGGAGCAACAGCACCGGCCTATACACAGGCAGCAACCAATACGCAAGTAGTTGGACGTCAAATTGCTCATCTATGCAACGAAATACATAAATCAATTAAAATGGATCCAGAAAAATTCTATCTGATCGGTTTTTCATTGGGTGGTCAGGTCGCAGGTTTTGGCGGTAAATGGTCACGTAGTGAATATAAATGGAAATTTGGTCGTATTACCGGATTAGATTCGGCTGCACCATCATTCGAAGGAAGAGAAGGTGCTTTTCTAACCAAAGATGATGCTGATTATGTTGATGCTATTCATACAACAACCGGTGGTGATATATTAGCTGGTCAATTAGGTTTTACATCACCATATGCCAGTGATTCTCAACCTTTTTGTTGTCGCGGCACAATTTTAAAATTTTTAAATATATAACAGTTGCATTTTCAGAATTTCGCGGCACACTAAAGTGCCGCGGCACACTGGTTGAGAATCACTGCCATATGCACATATTGATTTCTATCCAAACGGTGGTATTGTACGACAACCACCATGTCCTGTTGGAACAGGTATTGCATGCAGTCATAAAACATCGGTTCGATATTTCGAAGCATCATTAAGTGCTCAAAAACAATGTCATTTTATTGGACATCCATGTGATAATTATCAAAATTATTTGGATGGTAAATGTAAACAAAAAGACGGTGAAATGGGTTATCAATCATTCCACTTTTTACGATCACATGGTTTACATTATCTATTAACCAGTGATAAATATCCATTTTGTGATAGTAATTAATTTTTTTTAATTAACCAAAAAAAAAAATTGTTATTATTATTATTATTAATTATAAAGATCGATTACAAAAAAAGGCATAAATTACAAGATACAAAATTTTAATTTGATTTTTCTTTATTTTCAATTTTGGTACTGTTGTTGTTGTTGTTGTCATTATCAGTGATTTTCGGTGTTACCAACATTGTATCATTGAGTATCTGTTGTTGATTTTCATTATTTAAACTTCGTTCATTAATTAATTCATTAAAATTTGGAATTGATTTTGAGATCTGATGATGATGATGATGATTATGATGATTATTATAATATGGTAGAATAATTTTATCAACCCAATGACGAATATGGCCAACATTTGTATAAACACCAGGTACACCACCTTGACCACAGCCTAAACCCCAGCTAACCAAACCGACAACATTCCATTCACCATTTGATTCACAAACTAATCCACTACCACCATCACCTTCACATGCATCTTTACCTGGTTCACCACCGGCACAAATCATCGAACGATCTAATCGAAAATTATAACCCAATTTTGTTTGTTTTAATTGATTTTCACAAATTCGTGTATCCAATACTGGTAGATCAACTTTCATCAATACACTTTGATATTCACCTTGATGACCAAATGCATTTTTACCCCAACCAGCAACATAACAACGTTGACCAGAAAATGAATCATATGATTGTGGCATACAAATTGGTGATATATGTGGATGTTGACTTAAATCTAATTCTGTATCTAATTTCAATAGAGCAACATCATTCATTAGATTACGTGGTACAAAATTTGGATGTATAAAAATTTCTTCAACATTTTTCTCTACATATGGATAGAATTCATCTTCACGATGTACATCCCATTCACCTAAACGTATTTTTAAATCTTGTGCCTGAAATCTGAAAGAATTTAAAAGTTTTTTTGTGATTAGATAATGATGTAAACAGAACAAAAAAAACAACAACATACTTTTTAATACAATGAGCAGCTGTCATAATAAAACCCGAACTAATCAATGCACCACCACAAACATAAAGATTATCGGATGGACCGATTCGTTTTAATATGGCAACTTGCCATGGAAATTCAGCAAATTCAGTTGATGATTGATGATAGTTAAGATTCTGTACACGACCATTAATACCGATCGATTGTCTTTGGCCACAATTTTGATATGCCAAATTGGATGATGGTCGTGGTAAATGTTCATTTCGTATCGGTATTGGTAATGATGGTTGAATTGTATGATCATATGATGGTATCGAATGACTATGTAATGAATGTATTACTTTTGGTGGTCGATAATGTGAAGGTGGTGGTGGTCGTGGCCGATTAGCTTTTATCGGTACTGGTTGATATTGTTGTTGATGTTGATGATGATTATGAGTATGGTGATAAACCTGTTCCAATGGTGATTGATGTGTTGGTCGATAATGTGATGATTGTCCAACATAACCAGGTATATTTGAACCAATATAATCAAAATTCAATTGTTGATCATTCATAATCATTGGATTTAAATTAAACGATGATGATGATGATCGTTGTTGTTGACAACAAGTTCGTAATAGGCCACATTTATCGGTAATTTGACGATTCAATGATGATGAACTTGAACCAATCATACGTTCGAGTATTTCTTCAGTAAATTTCTTGGTCTTTTCGAATAGGAAAAAAACATTGAAATTTTCAATCAAATGAAATCAATCGAATAACTTACATTATTTTGTTGATGATTAGAATTACCATCTAAACTTCGTTCATTGATTGCAGCATAAATCATATCATCATCAAATTGTTGTTGTTGTTGTTGTTGATCATTTTTACGTTGTTGATTAAGATTATTATATGGATCGATAGTCGAACCAACAAGGAAACCATTTCGACACATATAAAATGGAACACAAATACAATCGATTTTTCGTTGTAATATCGATTGTTGTTGTTGTTGTTGATTCGATATTGGTCTTTGAATCGAACCAACCATATTACCACCGGCAAAATTTCCAATCAAACCTTGTAATGCAGCACCAATAAATCGTTGATCTTCAGGTCCAGCCTGATGTTGTGGAATTGATTCATGATCAACATTATCATCGTATGATGATAATGATGGTTGATTATTTCGTTTATCAATATTTCGATTATCATCACCATTGTTTGATGATAATTTATCATTGGTAGATGCTAAACCAACAATCGGTATGAATCCTTTGATTGAAATTTTTTCATCATTAATAATACGTCCTTGTCTTGGTAGTTGTTGATCATCATCGTTATACATTGAACGACCACGAGAATCATCATAGATTATGGTTGTCGTTGGTGCCGTTGTCGTTGTTGGATTATCATCGTTTGTCGAATTTGTAGCCAATGTAAAGCCAGCAATGATCACCACTAGAATCGATTTCAAAAAAATCATTGTCGAAATTTTTAAGCTAAGTTTTTTTTTGTCACAACGACGAAAAAATGAATCTTACCATCGAAATGATCATCGATTCTTTCCCTTTATATATTCGACAAACAAACGAAAAAAAAACCCAAGAAGAAACCATCCTTGTTTCGTTTTTTTTGCCATTGAGAAGGAGTAACAACAACAAAACAAAGAAACTTTTACTCTCTTTTTCGTACAAACTTTTCGTTTCGTCGACGAAGATCTTCGCAAACAAGGAGACAAGTTTCTTTCTTTCTGTTTCTTCGTATTCGCAATTTTGATTGCTGGGAATTTACGCTGTTTTTTTTCAAAATGAACAAGATAAAAAAGAACGACAAACTAGGTCACGACTTTTTTTTTGTGGACGGCAGGTAAGATAATAAAAAGTGAGTGCAAAGAAACAAATGATGATCACCTTTGACTTGGTCAGGTTTTCCCCGAAGAAATTATCATCATCATTACTTCCAATGGTATTCGATTCGGGATTTTCCAGACAAATCATCATCTCTTCTCCGATTCGAATGAGAAAAACTTTTTTTTTTAAACCAGTTTCGGGTAAATATAGCCACAAATATACACACAAATGAAATCAACCAAGCCCAAAGATTCATTTCAAAAAAAACAAAAAATTATCTTTTCATTGTTTACCAAGAAACAAACAAAAAAATGAATAATTTAATTTATTTTTAAAAAGAATAATAAGGTATATTATTTGGAAAAAAAACAACAACAAGGTCAACGAATATCATTTTGGTAAAAAAAAATTGTCATCATACATTACAAATATAAATAAAAAGTTGATGTTTTTTTTTCTGTAAAAAAAATCAACTTGATTTTGGCAACAAAAAATTTTGTTTTGTTTTTTTGTTTTAATAAATACGTGGCCTAATTCGAATCAAAAATGTTCGTATTTGCATCGGTTTGAATAATATGGAAAAACTTCCCGTACTATCACGTCGTATTGTTTGAGAATCTTTTTTCCGGGGGAAAAAAATAGGGTTAAAAAAAGAAATAGGGTTAAAAAAATTGGTAAATTATCAATCGAATAAATAAAAAAACACTTACCACGTGTAAAACTAGAACTTAAAACCATTGTATAATTTTCATATGGATCTAATTCGGCAGTCCATTTCATTTTATTTTGTTCACTTTGTTCCAATGTTTCCGTACCAAGTAAATTCATTTCCATAACATCAACAATAATAAAATTTGTAAATAATTCGGATAATCGTACCATTGTTTCTTGTGAATATTTTAAATCTTCATTAATTTCATAAAAATGTTCTAAACGTATTAGGATATTTTGTTCATTCCATTGTTCTAATGATAAAAGATGAATATTAACGGGTAATTTTTCACGAATTCCATTCGTATTCAAACCAACAATTAAACTTGGTCCATAACGTGCTGGTACATTACGAAACAAATAAACTGGTATCCATGATGTTGTTTTACTTAGTTTACGCATAAATCGAACACTTTCTTGAATTTTATCCAAAATAACACGATGTTTACCACGTACAATTAAACCTTCAGAATTATGGCCAGGTTCATTCAATGCTTCTTCCATACCATAACCATCATCAAATAAAAGACGACGATGTAACATCATTTCAATAACACCATCAACCATACTGGTTGCACCTTGTGATCGATCCGTCAATATTGTCATCTGGATATTTTTACTTAAATCCCGTATGAATGTCCAACTTGTTACTGGATAATAATTACTTGATACTTCTTCTTCGGTAAACAATTCCCATGTTGGTCGATGATGACGAATACGACGAATTGTTTCACGGCCATTCGAATCGGTAAAAAATGTTTGTTTATTTTGGAAATTTGTTTCATATTTAGTGATAATTTCTAAACCAGTTTCATCGGGAAATTTCCCAGTAGGAATCGGCCCGATAACCCAATCAAATTCAATATAATTATAATTTTTATATAAACGTATAACCTGGGTACACCATTCCGTGAATACTTGATGTACTTCATCAACTAATGTACCACGATAAATTTTATATGATGATTTTGTATTCACTATATGTGGATTTTTATGTGATGGTTTAAATACATAAGCACCGGATGGTTTATCACCTGAATATCTACTTGATGCTTTATAATACCAAAATGTTTGAACAAATGGTACATTTTCACCGGTAGGTAGTTGAATTTCCTTAATAAAACCAGTAAGACCATCGATTAATATACCAATTCTACCATTATGTAAAAATACATCCTGACCATTTGAAAGCATACTTTCCGATATTTCGGATGATCCATAATCTAAAAAAGTCATGATTTTTGGAATTTCAAAATTACAAAATTATTGAAGAAAAACATAAAATCATCAAGGGACTTACCATTCATTTTGGTAATCAAATAACTTGAAATACCCAATGGATCCAACGTGGACATAAATACTAATTCATGTGTTGCTAATGAATTTCTTTCTTTTAATGATAAAATTTTTGGATGTATCGGTACTAATTGTGATGGAATTAAATGTTCATTATGATCGATAACTTTATATTGTTGATTTTTAACCGGAACACGTACAAAATGCCGTAATGAATGTGCAATTGGATTATAAATACTCATTATTGTACTCAGATGATCTTCAATAAATTCAGTATAATGACATTGTGATACATTCATATCACGACAAAAACCAATAATCGATTGTCCGGGTGCAGTTTTGGCTTGTATTAATGTCATATATGATGATATTATTGATTGTTCGGCTTTATCACTTGCCTGCGAAAGCATTCGTTGATAATCATCATTAACATATTGTTTACATGTACCGGTTACAGCATCATGATGTTGTAGAATTCCCATTACTTCTTTTAAATCTTGAATATATTTTGTATGATCATGACCACGCATTGATAATACATTCAATTGATTGGATGCTTGTAATAAATTGGCACCTTTTTTGATTGCAAATTTTAATGATGGTCGACTAGTAAAATAACCGGTCCAATATGCTTCAGGTGCATCAGCATATGGAAAAAAATCATCCAATTTTATTGGCCAACGACGATTCAATTGATTTAATGCACGTGCATAACATGATGGTGTTGAATAAATAACATTAACTTTTTCCGTTGCTGTCATTGAATTAACAGCATCGATCAGATAATCCAGATTCATATACCATTTTTCCGATGCTTGATAATAAAAATCCATACCCATTGTAATGATCGTATGATTTGTTGCATATTGACTTGCTTGATTTTTGACTGTTTGAATAAATTCTCGTGCTTTTCGCATTATATTCTGTTGATTTAATGTTTCATCAAAACAATTTATATCGAAACAAAAACCTTTTGGTGGCCAATAAACATTCGGTAAGACACCGGTAAAAATGTCACATTTTTCACCAATACTTGGTGATGATTTCCATATAAATTCTAATGTACGCATACGTTCACGTAGATTTTTATCCTGATGATCAATACGACCAACAAATAATGAATCAAATCCCATCTGGGAAAATAATGATGCTTGTTCACGTGAATGACCAAACGGATCAATTTGCCAACCGGTTTTTGTTAGGCCACATTGACCAAATGTTTGATTCAACCATTTTACACCTAATGATAAATTATCAATAATTGATGCATAATGGGCTGTTGCTTCATCATTCATACTCCAACCACCGCTTATAAATTCCAATTGTCCTATGTAACAAAAAAATGAAAGAAAAAATGAATTATTCATGATATGAGCAACAACCGAGATAGCAACAACAAAACAAAACAAAACAAAACATAAACATAAACATTTTTTAACTGACCTGAATTAACTAATTCATGTACAACTAATTGTACAGTACGTGGTTGATTTTGATACCATCGTGAAAAGAATGATGTTTCAACAACAATAAATCTACGACGAGGATGTTGTGCAAGACTTTCAATAACCGAATTATAAATAACCGGAATATCTATTCAGGAAAATTAAATAAGTTCGGAATTAAAACAAAAAACCCAAAATTAACTTACATCGATGATAATATTGATCATATGTATGTACCCAACCGGTATCTAAATGTGTATGACAAACAATATGAACATTCAATACACCCGGTAATGTTGGTGCACACGACTAAATTTTGAAAATTTGAAGAATTTTTAATTAAAAATTAAAGATTAATTAATTAAAACATTACCTGACAATAATGTGCATCAACTGTTGATCGATAATTTAGAAAAATTATTATAAAAAATAATAAAATTAAGATTGATGAAAATAGATTCATAAAAAAACCATTTCGAGATTGTTGATAATAATGATGTTTCGTACTATATGAATGATTCATCATGGAAAACATTCGAATTCGAATTCGAACAGCAAACGAGAAAAAAAAACTTCCGTTATTTGAACCAAAAAGGATTTTTGGAAATGAAAAAAATGAAAAAAAAATAAACTAAATCAAATTGATTGTTTTTTATGGTGATTATGATGATTGTGTCGTTGATGGTTAATGATCATTTCTTCATTTCAAATGATATCATTTAACGCACACAAGGAAACGAAGACATCGACAACGACAACAACACGCACAAAGACAATTGATGATTGAATGATGATGATGAAGAAGAAGACAACACAATGATCGTATTCTTTTTTTTTTCTTCGTCGATGACTTTGACTTCGGTCAATGATGCGCTGGTGATGATAATGATGATAATAATATTCACACCAACAATTCACGATCCCGTTTTACGAAGTTAACAGAAAAAAAAAAGTAAGTCAGTCAGTCATTTGATGCCATATACAATTTTTTTCGCTTATGATGATGATTTATGGATTTTTTTCTTCACACAAAGACATTCACACCAATAATTTTATCATCATCACATGTTCATTACTTCTGGGTCGTGTTGATTGGCAATGGTGATTTCGTTGGTGGTTCAGGATTCAAAAAAAAAAAAAAACACACAAATCATCAAAAACAAACTAAAAATCCAGAAAAGGTATGCAGAAAAAAAAATTTGATTTTTGATTTTTCAATTTATGTCATACTAAGCATCATTTTCATTGCAGAAGTGTCGTGAAATAAAAAAAAACTAAAAAATCCGAATCATCATCATTTGGTTTCTTTAATCGGCTAAAAATACTGGTACAGTACTGTTGCTTACATTCATCATATAGTGCAAAAAAAAGGAGAGAGAGACAATCAATCAAACACAAAAACACCGAAAGAAGAGAAAATCAAAATCCTTATGGATCCTGAATCGATTTGATTCAATTCGAATTGATGTTCTTCGAATAAATCTTTTTTTGTACTGTTTGGTTGGTTGAGCCTTGAACAAACGATTATCAAGAAAGAAAATCAATTGAAAAAAAATATTGATCAAAATCAATTTATATTAATCAAATGGTTGTCTGGTATACACATTATAAACATATATTGGTTGCTGGTTTCGAAATCAATCAATCGATCAATGATCAATGTTTTTCATTGGAAAAAAAAGATTCGTTTGAAAGAAGAAAGAAGAAGAAAAAGTTTTCCATTCAACTATTGAGATAAATAGATAAAATAGATTGAACAAATAAACAAACAAACAAAAAAACAAACATCAAAATCATTAATCGATTATCAATGAATTATTATTGGAATGAATCATGAAAAAAGAGAAGATATTGACGACACAACCATATCATATATTGACAAAGAGGCAAACCAAAAAAAAAAATGATCAAACAAAACGAAAAATTTTTTTTTTTGGAAAAATGATATGACACCATTGATCAAAATTGCTGACGATATTCAATTGCAAATCATGATCATTCATTCATTCATTCATATTCAATGCTGACGACGACAAATGATGAATGAATGAATGGAAGAACGACAACCTTGTTGAGTAATGATGATGATGATGAAAAATTCTGTAGGATTTTGTTGGTTGGCGACTTTTTGCTAACCAGCTGCTGATTTTTTTCCTACTAACCAGTTTCATTTAAGCCGATGATCACGATTTGTGGATTTTTGTTTACGAAAAAAAATTTTTGGCGCGCACTTATCATCATCTTTCAATGAGAAACATAAGAAGAGAAAAAAAAAGAACATTCAAAAAATCAAATCAAAAAAAAAGAAACGGAATAAAAATCTTTATCATCATCATCATCATCCTTGTTGTGTGTTTGTGTTTAATCATGGCCATTGTTGAATATCTTATCATGATGCCGATGTTATCGTTGTCGCCGCATCATCAAATAAAATCATTTGAATGAAAAAACTGAAAAAAACAAAACAAAACAAAACAAGAAGCTTCGGGGGCCAAACATTATAATTTTGTTGTTGTTTTGTTTAATCAAATCAAATTAACAAACAAACAAACAAACCTAAAGTAAGGACAAGTATTTTGTTTTTTGAAAAAAATAATGTTCTTCTGAATGAAATTATCAACAACAACAACAAGATGTGATTGAAAGAGACACGACTTGAATGAATGAATGAAAATGACTTAAATGACTGACTGACTGATTGAGTTAGTTATAAAGGAAGGAAATTTTTTTTAAAGCATCATCCAGATCATTTTACAGCAACAAAAGCAGCTGATAAATTCAATTCAATTAATATGATATGATAGAAATGAATCTGTGAAAAGAGAGAGAACAAAAAATTCACTTGTCGATTGAATTGGCCAAAGAGAAATTTGATTTTTTTTTATTTCTGGAAAAAAAGAAGAGAAAACATCAACATTTGAAAGGTGTTAATATGAGAAGCCATCATCATCATAATCGATTGGATGGAGCGAAAACATCGATGGTCAAACATCGATATTTAATGATGATGATGATGATGGTAATGGTCAATGGAATGAATGATGACAAATCGAATCGAATCTGGAAACAAAAAATGGTTATTTTTGGTTGTTTAGGTAACGATATTTTTTTAAAAAAATTGTTTTGTTTAAATTCCATAGAAAAAAACTAGGTCAAAAAACGAAATAAACGACTATCACCCGGACAATCGAATTCGTTTTGATTGTTCGTCCACCTGGATCGAATTCAAAACGATTGATCGATTTCAAACGAAAAAAAACATCCAATCATCGTCATCGTCACCAAAAAAAATGTCAATCAAAAAAAATTGATCAAAAAAAAAAATCAAAGAAAAAAAGTTTAAGGCGACAAATCAAGGTCCATAAACATCAAAGGAAGGACACAAAAAATTAGGAAATCTTCTAATTGATCATTTTGTTTTGTTTTATTTTGCTTTAAGCTTTAAATGCTTCCGTACGTAGATAATAATCGATTTTATTGATTTGATAATGATAATGATATCCATTTTCGCAATCAATTCGATCGATCGATGGCCAATCAATCGAAATTGAATTGATTGCATGTCATATCAAATTACATGGTCTCTTATCACTCGAACACACACCCTATCATATTAATTACAAATCTGATTTTTTTTTTTTTTTTTTTTGATCAAAAACATTTCGAAATAAAAACATCTTATTTTTGCGCGCCTGACACATCTGTCTTTTTGATTTGGTTTTTTTTTTGAAAACAATTTTTATTTCAGAAAAACTAGATGGCGTTAGCTATTCTAGAAAAGGGAAAAAAATTTTCGGATATTGATTAGTTGGTCGAATTGAGATTTCTTCGGTGATTTCTTTTTTTTGTGGACTTTGATAAAGCAAACATTATTTGATGAATGAATGAATGAATATTGTTTGAAAAGTTAGTTTTTTTTCACCGAAAAAAATTCTTATATTTACATTGCCCAATATGATCATTGGGTTCATTGATGGTGGTGGTCGATTATGTTTCAATTTTGGCTGTCGTTTGATGTTTTCGTTGATGATTTTTTGTTTGATCAACTTGACCGCAAAAAGAAAAAATCCAACAAAATTAACTTAATAAAACAGCGGCGGCGGTGGTTTTTTATTTGTTATTTAAATAGCAAATAAAAAACCAACCAAAGGTAAACAAATACATCTTTCTCTCGGTGTTTTTTTTTGCTGGATCATTTTTTTTTATTTCGGGGCCACACACAAAGCCAAAGATGACCGCCGTCGTTTTTGTTTACACATTGATAGTATTGACATTTTGAAAAAAAACTTGAAACAAATTGACAAAAAACTATCGATTATATCGATTATCGAAGGTTTTGTTGTGAGAATTTTTTGTTTTGTTTCATATCACTTTCAAATGATGTAAAAAAAGTTTGGTTTGGTTTTGGAATCGCAAATCCAAATGTCATTTCTTTCGAAAAAAACTTTTGTCATTTTATTAATTATGAAGGCCATTAAGACGATAATTTTTCCATTCATTTTTTTCACAGGAAACAATAGAAATTCATAATAATGATGATAAATGTGGTGTTTGGTTGAATTACATCAACCTTGTGTGTGACAAAACAAAAGGAGAAAAACAAAAATTTATTAGCCTCGAATTCTATGACAAACAAACAAACGAAAATTCTTATTTATTTGTGTCCATGATACACCAAAGGAACAACGCTAATTTAAAATCAAAAACAAAGCAAAATAAAATAGCCAACGAATTGTGATTGTGTCCATAATTCATTTGTTGTTGGTGTGGGAGGCAAAGTGAAAAATGAAATTTGTCACCTTTAAATAAAAATAAAATTCATTTCATTCGTGTGACATTTGTCATTAACCATCCGGCTCTATATGGATTATCCTTGGTGGAAAAAACAAAACAAAACCAGCCAGCACGTGTTTATAACGTGAAATTTTTTTTTCGATTTTGAAAATGGCAATGAACCTGAACCCTGTACAATTTTTTTCTTTATTTGTTCGTTTATTTCGATGAAAATGACCAATTTGTTTGACAAGTTCGAATAAATTTTTTTTTTCGTTGTTGACCATTCGGCTATTCTAACATTGTTGGATGATGATGATGATAATAGTTTTTTTTGTTGTTGTTGTTTGAATTGAATCCGATAGCTTGTTTGTTGATTTGATTTTTTCTTTTTTTCTTTCTTTTGACCATTCATATTTTTCGGATTCATTGTCATTGCCGACCAGTTCCAGAAACACAACAACAAACAACAAACAAACACAAAAACCAACTAGCTTCGTCGTCCATTCATTCATTCATTCACATCGACAATACGGTCAGCACGCGAATAATGTTGTTTTGAAGGTCTTGAAAAGAAGAAGAAAAAGAAAAATGAAAGAGATTGTATTGGTCACCAAAAAGCATTGTTTGTTTGGTTGTTTTGAATAAAACTGAATAAAATGAATGAATGAAAACTTGGTGATGGATTCAATAACTCTTTTTTTTTCCATTTTTTTTCATTCAGATTCTATGGTTTCTTTCAAACATTTTTTTTTCATTGAAAAAACAAAAAAAAAATTTGATGATCAAATGAAATCGAAACCCCATATATATTCAATTTCGTTGTTTAGCTTATTTGGTCAGTTATTTAGTAGTTGGGTTCCGTTCTCGTGTTTCATCGTGATTTTTTTGTTGTTGTTCAAAAAAAGTTTAAATCAATCTACGGTAGCATATTACCAATTTGTTTTTTTTTGAATTTTGCTTTGAAAAATTTTCTAAAGGGACGAGACAAATGAATTAAATTGAATTGAATTTTTGGCTAGTGAAATACGAAACTTACAAATTGGTTTGGTTCTTAACTCTTTCCTTCTCTTAACCCTTTCTTTCTTTTTTCGCTGTTGTAGATAATGATTTTAAGAAAGTGTTCGACTGTAAGTATTGTGTGATCAGATTTAACCAAACCAAAGTCCAATAGAGGGTTAGGGTTAGGGTTAGAACGAAAAAAAAATTGATCCAGAAAAAGTATTATGGTTTGGTAGTCGAACATTCGAATGAATCGGATCATACTACACATATTACATCGAATTATCAGGTTTTGGCTGATTTGAAAATCGTAACCCTTTTCTTCCTTGCTGGTCGGCTGATGATAATCAAGCAAGCAAGGCTGCTATTTCTGAATTAAGCTGTTTTTCAAGGACGATTTTAGAAAAAAAATTCAATATTTCACTTGGTGAAATGGCGAAAATATAAAGATGATGGCTTTCTCGTTCGTTTCCAATGTTCAATGTCGTCTTTTTTACAAGCAAAGCAACAAGCATTGAATCAACATAATCTTTTTCCTTTTTCATTCAATGAAATGAAATGAAAGAAAGTCTTAAGTCGATCATGTTTGTTATTCTAACCTATTCTAACCCGAGGTTTAAAAAAGAAAACGAAACGAAAATAAAACCCATAGATATTCAATTCATTCATTCAGTTTTTTTTCATCTTACCTACCGACGGATTAATTCAACGAAAAAAACTTTTCATTCATTTTTTTGTTCAAGTGAAAAAAAAACACTTGCCCGGCTCTCGTAATCATCGAAATCATCAACAACATTGGATCTTATGATTGCCATTAACGTAAAAGGTAAGGTACGGTACCAGGTATAAAGAGCTCTTAGTTTATCCATTTTTCTTTTCGTTTTCTAGCTTTGTTTTCTGTTTAGTGCCGCGATATAATTTTCTTTCTTTTCGAGAAAAAAGATTTGCATATGAGTAACGTGGTTTAACGGTTCAAATGATGATGATGATGATGAAAATGAAAAAAAGAAAAGAAAAGAAAATGACCCAACATTATGTGTTCCATATTAAATTTGGAACAACAATAACAAAACATGAAACGAACTGAAAAATCAAAAAAAAAAAATTCAAAAAAAGAAGAAAATTGATTGAAAACAATAACAACAACAATGGCCAACTATTTCTACTTGGATCGAACAACCAGGGAAGAAATAGGGGACCGTCAATTTTTTAATACGTTCGAAATTTTTTTTCGTTCGTTCGTTCGAAGACTAAAGACGATGGAAGGTAAAGAAGAAGAATGGTATCAAACGACGACGATAATAATGGCATTTTTTTTGTTTGGTGAATCCAAAACAATGGATGTGAATCAAATGAAATTGAAAAAAAAAGAAAAAAGCGAGGAGGATTTATGCTTCTTTTTTTCCATTCATTTTCAAATTCAATTCGCTCAATGAATGAATGAATGCAAAGAGGGAGAAAAATTTGAAAAGAAGAAAATTGTCAAATCTTAAATCGAAAAGTGAATCGAAATGAATGTCAAATCGGGATGGTTGGTTGGATTGGCAAAAAAAAAGCAAAGAAGAAAAAATTAAATGAATTCAGCAATGTCAACCTGCTCTGCTGCTGTTGCCATAAATATTGGTCGAATGAATGAATGAATGACGACGACTGCGACGAAGATCAACGTTCCAGCACACCTTATTATTACGATGAATTTTGACAAAGTGACCTTTTCTGTTTCGTTGTGTGTATGTTTTCAACCATTGAAAACAACGACCATAAGGTAAGAAAATCATTAAGAGGGGTTAATAATCACATTGATAATCATTATTTTTTTTCAAAAGAAAAAAAAATTGAATTTTAAATTTTTTTTATATATAAAAAAATAATCATTTTTTCAAATGTTTATAGAAAAATTGGTTGAGGGTGGATATTTATGAAGAAAAATATGGAAAAAAAAGCTGGTATAAAATATTGATAGGTGTAGGAATCACAGGCCAAAGTCTTATGCTTTTTATAACATCAATTTGGAATGAAAAAAGAGATTGTATATTAGTTATATATGGCAGTAGAGTAGTGTAATGTAACGTAATGTTTCATTCTTAAAAAAATAAAATGAATTGAATGAATGGATGTAATGGATGTATTTTTTAATTTATATATAGGGTGATTTGATTCGGTGTTGTCAACTGTGAAGGTCATGAATGAATTTTCGATGCCATCGTTATGACCGATATTTTTGTTGTTGGATTAATATGATGATGATTATGATGATTATGATTGGTAATGTTTTCATCAAAAAATGATGCTGTTGATGATAATGTTGTTGGTGAATAATGATCATATTGATTTATTGATGATGATGATGATTGATATAGAATATCTGAAGATGATGATGAAGATGATAACGAAGATGATGATGGTGGACTATCGGTTAAATGAATCGGTGATGATAATGTTGTTGGACTTATTAATTGATCATGATTTTGTTGTTGTTGTTGGCTATCCAATGATCGTAATGTTTCTGATAATGCCCAAATATAATCATGTGCAAAACGTAATGTTTCAATTTTAGTCATTTTATTATTCTGATTACTTGAATGTTGACTATTATTACCATCATCACTAAAATTATCATTATTATTATTATCATTATTATTATCAATATTTTCAGTAAATGATGATGGTAATACTGAACGTAAACGTTCTAATGCTTTATTTAACATATGCATACGATTACGTTCACGATCATTAGCTTTTAAGCGACGATTTCGTTTTAATTTAACAACCAATGATGGACTTTTTGATCGTATTCGAGGTTTTGTATTCCGTTGATGTTGTTGTTGTCGAGGTTGTCGTGGTTTTTTCTCCGATTTTTTACGATTATTTTTTACTATTCGTTTTGATGATTCTGGTATCATAGCCGTTGATGATGTGGTGGTGGTGGTAGATGTTGCATCCATTATGGTTTGAATTTCTTCATTTTCTTGATCAACAGCGGTAACAAAATCATAATCATCATTTGCAATCATCAAATTTGGATCTTGTTGTTGTTGTTGATTAAATATTTGAAAATGATGATTAGAATCAATTGGAAGTTGATTCAAATCTAATAAACAATCATCGATACTATCGATAGCATCAAAATCATTTAGAAAATAACTATCGATTGTTGTTGTTGTTGATTGTGGCTGATTATCAATCAACATGTTGTTGTTGTTGTTTCCAGTAGCTAGATCGACGTTATCATCAGTTGTAGGTGGTGGATATAGATTCATAAAAGGCATTTTATTTGTTGTTTGATTTACCAAATGATGATTATTGAGAAAATTAGCCATTCTGGAATCCATTTTGTTGGATCGGTTAAATTGTTTTTTGAAAAGGCCAAGTGGTTAAAAACGTAAACGTCCGGTTGATTGGTATTTGGGTAAATATTTGAATAATTCCTGACGATGATTATTATCATAGGAAGAGAGAGAGAAAAAAAAATCAAAATTTAAAAGAAATTTTCTTGGAAAAATTGGCTTGAAAATCAAAATTTTTTTTGTAAATATTTATATAAGGTGAAAGAAAAAAAGAAGAAAATTTCTATTTTCACAACATCATTCTTATTCAAATATTTAAAATTGAGCTAAGCTAATTTTTTTTTCTGTTCAGGTAGCTGTTGAATGGGAGGAAAAAAATCCAAGGTGGTCCACAAAATGGACAGAAACAAACAAAACAGAAAAAAAATACACCAAACAATAATGGATTTTCATTAAACCATGATGACCATCATCACTAACCGATAATGCATTGACCAGGACAGGAAAAAAAATTAAAAATTTAATCAAAAATTTTTAAATTTTTCTCCGAAAACCAAGGAAGACTGACAACAACAAAAAAAAATCGAACACCAAACAAAGACTATTCTATTCTATTTCAACAATAACGGACATTTTGTTCAAACACTATATACACACACACACACACCTATTACCCTACTTTTATTATGATTCGAAAATTGACAATGGCCATCCAACAACAAAAAAAAAATAAAGCTTCTGATTTAACCAACCATTGATTCAATGGGATAAATCAATCAAAAAAAAATCTAAATCAAACGAACCGTATTGTTCCAGCGACAATAACGAAGCGACATGAACTCTTATCATCGATATGTCAATCTTTCCATACACCATCATGCAATCTGATGCAAAAAATCAAAATCAATCATATCTTTGGCATCATCATCATCATTGTCATTCATTGATCGAAGGAAGGAAAACGTTTAGTTAGGAAAAGCAAAATGACAATCTTTTTATCAGAATCAAAAAAAAAAAAAAATTCATAATCAAAAATCACCCTGGTTATCTGATTTGAAACTGAAAAAAAAGTTGCCTAACCTTTATCAGATCAAAATCAATATTTTTTTTTTGCTGCAATCTTTCTCTCTCTCTCTCTCTCTTGGTCTATACAGCTGTCAAAACGATTAATCTAACATCGAGATTTTCTGAATTGTTTGATAATCAATTCAAAATCACAAACACAAGTAATTCACAATTATATTCGGGTGACATTGTTGGTGTAGAAATTGACAAAGAATTTCTCAGTTTTTTGTCTTCGATTTTTTGTTTCACTTGAAGAAGAAACCAAAGGTGAGATACACCAATGGTTAGTATTACATTACCCTCTCTCTCTCTCTCTATGACTGTGTGTGGGGTGTTACTATGTCTGGCCAGGCAAAATATAAAAAAAAAATCGTAATAAGATCGGCTTATCAGGATGACCGAATCGCTTGGCCAAAAAAAAAAAAAAATCAATGAAATACAAGACAAGCCAAGCCTCGATCCAACAAATAAAAATAATGAAAAAAATAAAAATAAAAAAAATTCATCGAAATAGCCATATCGAATGACCATTCATATATGTCCATAACGAATGTTCCAAAATCAAATTATTGATGATGATAATGGTCAGTTTTTTTGGCTTTACACGACTGTTTTGTTTCATTTTTTTTCTCTCTCTCTGTGTGTGTGTGTGTGTGACATATGACACACACGGGTTATGAACGAAAAAATCACAACCAGAAATAAATCAAGAAACAAAACAAAAAAAAAATCCCTCAAAATATCAACCCTGAACAACATCGAGTTATTCGAGTGGAAAATTTTTTTTTTGAACTTTTTTTTCGATTCATTTGATATCATTTTACCTTTTTTTCTGGTCAGAAAATAATAAAGGTCAAAAACAATTTTTTTTGGTGGGTTTAAATTGTGTAATATTAAATTTCAAAAATCAGAAACGAAAATCAGAACATACCTTTTGTATTGGGAAATTTTCTGGAAATTGAAAAATTTCTTGAAAACTCTTCTTTACCGGAAAACTTTCTCGAAAATTTTGATGATTTTTCCGGCGTTGGTCACTTAAGGATTTTATTTCACTTTTTTTTCGTTTTGGATTTTTGTTAATCACTAAAGCAATTGTTTCCGGAAAAAGATGTTTAAATATACACACGAAACACACAAACACAAAACCAATTTCTGTTGAAATAGTCGAGTTGAATTTGTTCGTTTTTTTTTTGCGCAACAATGTCGCAAATGAAATTGGAATGTTGATTTTTCGGAAGAACACCGAACCGAACCAAACGAACAAAAAAATGAATGAATGAATTGAATTTGACAAGGTTTTTATATGACCAGGATTTTTTTTTCGGTCGTTTCATTGACTGAAATTAAAATAAAAACGATCCACGAATAATATATAACTAGCGCAGTAAGGTTTTGCCATCGTCGTCTGTTGCTGGTTTTTTTTCGGGGTGCAATACTGTGTGTTTGATCAAATAATGACAACTCCTCCTTCTCGTTGTGATTATGTGGTCCCCGATTTTTTCACCATTGATGGTAATCATCGAACAAAATTGTTTGAAACAAACCAGAAAAAAAAATCAAAAAAATGGTCACGATCTATACATCCATCAATCGAACGATTGATGAAAATCGAATGTTTTTGTTTGTGAGTGGACAATCCACATACAATGTAAACATCCTAATTTATCGGTCGATTATCGTGGGCGGGCAACAAGTGCTTCAAGAAAAGAAAAAATCCATGGGAAAAATTTGATTTTAACATCATCGATTTTTTCAAGATAATCATGATCATTATCATACCTTGTTAACTTTATCATCATCATCATAATCATATGACATTTCCGTTCACTTTCCCCATTTCATTTGAACGATAATGATATCGATCAATTGAATTAGGCAAAAAAAACCACAATGATGATGATGATCATTATAATTACCATCCTGTTGTTGAACAAGATTGGACACAAAAACATGGCCTTTAAATAGATTAACTACATAATCATAATGATGATGGGCGATACACACACACTATCACAATCATCATCTTGATTCGCGTGATGATCGTGATTTTTGTGTTCTTGGAAGAAAAAAACATTCGAATTCGAATGTTAACCAAAAAAAAAAAAAAAAAACATTCGAATGTTAGAGTGTGTGCAAATAGTCGCGGGACCCCAAACAACAAAAACAAGGTTCCCAGGGACAAATTGCAATTTTTTTCTTTTTTTCTTTTTTTTTACCTTTTTTAATGATCATCATCATCATTGATTTTCGATGAATGAAATTCAACAGAAACGAAACGAAACGAAAGAAATCATTTCCTGTTTCCAATTTTAAAAAGGTTTTTTTTTGTTCATCCAAATTGAAATCGGTTGTTGCTGTTGTTCATGTGTAAATAGTCATTGAGTGAGTAAAAATTTGAATTTGAAAACATCTTTTTTTCTTTTTCGACAAAAAGCGATTTTTTTCGTCTTGAAAAAAAGCTTCTTAAATGGATGAATGAACATTCATCACCATCATCACCATCATCATCGATTCATTGCCAATTTGAATTTTGAAAAAAAACTATTTTCACACAAGCTTTGGACAAAATGGGTGATCGACCTTTTGAAATTGTTTTTCTTGGTCGAAATTGAATAAATATTTACTTCAAAACCTTTAAGCGGTTACACGTGTTTATCATCATCATCCATTAAAAAATATAGCTCAATTAGTTTAAGTAAGTCCAGTCAATCAGTCAACAACAACAACAACAACAGGAAAGAATCACGTGTTGCCACGTGTTTTTGTTGATGATGATGATGATGATTACCGAATTACCACCGAATCCAAAAAACAAATTTTTTTTTTGTCGAAAAACACGCGTGTCAAATAAACATAAATTAAATTGACTTTGAATAGAGATTCATTTTTAGCCTTTAACCATGATGATGATGAAGTGTCAGAAATAAAAATCTTTCATCATCTTTATTTACATCGCCGTTTTTAAATAAAAAATAATATTGGTGTCACGTGTCTGATGGTTCTTCTTGGGTCAAAATATTTGCCAAATCAACTATTTCGACTTTTATAGCTTTTTTTAGGATTTATCTCTGAAAAAGAAAAATTATTATTATTTTCAAATCCAATAATGATCAAGTTTTTCAAGGTTCACATACATTGAAAATTGTTGTTTTTTATATAGGATCTCTATTTGATTCGGGAAAAAAAACAAAATGTTTTTCGTTTTTTGGATCGATCCATTGAAAAAAATGATGCATAAAAATTGCTTGGTCGAACTTTCCATCATCAAAAAAATCGAACCAGAATAATAATAGGAAAAAAAAACAGCTAGTCAATGATCAGGAATAGAAAAAAAAGTTACACACCTGCAAGCAAGGAAAAAAAAACTGAATGAATTGAATTGAATTGAATTACAGAATCAAACAAATTAATCACTTATGAATGTCATATTAGACTGTAGTTTGTTTTTTGGGTCGATTGTCAAATCGAACAAACAAAGAACAAAGAGAGAAACATTGCCACATTGCCGAATTATGTTTATGAATTGTTCCAATGGTTCAATTCTCTCGTTTCATTCATTCATTCATTTTTTCCATTGTCATCGTTTAATTGCAAACAAATATGAACCAAACGATATTGGGATGAATATTTTTGGAGAATAATAATAATATAAAAATATTAGCTTTATTCAATTCGGTTCTTTCGGGGTGATTGTTATGATGATGATGATGATGATAATGATGGCGGGACCCGATGCAATACCCGATAATCGAAGCCAGAGAGAGAGAGAGAGAGAGAGAGAGAGAGAGAGAGAATAAAAGAGCGATGATCCAGAAAAACAAAGTGGCTTTATTCATTTTGATGATGATGACAATAATACCAATCAAGCCAGCCAGTCACTATAGTTTGTAATATTATTAGCAACATTGTGGTCGCGATTTATATTTTCGTTCGTTCGTTCGTTTAATATAAAAATTGAAATTGAATGATTTTTTTCTTCGCTTCTTCAGCAAACTATTGTCATCGTTTTTATTTGTTTGAAGGGGAAAAAATACTTTTTTTTTGTTTCGTCGTCATTTATATTGGTCGTAGTCGTTTTGTTCATTCATCAAAAAACATTCGAAACGAAACGAAACATTCGAATGTTGGAACAAATAAACATTCGAATTTGAATCGATACAATCGATGTTGAGGATGATGATGATGATCGGTTTGATGATTACGTTCGGGGACCACCACCATCACCAACTACTACTACTATCAAATCAATTTTTTTTTTTGCTGAATCAAATCAAATCAAAGAAATGATGATGATGATGATGACAATAGGCTTGGAACATTTTCATCATCATCATCATCGAAATCATCGACCGAAACCCGAACATTCGTTTTATTTCGGCTGGTTTGCTTTTATCCAAAAACGAATCGGCCCCCGAATACGTGCTTATTGGCCTATCATTTCGAATTAGTTTTTTGGTTTCTTTCTTTTCGGTTGATTTCAATTTTTTTTTCTTTTTGATCAACGAAAAAAAAATGCTAATCTCTCTCTCCCTCTCTTTTTACATTTAGATTTTTTTGTCATTGCCAAACTATTTACACATAACCAACCATCAACATCATTTTCGATTATAAAAAGCTAATAAAATGGTTCGATGCACGTAATATTTTTGTATTTGCATTTGAATTTGGCTCGCACCATAAAAACGGTTTGTATTCTTCGGTGTATCAAAAACGAAACAAAACGACCGAAAAAAGCTTCAAATCAAATAAGGTTTTTATTACCAACAACAACAATTTTTTGGTTTTAATAGTAGCAAAGAAAAAAAAATCGAAAATGTAAAATTTTCTATTGATATATTCATGTTACAGAAAAAAAAATGTTACAAATCTTTCGTTTTATACAAAATGATAGCCATTTATAATATTTGAATAGAATTTTGGATGTCCAATCATACATTTCAATAATGATATTGATGTTTGCAACCCGGTTACTTTGATTTGATAATAATCAACATTTAAACGTGTAAGATTATTTTCAATAAATTTTTTTTGATTAAATAATTCTCTATTCGTTGATGATGATATTAATCGTTTACCCGATTGTATTAATGAATGTAAACAATAACCATTTGGATTTAAAACATAAATTTCGGTAATTTTTCCGGAAAGATATCGAAGTTTAAGTAGAAAATCTTTCTGTAAAGAGAAAAATGATTTAAAAAAAAATTCGTTCGAAAAAGGAACTTACCTGATCAAAATTGATTCGATCACAATCGATTCCTTCACGTTGTTGTTGTTGTTGCGATTGTTGCTTATCAACATTCAATACAGCAAATTTTATTGTTTCACAATTTTGTGATTCTAATTGAAAATTACGAATCAATAAACGTAAAAATAATTTATAACTAAACATTTTTTCACGTTTTGTTAACGAATCTATTGGTGGATTATCGATACGATTTAATTTTTCCAAAAAATTTACAGCAAATATTGAATATTTCAATAAGAAAACATTATCCAAATCCGAATCGGCAATTAAATTTTCTAAACGATTATACAAGCCATATAAATAAAGAAGATATTTATCAAAAAGTATATTAATTATTTGATGTTCAATACGATCATCGGATTTTACTGAAACAATTCCTTCATATTCATCCGTTACAATTTGCATTAAACGTTTTCGAATAATTTTCTTAGTAAATCGATATTCATTAATTCGATACCATTCATTTGATTGATGATTAAATAATTTCAATATTTTTCGAAGATCTTTACAACCATTTGTAAACAAACCATTCAATTGTATCATCCAAAATAATATAATTAAAGTGGCCATTTCAATATGTTTCGATTCGATTACAACAACGATAGTTTCGCCATCTGGTTGTACAAAATTATTCGATTTTTTAACATGTTTGATCAAATTAATCATTTCATTTGGTATTAAAAATGGCATACCAAATAATGGTTCATCATGATAACGATAACGAATATGATCGGAACGTTGAAAACAAATTGCATACCATGCTGATATCAGCAATAATCTTTCATCAGATGATTTTCCCTGTGCTTGTTGTTCAAATATTTGTTGAAAATTACGAAATAAATCATTCAATACTTTTGTACCAACATCCGTACGATTTTCATAAATATTACAAATTAATGCTGCTTCTGATTCAATATCTAACATTTCCATATGATCAATAACCAGATGACAATAATTATCAAATGCTTTTGTTGCTTCTTGTTCAAATATACGCCAACAATTCAATACCAGATCTGGATTTGGTTTTTCCAAACGATTTTCCTGATTAGCCAAAAGATATATATTCGATGATCGGATAACATCTTCCATCAATGTACAATGACGATAAATTTGTCCAAGAAATTTTGTCGATAAATATGAATCAAATTCTATCGTACGTTTGATCATAAAATCTGGCCGTATCCAATTAGAATCAGGTAAATGTTTGGATTCCATTTTTGCATTAATACCATTTTTTTGAAAATCTAATGATATACTATATTTGGATGCTAAATCTTTACATTCCGTTGATGCAAGTCCTAATGGATGAAAATCTGATATCATTAAATGACTGGTAGCAATTGTACCGATATTATTTTCAATTAGAAAATTACAATAAAATCGTACAATATCATCGATAATAATATCCTGATCAGATTCAGGTGAATTATGTGATGGAAAATTCATTGGTGGATAATTTTCACCTGGAAATATTAAATTTGTTTGCCAAAAGATGGCATATTCATCACCATCAATATCCGAACCACCCATTTCATCTGGATGTGGTCGTTGTCCTTTAGCCGGAAAAACAACACAATCAACAATATGTTCTAAACCAACAATATTTCGTGCACGAAATTTTCTTACATCACCCAATGAAAGACAAGGAAATTTTGTTACCATTACTTCTTCATCTTCAAGTATAATCTTCTGATCAGTTGGTTGACCATCTTGATCTAATTGACAATATTGGAAAAAAATTTCACCCGATTCTAATTGATTTGTTTCATCGATAACACCAAAAGCAATACGACCATTTGATGTTGGTATTTTAATTCGAGCTTTCAATTTTAATTCATTCAAACGATAAAATAGCAAATGATTCAATATACGACGTAAAAATGGTTCATTTAGGAATGAAAATCCAGCTTTATAAAGTTTACTATAACTTAAATGACGTTGATGATATGTTTGCATTAATTCATAAGCATTCGTTTCAAACATTAATGATTTGGATAATGATTCAGTTGATTCGGTTATAATTGTGTAGAAAACTTTTGCCGGTACTTTTTGTTCACATAGTATCTGAATTAATGGTCGATTTAAATATACTGGACGAGGTGCAGAAAATTTCAATATCCCTAATGCATCATCATCAGCATGATATTTTATCATCGATTCACGAAACATAATCATATCACCCGAATCATCAGAATCATAACGTACTAACATTCCTTTACAACCACCATAACGTATTTGAAATGCAGATGGAAAATAATTTTCCGGTGTGTCTAATAATGGCAGAATTTTTCTAGCTAAACTATTCGATATAATACCACCACCATCAGAAAATATAAATGATCCATTTGTTAGATCACCCGAACGATAAATAGATACTGATTCATCACAATGATAATAAGCAATTGCTTGTGAAAATATCAAACCAAATCGGGCAATATATTTTGCTACTTTACGTTTAAATATCGATAGATTACCAACAATATTACGTAAATATTCTGCTGTACGATTCTGATTATCACAAGCATAAAATATGATACCACAATCACGCATTTGACTTGATGATGAACCAAGAAATTCATAATGACGATCAGCTAATTGAATACCGGATAATAATCTTGGCATAATACATTCTTTAACAAATTCTGTATTTGTATATGTACCATTCAACACACGACTATTATCTTCACATAATGTTAAACGTATTGCATAATCCAGATTGGCTATATTTGAAAAACGTGAACGTAAACAAGCTGTTGGACGAAAAAATAGTAAACATGTTGGTGTCATAATAGCACGACGCATTATAACATAATTTCGTTCATCATTCGAATCATTAAATAGGCTATTTTTACCACTAATTCTTTCCGGTCGATTTTCATCATCCGTATTTATAATACGATCAAATTCAGCAATAAAATCAATAACTGGATTATTTGATTTAACATCCAATTCATAAAGATAATCTTCAAATTGTTGATCATTCGATAATTTAGTAAGATCTGCAAGAAAATTTTCAATATTTTTAAAATCGAATATACCATGACGACAAATAAATCGATCAACAATACGATATGATTTAAGTATGACACGACATGCATAATTTCTTCGAAAATTTTCAGCAAAAATTTCATCAATATTTTTCAATAATATTGACATTGGATAATTTTTTTTGTTATCAATTGAATCAATTCGGCCAATATAGAATGAAAATTTACGATTACGTTCTTTACAAAGATAACTTAAACGAATTGTAGCATATAAAAATTTTTTTAAATTATCATCAGAAATTTGTAAACGATAACCATGACCATAACCGATTAAATCGGGATCATTTTTTTGGCCAAATTCTTTACAACGAATCCATTTTGTACGAACAATATTCGATGATGATAATGATTTTCGTTCCAAAAATAAAAATGGTGCCGAATTTAATTCCAAACAAACAAAAGAGCCATCTATTTCAATCAAAATGAATTGAATTGATGCAAATGATATTTCAATCTTATATCTGCAAAAAAATGTGTGGTAAGTTTAACATTGATTAGAATTTTCTGTAAAAAAATAAAATCTTACCGATCGTATGTTTGACCATTTGGAAAACAAAAATAAAAAATGATTAAATATTTTTGAAAATTCCATTCCATTTCTAATTGAAAATTTTCCGATGATATTGGTTTGAAAATTCGAAATCGATGTACAAAATAACAAAGATTAACAATCGAACCGATTGAAAATAATCGCATTTCAGTGATGAAATCCATATCATCATCAATATTAAATGAACATTCATCTTTCAGGTAACGAAGTGAATTATAAGGAAATTCCAATACAATACGACAATTATTATCAACATTTGCAGCCATTACTGAACGAAATTTTTCAATTAAATCCAATAAAAATGATTGTTGTTGTTCAGTTGAATTCAGATAGAAATCAATGTTCATTCTGTTTTAAATCAAAATCAAATGAAAATGCAAATTAAATGATTTTTTTTGGAAATGGCAATATATGAACTTACTTGACAATAAATTCATCATAATAACGATGACTAATTTTAGCTTCATAAAAATTATTTTCATTTGAATTATTTTTTAAAATATTTTGTTCAAAAAATTTAACTGTAAATAAAAATTCTTGATCAACTGAATGATAATTTTGTTGTTTATCAACAATAATATCACGTAATTTTATTACAGTAATTGTTATCGGTATCAATGCATACGATAATGATGATGAAATAGAATTTTCTTGCATAAGCCATGTGATTGTCATTTCATCATCGTCATCATTTTCATCTTCACCATCATTATCATTATCGTCGTTATCATTATTATTGTCATCGTCCACATTAGCATCTTTCTGGTGATAATGATTATCATCATCACCATCATCGTTAATAATTGAGAACATGTTCATTTTCGAACGATAAATAGCTTCCAAAAATTGCCAACCAAAAAAATTGCTAACGATGTTTCGATTTAAATCAAAAGTTTTTTTTCAAAGAGTTTAGTTGAATCAAATAGTGTTTATTTAGATCATTAGATGTTAAAAATGTCATTTAC
Organism: Dermatophagoides pteronyssinus; assembly: GCF_027571235.1. Lineage (NCBI taxonomy): Eukaryota > Metazoa > Arthropoda > Arachnida > Sarcoptiformes > Pyroglyphidae > Dermatophagoides > Dermatophagoides pteronyssinus. Next base: position 504,364 of record NW_027461543.1, read on the forward strand.
CCAAATGAATAGATAAAATCAAATGAAATGTATGGAATTTTCTTGTTTACGAAATGGATTTTCGAAAAACAAATCAAACAAACACAAAAAACAAGCAACAACAATCGAAGCAACTATGTAATTTCCGTACATTGTATATGAATGGGCTTCTTTTGTTTGTTATTTTTTTTATTCGTTCGAAATTTTTTCCCGATTTTGTTTTGGAAATTGATTTTGTTTTGGTGTTTTTGTTTTTTGTTTTTTCCGAAATAAATCCGAAAATTTGTTGACAGCCTTATTCGATGATAGAAGACTGATCGTTTGATCAATCGAAAAACAAAGCAGACAAAACACGATTTTCATATCATCATTTTCGTCTGATTATGTATTGGCTATGTATTTTTTTTGGTTCCATCGAACCGAATTTTCAAAAAAAAGACATCATGATCATCATCCATCGATCAATCAATCAATCAATCGAATGAATCAATCAATCAAAAAAATGAAACAAAAAAAACGTGTCGAAATTTACGAAACCAAAAACGTGATTGGTTTTTTTTTCTCGCTTGTTTTTCTCCCTTTGATTAACAACAACAACAACAACTCACTCAATCCAGCAAACGTGCTAATGAGGTGACGATTGATAATAAACCTATTGATCATGATGATGGTTATTTTTAGAATTTTATTGGAAAAAAATGTTATAAAAAATTTTGGTTTATAATTATGACACCATCATGATAATGATGATTACAGCATTCGATTTTTTCTGTTGTTGTTGTTGTTTTGGTTCGGAAGTTGATCGTGAACATTAACTCCCATCATCACCATTATCAGTATTTTCAAGAAAAAAAAACGATATCTCAATATTCAAATATGATCATTTTCAGAACGAAACAACTTTTTTGTTGTTGTTGTTGTTTCGTTGAACCAACTCAATTATAGTTATCATCATCCAGATCATTTGGTCTTGACCTTGACGGGTCTTATCTGGTCATATATCGTCAACTGAAATGACAATCAACCAAGTAAAAAAAAAAATCGACGACAATCAATGAATGAAAATTCGTTTTTTAATGAATCAAAAAAAACGAAAAACGAAAGATTCTATCCCGATAACTCGATATCTTATCAATCGGTTTTATCACGATATTTATATTTGTTTACCGAAGGCACCCGGCTTTCACTGTAGCCATTGAACTGAATTATGAGCAAAAAACATTGATTATTTTATTATCGATTTAAGTGAAAGTAATATTCGTACATTTGGTCTATATTTAGAAGATATTTTCATTCATTTTTTGCTCGAAAACTTGGAAAAAACAAAAATAATCAATTAAAGCAATAGCCAAATAATGATTAATTAAGTGCCAGCAAGAAAAAAAAATGTTGGTGCTCATGGTGGCAGACCAAAAATCATCATCATCCATTATCCATCCATTTGATTTTTGTTTTTCTTCATCAAATTCGCATCATTTAATGATATGATTTAAATTTTTTTCGTTCATTGACACCATCAAAGAATAAGAAAATTCATTCATATCACCTGTGTGTGTTCAGATTAATTTACCGGGTCAAACACAAGAAGCCGATAAAAAAATTTTGGCCTCATGTCGTCGCCATCATCATTGACATCGATGAAATTGATCATTGAATGAATTGTTGCCATTACATTGGTGGTGGTCAACAAAAACAAATCCTCTAATGGATGACGATGATGAGTGTGTGAGCCTCTCATGATGCTCCAGAAAGAGAGAGAGAGAGAGAGAGAAAAACATCAATTGAATTTGAATATCAAAAATCAATCAAACAACAATAAAAACTATCGTAAGCGATTTTAAAACTTTTTTTTTAAAAGAAAAAATTTTCGACCTAAAATTTAAGCTTTATTTTTTTTTTGATTCTTTTTTTTCCATGATAGATTTGTCATTTTGATAAACGAAAGAAATTGAGAATGACCGAACCGAAATTCTGATGTCTTTATTTATCCAATGATGATGGTAATGGTGATGATAATAGTCATTGAAATCATTTAAAAATCGTCAATCTTGTCATTATTGTCTCCTATTGCGAAGTGAATGATGAATGAAAAAAAGAAAAAAAAAAGAGGCCACTTGTATTTTTTGTGGTGAATAATAATAACGATTTGATAAGAGGATCTTATCAGAATGAATAATGAAATGAAGAAAAGAAAAGTGAAAGTGTTGATTGACGATTGATGAATGTTGACAAGATACAAATCTTTGGTTTTGGTTCGAATGCTGATCATTTATATCAAAGAAGAAGAATATTTTGTGTAACCAGAGAAAAAAATGTCTCTTTTAAATGATCTTCTTATCAAAGAAAAAGGTAAGAAAACCATGTTTTATATGTGATATCTGATTCTGATAAACATTTTTTTTTCAAATATATTATATAGCCCTATGATCAACAAAATTTTTTGGAAAGGATCCACCATGTAAATGGCCATAATGGTGATAAGTGTCGGACAGCAGGAGAATAGGGTCATATTATTGGTTGAAGAATGCATACATGGGTCAGACATGGTGGTATGTTTTTATTGATGTTTTTCTTTTTTGAAAAATGAAATTTTTTTACAATTTTCATGTCATGATCCTTAGGTATTTTTTCTTAGGAAAAACATAACATTTTTTTTTGATTGATCTGTGATCGATTTTTTTTTTTGTTTGTTGGGTCTGTCTGTTCCGATTTCCAACCAGTCCAATTGTTAGTTGTTTGATCGAAAACAAAACCAGAAAAAAATTGACCGTTGCATCAAATGATGATGATGAAGCTAATAGTCATAGTTCAATCATAGACTGACATATCTAGGGCTTCGATTTTAATTGTTCTTCATCATCATCAACAACAGTTTTTTCACCGTTTTTTTGTTTTGTTTTGTTTTTTTTGCAAAACAATACAAAAAAACATCGATTAAATGAAATTAACTTTGATCAACGCTGATCTTACTGTCGATGTTTGTCGATGATGATCTTCAAAAAAAAAGGTCAAACAATTTAAGATCAATTAAGAAAAGAATTTAAAAATTCATTTTATTTTATTCTGTTTTAGTAGATAACAAAATCCGAATTATCTTTCAATCAAAAAAAAAAAAATCATTAATAATATGAATACAATGGTTAGAACAACAACAACGAGAAAATTTACAGGAAAATTTTTTTTTTAGGTTTTTTTATACAAAAAGTGAATTTTTTTAGAAAATTTTGAAAAGAAAAGAATTTTTTTCTTCTTATTTGTTTGTTGAATGTACACAATCCAATAGATCGCTTAATGCCATTATATAACTTTGTGCCATTTGTAATGTTTCAAATTTTGATAATTTTCTATCATCACCAATTGATGGTACAACTTGCCGTAAACGATCAAATGCTGTATTCAATGAATGCATTCTTCGACGTTCACGTGCATTAGCAGCTACACGACGTTTTTTCAATATTATTGTCGATATATTTGATCGAGGTTCATGTGGTTGTTGTTGTTGTTGTTCACGATTTTTTCGAATCGATTTTATCATTTTTGAACGTCCTGAAGATGATGATTGTCGTTGTTTAGATCGATTTTCATTATTCTTTTTCGTGGTAGTGATAGCTTTAGTTGATTTGGCATCCAAAATTAATTTATCTTTCGAATCTTCTGAATCTTGCTGATCATTATCATTATTATCATCATCATCATCGTTAGATTGAAAATAATAATTTGATTGGCTGCTGCTACTACTGCTACTACAGGAAACATTATGATGATCATCTGATGGAAATGTCATTGTCATTGGAAACATTATCAATGGTGATGTTGGTGTTTCTGGACAACAGCCACCATTATTATTATCATTATAATTTATTAATTCATATTGTGAAAATTCTTGTTTAATCATCATCGATGATGATGATGGCAGTGTTGTTGTTGTTGTTGGCGGTAATAATTGTTGTTGTTGTTGTTGATGAGGATGATGATCATAAATAGATAATGGTGGTGTATATATCGGTGTTGCATATTGTTCCGGTGTTGTTGTTGTTGTTGTTATCATAGATTCATGATATCGATGTTCATTATGTTGATGATGGTGAACATGATGATTATAATGATGATCACCAATTCTTGATTCGTCCATCGATGATGTTATCGTTGTCAACATTATTCGTCGATAAAATTTAAAAAAATTGGAAATGGAAACAAACTTACTCAGTGCTATTTATACACCTTCACAGAAAAAACACAAAAATAGCAGAACCGTTCGCTCGCGTTCGATAATGAAAATGAAAATGAGGACCTAAATCAATCGACGACCTCGAACCTTTTTATACTCGCTTTCCTAACCATTCCGATGAATGATTTAGATGATAATACCTGTGTGTGTATGTGTGTCTTGTCTCGTCGTATAATTGTTGAAGAATCATCATCATCATCAACAACAACAACATTGAATGGGGCTGGTTGAATCTAAACAACCAATCATACCAATGGTTCCGCTGCTGATTTGTTACCTTGTTTTGTTCAAAAAAAAGTACCATCATCATCAAAGTGTGATCATTCATTCGAGACACACACTAACACAACACAGGTATTATAAAAGGTGGTAGGCGGTTCATCATTAGAATTTAAGTGTGGTAGATAATGTTTGTTCGTTCGGGACGATCATCAAAAATCGCTGAATGATGATGATGATGATGATGAACCATCAACCATCATCATCATCAATAGATTTATGAAAAAAATAACAATGTTGTTGTAGTTGTTGTTCTGATCTGGTCATCCATCAGAACAACAGAAAAAAAACACTTGTCGATAACAAACAACAACCGATGAAAATGAAACATAGTTAGGATCTATTATCTAACTGCTGAAATTGCTTTAAGAAAATTTTATTCACCGTATTTCTTTTTGATTTGATTTGAAGTAAACAAAAAAAAAATTGTAAATTGTCATCAATAACACATCTTTTCTGTTTATTTTAGAAAATGTCCAAAATTGGATTTTTTTTCCAATTCAATTCAAATGGCCATAATTATGTGATGATGATGATTGTTGAATGAAGAAAATTTGAATTGAAAAACCGACAGAGTCTAGACTTGATGATTGGTAACCTTGTGTCAAAAATTAGATCAAAAATTGATGGATTTTTTCATTCATCTTCCAAATGACGTTTGTTTGTTTTTTTTTGATTATGCAAAAAAAAACCAGTAGAACAAACAAAGAGTTAATCAACAGGTTGGATATATAATGATGATGACAATCATTTGAAGAAAATTGTCCAAATCAAAAATATCCACATTCAAGCTAAAAGATTGGATTATTTTCAGACAAACGAAATGATCTGAACCTTGAATTACCAAAATGGTCATCGTTTCATTTCAAAAAAAAATCAAACATTTTCACAGCATGGTTTACGGTTTCAAATTGGTTAACCCCTTCATCGTCATCATTATAGAAAACCACCAGGCTATTGGTGATCAATCAAAAAAAAAATTAATGAAAAAAAAGTGAAATTTCATTACCAATAGTGATGATTGGTAGGATTATCAATCGATTCCAAGATTCATATGGATGATTGAAAGAGAAAATAAATAAAATGCTTCGTCACTTTCCATTTTTTTTTCTTCATTTTTACTAATCATCATCGATTGATGATTGAAAATCGATCGATCGATTTTCGTTTGGTTACCTGTCATTATCGTTGTTGTTGATCGGATTGAAAAGAAAACGAAAAAAAAAACCGTTGTGGTAAATTATCATCATCAATTTTGAACGAACAAATTGGCCCAAAATAACAACAACAACAAAACGAAAAAAAATAACTTTCGATTTTCGTTTCGTTTTTTTTTCTTCTTTTTTGATTACAGACATTTGATCATCGAGTCAGTATTGTGCTGGTGAGATACAATTTTAAAAATTTGTTACCTTGTTTTGTCAAAAAAAATTACATTTACGATGATAATAATGATGATTATAAATTATTGGGTCGTAATTTTTACAAAACGACAATGACAATGAAAAAAAATTTGTCGATTCATATTGAACCGTCTGACAACAACAATATTGACTTGTCATTTTCAATATCATTTTCTCGTTTCATTTGGTGGTCATCTAATTTCACTTGATACAAGTTTTCTTTACCCCGAAAAAAATATCTGTAATATTTGGTGGTCATCATCATCATCAAGCCACCAATTAGTCTTTCTTGTCAAATATTCATAATACATATGTTTTGTGTGTGTGTTTGACAACTACAAATTACAAACTACAAATGATAACAAGAAAGGATTGAAGATTATCACAAAACAAAAAATAACAAATTTGTTCCGTTCCTATTCATTATTCAAATGATATAAATAAATAATGACAAGTATCAATAACAACAACAAGTTAAGATATCAAATGTCTGAAAAAAAACATTGATCGTCGTCGTCGTCATCGACATCATAGTCAATGATCCAGAAACCCTTAGTGTGTGGTCCAATTTTTCTTCTCTGAAATTATATTCGTGAGCGCGCGTGTATTTGGGCCAATGACCAGTATTATGTCAATCAATGTTTTCTTCTTCTCGACCAAATGACAACAATTCAATTCATTTGACCAATTTGATCATCAATGTCCATGTTTGAATGAAAATAATTTCATGATGCTCAATACCACACACGCACACTTACTTTCGATTTCTAAAAAATGCCGACATTTTAATCTTGGACAATAATAATGGTGTGATCAGTGATCATCATTATCATCAATGATCAATTGACACCGATGCTATTTTGGAAAATGATGATTGTTTGGATGAAAAACAACAACAACAAAAATTTGACAGATTTTTTCATCCTGTTGTTGTTTTAGTTGTTTTTCTTCGAATAAAATTCATTGTATTTTTTTTCGTTTGTGATAATTTAATTTCATCATCATCAACACGGCAACAAGAATCGATTTGGATGAATGGCTACCACACATACACACATAGCATAATGATAATAATCTTTCTTCTTATTTAAAATGAGCAAACATCATATGAGGCCATTCAAATAGAACACCAACCATATCTATCCATTCATTTCGTCTATTTAATACGATGATGATAATGATAATTATTCCATGCAAGAAAGAAAAATCCTGGGCATCCTTTTTACATTTATAGTGTTTCTTTTTCATGCCCGAAAAAAAATTGTTTATTGGACCATACACCTACACACAAAAAAATAAAAGAAAAAGAAAAACATTAAAAGTGTGAAAAAAATAAAAAGAAATAGCCATTATCATTAGTTATCATTGTATAAACTTGAAAAACATTACTTACTTTCAATGTATAAATTGAATTGTATGAAATTTTTATCTTTGTTTTACAAAAAAAAACAAAAACTTTGATGACCGATAATAAAGTTGTTAAAACAAAACAAAAAAAAAAGTTAATTTTTTCCCTTTTGGTAGCAGTGATAATAAATCAAAAAAGTCGAAACAAAAAAAAAAAAAAAATGTTTGGTTGTTTCAATTGAATCAAAGAAAAAATGTAGAACACAACTGAAAAAAAATGAATTATGATCCTAAGAAAAACTCTTTGGGTTTTGGTTTTGGTTTTGAAAGTCAAAAAAAGACAAAGATCGCGTGATATCTAATGTCTGGATCTATTCAATAACTTTTTTTTTGGGGGGAGGATTCTCATTATCGATTGACTGATTAATGAACAGAAAAAAACAAAAACAAAAAATGTTGATCAGTTCATTAACTGAAATGAAGAAGTCAAAATGATTGACTACCCGTGTTTTTTTTTGGTTCGGAAGTCAAATTGTTGAATTGAACTACCACCAAACAAATCTAACCCATTTTTATATTCGTAGAAATGTTTTCATGAGAAAATATAACTGATGTGTATATTTTTTTTGAAACAAACAAATTAATAATGACGATGTTGTTGACCACACACACACGATATAAATAAATAATTTTTTTTTTTTTTAAATCAAAATTCATAACGTAAAAAACAATGAATGAATAATGTATCAATCAACCACCGAGTGAGAACAAAAATTGGTATAATTTTTTTTGTAAAAACCAATTAAAATATTCACTTACCTTTATTCTTTAAATGTTCAGGAAAAAAAATGAAATTAAAAAAAATTCATTTTTTTCTCTCTCAAAATTTTTTTTCAACAAAACAAAAACACAGTAGTGGGTCAATAATAATCATAATTGGTTTGCGATGGTGGTTTGCACTCTGGGTTCCAGAATGAAAAAATTATCATCAAATTTTTGTTTTCTGGTGGTGGTGGTTTCTTCATTCATCATAATCGATGATGGTACCATAATGTCATTGAAATCATTCATGATTGGATTTTCATTTCGATGATCGATGAATTCGAATGTTTTTTTGTTTGTTTGAAAAAGATTCGAATTTTCTTTTCAGTTTCGAGGTCGACTCTATCGATAGTAAACGATTGTAGTTGTTGAGGGTGGTTGGTGGTTGTTTGACCAGAAAAACAATATCTTCCAATTTATTTGCTGGGGAAAAATTTTTCCCTACACAAAAAAAAACAATAACAAATCAATTAGATTTATTTGAAGGATGGTTGGAAACAAAAACGATATGAAATTTTAGGTTAAAACAATCGATATTACTTACCTACTATAATCGATTGTTGAGAGTGAGAAAGAGATAGGGAAATGAAAAAGATTCGAATCTGTTGAATTCTTTACATACAAGGTGGTGGGAGATTCGATGCGACTTTTGATGATCAAATTGATGGACAAAATTGGTAATTGATAATGATTGCAATCAATCAATCAATCACAAGATGAATTTCTGATGGACAGGCAAAAAAAAAATTTGAAATTGATTCCGTTCGTTTCATTGGGTTCAAAGTGAATAATGCCGATCATTATTCGTAATCAATTCAGAAGAAATGAAATGATAATCATTCTAGAAGAGAGAAAAAAAAATTCGTAATGGATGAATGAATTAACTGATTCGTTGAAACACCTTAAACACACCAAACAAACACCATTATTAATTTTTTAGGCGAAACCAATATTGTTCCATTAGAATTTTGGTGTGTGTGTTTGAACATTCAAATTCAAAATCATTATGGTGTTTGATGATGATGATGATAAATAAGTGTGAAATATATTGGGCGTGTTAATCATCATAATCATTCAACTTTTTGAGGAAAAGTGAAGTGAAGTGAAAAAAATATTGACCAGGTCAAAGCCAGGATCGACCCGTTATTATTATTATGAAATGTCAAAGTGATTATAACCCGAAACAGAAGAAAACAATAATCGAAAGGTGCCGAAAATAGCACCTATTTTTTTCTATTTTTTTTTTTTTTTTGCTGGGTGCATGAAGAGTAAAGTTGCAATTATTTATCCATTAGGTCCATAAGGTCTTGAGAGCGGTCTTTCTCTCTATGTGCTTGAATAACAACGATGATGATGATTATGATGAAGAACAAAAGAATTTTCTTTGATCTTTTTTTTTTAAATTTCCAAAACAAAATTGGAAAATAATAAGGACCCAATTCTATTTTCTCTCAATGAGTTTGGTTGGTGAATTGAAATTGATTTTTTTTTTTGCTCGAAGACGAAGACGATGAAGAAAAATTTTTTTTCAATTTCCGACGAGTTTTTTCTTTTTGATTCTTAACAACTATGTATCAAAATTGTTGTTGTTGATGATGATTCAGGTAAAAATTGAAAAAAAATTGAAACCTTGTCTTGGCAAAGTTTTTTGTTTACCTGTCAATCTGATGATGATGATCAGTCTGTGAGTGAGAGATAGGGTGCGTCACAATGTATGACCTGTGTGTTTTTGGGTGAAGATTGTAAAATAAAAAGTTTTTCGAAGTTTCAAAGATCTGAGGATCATCATGAAGAAAAATCTACCATGGATGGATGTGTGACACTTGTTGATCAATATTCGAATGTTCGAACGTTTTTTCCCGAGAAACTTTTCGCAGTTTTGAAAAAAAAATTCACGGGAAATTTCTCGAAATTGATTGAATCATTATCGATCGAAAATAACCAATAATAATTCAATCGATGATTGGATCAATATGATGATTTGAAAATAAAGTCATTATTATCATTACACAATGGATGATCAATATTGATCGATTGTGTAATGGTCGGTTGTTGATAATGGTCATCATCATCAATATTCACCACCATAATCATCATGTCTGCAACAGAGAAAATTTTCCCTCTTTTCATTTCTTTTTGTCAGAAAGTTTCTTTTTTTGCTGTTGCGAATGAGAGAATCAACGATGCGCGATAAAATCATTAACAAATTAAACCGAATTATTTTAACTTATTTTTGTTGTTGTTGTTGTTGTCGTACAGGTAGAATTAGAAAAAACCCTGGATTTCAAAACATCATCCATCATTCATCCATGTTATTTTCCATTGGTGATGGCTGATTATCACTCAAAAAAATAGCTAAAAAAAATTCAAACGGTTTTTCTTTTGAACAAAATGATGATAATCAACAGAAAAAAACGCTAATTAATTATCAATTTTTTTTAACGAGATAAAAAACAAATTCAGAAGTCAAAAAACAATCGTCGTTGTCGGATGTTTTTCCTCTCTCAGGTTGAAATAGTCAACAGCAAAAAAAAAAACATCCAACAATGTTTTTTCTCATGAAAACATCATCAACACCAATAAGGTGCATATTTTTTTTTGACCAGCAACAGCAAAGAAAAACAAGTAGCCATTTTCAAAGGTAGTCATGGGAACATTTTTTGATTTCCTAGATTTTTACTGAAAAAAAAATATTCATAAAAATAATTATCATTATGGTCCATCAAACACACACCAAACACACATCAAGAACTTCAAATGAGATGTAGAGATATCCATATCCTCATCATGTATGTCACGTATATCAGCGAAAAATGATGAAAATTTAAAATTTCAAACAAATAATAATTATCTGGGTTCACTTCTGGATCTTTTGGTCAGTTGTTTTCTCTCTGTTTGATGATGACATAATGTCAGTTTGTTCAATGATGATGATGATCATCATAGGGTCCTTTGGTTTGTTGTTGGTTTGTTTGACGATAATTATCTCAAATTCAAGGTTAGTCAAGCATCATTTCAAAAGAATGACTAGGGTCTTTTCTCTCGAATTGATTTTAAATTAATTATGGGAGAACGATAGCAATGGTGATCGATATTGTTTGAAATCGATTTTCAATCATCATCATCACATCTCCCGTAATAACGGTAGTTGTTTTTTTTTCTACAGGGTGTGCGCTTGTTGGCATTTGATTTGCATATCTATTCGTTTTCTGTAAAAATGCTTCGCCCATGTTTTTGTTTTTTGCTCCAAGGGTGAATCATTATTTCTGCTCGATAGACATGAATTAGACACAAAAACAAACAAACAAACATCATAATTTTAATTTCTCTTTAGGTAACCGTTATTTTTTCAAAAAAAAATCGATCATCATCATCAAGATGATCATAATCTGTGGTGATTTTGGTTTTTTTGGAAGCCAAGTCTCTTGGTCTCCTGAAGAATCAAATTGGCCAGTTTGAATTTGAACAAAACACACAAATCGCGCTAGCGCTGTACTATAGCCTAGCCGCGCAAGGTTTTTTTTTCTGGCTGATATTAACAACCTCATTGAAAAAAAAAGCCTTACCATTACCATCAACCATATGCTTTGTGGTGAGCAATCAACCGTCAAAATGAAAAAATAAAAAACGATAAACCGATCGACTTGCTTAACATTTTTTTCCTATTTTATTTCATTGTTACTTTGATGCTATTAACCCAATGATCATCATCATCATCATCATGAAGATGAGCTTTTTTCTGGTTTCGGAGCTCAAACAAAACAACCAAATGACGCGTGCCAAGCATACACCGTGTATGTCAAAAAATAGTGATGGTGGGTGGGTGTTGGTATTCAATTAGTTATTATCGATTTTTCCTTCTTCTTCCAATGATGATGATGATCGCGTGTTCAAGTTGCACGTGTGCTGATGGTGGATTGAAAAGACAAAAAAATCAATAACCATGACCATGTTTTTTTTCTGATCAAATGGTTGACTGGTTAGTTGATGATTACATAACATGAAAATTTATCCACCCCTCAAGAAAAATCAAGTGTTAATAAATTTTTACAAATTTTTTATTTTATTTTTTTTACATTGAAAATTGATTCAGGGAAATTGATTTCTTTTTACAAATTTAATATGCATGCAATTAACAAATTAACAAACGAAAAAACAAAATGGCAAATTAATCAAATGTTTGTGTGCGCACTATATTAATGAATGTTTTTGTTTAACCCGTTCAACACCAAGAAACAGAAAAAAAACCCGAAAAATAATAATAATAAGGTAGGCAGGATGAAAAAAAAATGTTTCCAAAAGAAAAAAATTAGCTCGAATTTGGTTGTTGTTTTTTTTGATCGAATCGAAAATTTTGGATCGATTGATTCGATTAAAAATCGATCAATCGTTGAAATGAAAATAAGGTCGATATAGGAAAAAAGAAAACGGAAGTTTTATTTGTCAATATCGCGAAATTCAGTGAGAAAAGAATCCAAATGATTTGTTTTTTGTTGTTATTTTGTTGCCACAATTCAATTCCATTCCAATCATCACAATCCATTATTATATGAATAATCAGCTTTATTATGCATTATTAAATGATTGTCAACAAAATAAAAACTATCCGATTTTGTTTCATATGGATTATTGATCATTTCTTGGCCTTTTGGAGATATGCAAAATATAAAGAGAAAATGAAAAGAAAGAAAAAAACATTTTGATTATTTTCCACATTTAGAAACGAGAAAAAAATAGAAAAACAATAACAATAATAATAACTCTTACATAGCTCGGGAGTGATCGATGGAAATTCATAAATATGTTCACAAGTATTAATACTATTCGGTATACAGAAACCAAAATTAAAATCAAATGTTTTGAGCAATGTATCCTGGAAAAAATGCCGTTCGATCATACGAAAATTTTCTATTGGTTTTGATCCAACTTTGAATTCGATACTGGAATAGAAGAAGAAAAAGAAACAAAGGAAAAACATTAAACAAAGTCAAATCAAAATCAAAATTCGGATTCCTGGTTACCTAGCGCCAACTGTTTTTAATTCCAAAAAATCTGGTGTAAAATTATAACGTACAAAACGTCCAATATTTGATAGTTTTGAAGAATCTTGTCCATTCTGATTGGATGATTGCTGTTTGTTGTTGTTGTTGTTGTTTGTGGTGGATGATTTAACAATTTCAAACAAAATATTACCCGATTCCATATCACGAATTTTAAATCGTGTAAATTCAATATCATAAATATTTGCTTCAGTATTACAAAGATATTGTCTGGTTATTGATGGTAGATTACAAACATCATCTGGTGTTATAAAATCTTTTGCAAGTAATTCATCTTCATTGATTATAGTTGATGATGATTTTGTTGTTGCCGAATCTTTGTTACCAGAACGACGTCCCAATTTAGCCGATTTTTTTACCGTCGTTGTTGCTGGAGTTGTTGATGATGTTGATGAAGATTGTAATTGACTACCACCACCAGCAGCACCACTACTAGCACCCGTAATTTTAATTGATGTTGAGCTCATTTTTGTTGAATTTTCTCAAACAACAAAATGGACAAAGAAAACCACAGAACCAGAAAGAAACTTTGAAAAAAAATCTGATCTGTTTCGATGAAAACTCAATCAATGTTCAATGACAAAATGAATTTACAGTAAAATCTCTGCGAAATACTTTTACAATTTCACCTGGATCGATGGTGGTGGTGGTGGTGGTGAAGTTCCAGGGAACAACAACAACAACAAAATAGTTCAATATTTTGTGAGGAAAAAATCAAAAGGCCAACAATAACTACAACAACAACAGAAGAAGAAAAATAAAGTGGTGGCGAAAGAAAATTAAAAAAATATATATTTTTTCTATAGAATTTCTATTTGACGCCTGAGTTTTTTTCATTTTTCTTGACGCCCGTGTTTTTTGTTTTGTTTGATGTCGTCATTCAATCACACACAGAATAAATGAATCATTCATAAAGAACGTAATCAAGAATCGATAAAATTCGATTTTTTTGTTTTGAAATAGAATTCATTAGTTATTATTTAAAAAATATAAAAAATATATAAAAAAAATAAAGCAATTTGATTAATTAATTCAATTAGAATAAGAGTAAATTATTCACTAAAAAAAATAATAATAATGATCACAAAAGATAAAAAATATTCACGAAATAGGCCAATAATAATGATGATTATGATGATGATAATAATGAGTTATTCATTTCATTTAATTTCCTTCCCGATTCTTTGATTAACTCCAAACATCAGCCGAATATCGTTTCTGTGATTCCATTCGTTTAAGAAAATCTTCCGATTCTTTTCTTGTTTTATTACCATATTTTTCAATTGTTTCAAGAATTATTTCCTTTACTTCACGTGCCATTGTACGAGCATCACTATACATAAAACAAACAAACATTAATAAATTTGGTGAATCCATTTAAATTTGAAAAAAAACTTACCCACAAATATAGATATGACCATTTTGTTCACCAATTACTTTCCATGTTTCTTCCATATTTTGTTTCAATAAATGTGTAACATAAACTTTTTTATCCTGATCACGTGAGAATGCTAAATACAATTTGGTTATCACTTTCTTTTCCATATAATCCATTAGTTCTTGTTCGTAAAGGAAATCCTGTGCACGTTTTCGACAACCAAAATAAAGTATCGTATCACCAAGTGGTTTTTGTTGTTGTTCAAGCATATAATGACGTTCCTGAAGAAAACCACGAAATGGTGCTAAACCAGTACCCGGACCAATCATAATGACAGGTGCTTGTGGTTTGCTTGGTAAACGAAATTGTGATTTTCGAATAAAAATCGGTACAATTGGTGCCGGTTGATCGGGAATAACCTGTTTATGTTCTTTCAACCAACTTGTTGTAACTCCTTTATTAATACGAGACGTTTTTGTCTCATATTCAACAACAACGGCTGTTATATGAACGGAATCTGGATAAAATTTCGGTGACGATGAAATTGAATAATATCTTGGCTGTAATTTATGAAGAAATTCGATCAGATGATCAATTTTTGGTTTACATGATGGTAAATCTTCAAGTACATGTACTATACTACGACAATCATCAATTATCCATTCTGAATATAATGCTTTTCCTTGTTCCGTTGGCATGGTCATTGTTTTAAGCATTTCTTTTTCTTTTTCATCACTACAATATTCGGCAATTTCTTTCAACACATGTGTTCGTGGTGTAGATGTTATATCCAAATAATAGGTAAGTGCTGTACGATATGTAGTTGGACATGGAAATGGATGTTTTTTTGAACTATCTTCATCCAAATTTCTCAATGTAAATACAGTGTCCAAATCAGCATTTAAAAGTTCACCAATTCGTTCAACTAATTTTGTATCATTTTGTGGATAAATAGCAATATGATCACCAGCTTCATAACGAAGTTTTGAATTACGGATATCGATCTCTATATGCATACATGATCGTTCGCCTTTATACAATTCACGATTAACAATGATTGGTGCCAAAAATGGATTTTTCTGATCAAATGGCCTAGTCAATGTTTTTGAATGAATGAAACATTTATAATAAAAAAAAAGAGTAATTTACAATAAATATCAACTTACGGTTTTTGATTACGATATGATCCTAAACGAACAACTTCACCAGTAAATATCTTTTCCGGTGGTAAATCCTCAACATCATGTTTAATAAGCTCATATTGTCTAGTGTTAATATCTTCACCTGATCGTTCAACACCGAATTTTTCACAAATAGCTAACCAGAATTTTTCTTTCCATGTAATGAAATCTTCTTCAATGCTTATTTTTTTTTGGAGGGAGGGTTGACAAAAACAAAAAGATTTTTTTTTATTGTTAATGAAAATCAAAATAAACAAATTACAAAATAACTTACTTTCCATCATCATCACCTAAACCTAATTCAAATACACGTTCAGCTCCTAAACTTTCAAGTTTAGCATCCAATTCGATACCAACTTTATTATAGTGTTCATAGGTTTTATTACCCAAACCAAAAACAGCATAACGAAGACCATTCAATTCGGCACCACCACCATTAAGCCATTCAAAAAATTCTTGTGCATTATCAGTTGGATCACCTTCACCATAAGTAGCTACACAAAAAACTGCCAATGAATTTTCAATTTCTTGTAATTTTGGTAAATCTTCCATTTCACATTCTTCTGGATCGGCAACCATTGCTTTCATACCATAACGTGTTGCTTCTTTAGCTAAACGTGCAGCAAATTCTTCAGCCGTACCGGTTTGAGATCCATAAAAAACGATCATATTTCGTGACTATTAGATGAGTGATTACAGATTAATTGAATTGGTTTTAACAAACAAAACGACAAAAGAAAATACATACACCGGATTTCATTTTGGAAATAAATCCCGATTCACTTTGTGATCTTTGGAGCGATGGCCTTAATAGAATAATTAATTAGGAATTTTTAAAATTTTCAAATTTCAAAAAGTAAACTTACTCCAAAGCAAATGTTTTGATTGAACTTGCATCAAAATCATGTTGTGATTTTTTCTTCGATAATAACCAATATGTTGTTACACCAATCAAACTAACAACAATTGCATAATCAAGTACACTAAATTGTGCAATAAGACTTGCTTGTGTTTGTACATCAGCTTGTTCCATTATTGTTGTTTATTTGGTCAGTTTTTCTAAATCACAGAAAATTCAAAAAAATAAAACAGATGATAAACGTTGACAAAAATCGTTGACAAAACAAAAAAAAATCGATATCGACAATCGATGATTCACACACACACAAACACACTTATTATCTATCGATATGCGATTTAAATTTTTAAAAAAATTCAAAAAATCAATTTTTTTCCTTTTGGTTGAAACGCACCAAAAACTTTTTTTTTCAAAGACAAAAGGAAATTGCCAATCCGGCAACGTTGAAACAGAAAATTTAAATGGAGAAAAAATGGTTCACTAATTTTGCTTCAACAAAATGAAAAATTTCTGCAGAAAATGAACAAATGAAATGCACAAGGTCGAATAATGTTTGGTCGAAAAAAAAATTTTGTTTGTTTGTTGGCAATCGAATCAAGCAATCAAATGTTCAAGATTTACACACACACATTTAATAACGTTTAATTTTCGGTAAAATTATTATCACAAAAAAAAAAGAAAAAAGAGAACGACGATGAAACGAAACCAAAAGTATTTTTTGTACCTTTAAAGTATATTTTTAATGATAATTTTTTTTTTACTTTGGTTGTTGCGGTGGGAGAAATCATAGGATTAATTTGTTATCATTTTTTGAGATTTGGGGTGATAATTTTTTTTGGATCATTTCAAATGTAATTTCATTTTTATCACATTTATAAGAAAAATGATGGTAATCAATTTTCTTGATTGTTGATTTGATGACATTGAATAATATGTAGACAAAAAATTTTCTCCTTTTTTTCTAATTGATTTTAATTTGCAATAAAAACGAAATGAAAAATCGATCGATTTTTGGTCAATATTAGTAAAATCTATTGGATGATTACATTTGAATTACACAAAAAACTGTAATGAATGATAAATTTTCTCAAAATCAAGATGTACGCATCACATTTTAGTGTATCTCACTCTCCATAATCGTTGTACCGTTTGGACAAATTGTTATTCAAATTGATGCGGCTCTAAATGATGTTTTATTCACTCTACACACAATCAGAAAAAGTGAAATCACAAGCTTTTTTTCCCATTTTTTCTTGAACACAAAGATCACAAATTGAAACAAAAATTATTTTCGAATCCTAACCACAAACGTCATCAGAAAAAACAAATCAAATGTTCGAATGTTCGAATGTTCGAAAAATCGAACGTTTAAAATGAAAATGAATTTGGGTATAAATAGTGGACAAAAACGATGAGAATTTTTTTGTTAAGGTTTTAAAAAAAATCACACCTTTTTCAACAAAAATGAAAGAGAAAAATTTCACTTGAACAAAAAAAAGGGGTGAAAAAACTTTAGTAGAAAAAAACCGTTTTGGACAACAACAAAAAGAAAAAATCGAAAATCGAAACGAATGATGTCCAACAACAAGTTGATTTTCGATTTCTGAGAAAAACGGCAAGCAACAAGCAAACTAAAAGATTCACCACATGGATCTTGTTCAACAACCTTGAGATTGTTATTTTTTTTATTGTTTGGCCATCTATCTAGTCATTCATCTTTTTTCCCTCATCATCATCGTTTTTCGATGTTTGAGCTTTTTCTTATAAGAAAGACACTGTGGGAGAGAAAACTTCGACAAACAAAGATCGATGCTTTTTTACCTCGTCATCATCGAATGATGATGATGATGGTCAACAATGATCAAACAACAAGGATTATTATTATTGTTGTTGATGTTGTAGATGTCAAGGTGTGCGCATCATCTCAATTTTCGTAAGTTGAAGAAAAATACAAATACAAAAAACTTACCTGGGTTTTTTACTGTTGTTGCTGCTTTGTCAATATCAAAGTTCAGAATGATGATGATGAAAAATTTTCAAGTTGAATTTTGTTTTTCTGTGTTGAGAGAAAAAGATCGAGAAAATCTCGAAAGTTTGGAATTGGAGTTTAGATTCACAATGAAAAAAAAATCTTCGAAGGATTATATACCACACCACTAATGAAAAACAAAATTAAATTCAATGAGAGGCGCCCATCACTTTTTTTTGATTATAAAAATTCGAAAAAACAAAAAAACAGGAAAACCAGAACCAGGAACGATATTTTTTTGTTTTTCACTGATTCAAAAATTTGGTTCAAAATGATGTAATGAAAATGAACAAAAATATCAAATAGACATTGTTTTTTTGTCTGTGTTTAATATGTGTGTGTGATGTTTTGTTATTTGGTAATTCAAAACAACTGTTTTGATTTTTGTCTGAATCAAACTTTTGTTTGTTGATGACGATGTAATGTAATGATTTTGTTGTTGTTTGTTTGTTTGATCTAGAATGATGACGGTGTCATCGTACTTTTATAACATTTGTTGATTGACCTGATCTGATCTGATTTTTGTTTTTTGTTTTTTTTTGTCAGAATGAAAAGAAAAATAAACAAAAAAATTCCTGAAATTCAGGTACACACATACATAACACGAATAATAATCGATAGTATCGTTCGATATGTTCGAATTAATGCATGCGCTCTTTGGCCAGCTGATTCGAATTTAAATTTTTTTTTTCAAAGAAAAAAGTTTAAATTTTATCCGATAAAAATGTCTTTAAATAATAATAATAATAGCAGTAATGGTGGTCAACAACAAGAACCATCGATAAGTTTTAGTGAATTACGTGATGCATTAATTGGACCCGAACGAAGATATCGTGAAAATATGTTAGTACCAAATGGTTATTTAGGTGCTGAACCATTAAAACCGGATAATCAACGAATGGTTGAAAATTTTTTCGAAAGTTGTGTATTCAAAACAACGCTCAGCTGTGTAGCTGGTTTTGGTCTTGGAGCAGCTATTGGGCTATTCACAGCAAGTGTTGGACCTGAATTGGCACCGTTGAATGCACCAAAACAAACTGTTCGTGAAGTTTTACGCGAAATGAAATCCAAATCAATGTCATATGCAAAGAATTTTGCAATGTTAGGTGCAATGTTTTCAGCTACTGAATGTGCTATCGAATCGGTAAGTAATCAAAAAATATCAGATTTTAAATTTGTCATTAATTTTTGATTGATTCCAAAAGTATCGAGCAAAAAAAGATTGGAAAAATGGTACAATGGCCGGTGGTGTTGTTGGCGGTATGCTTGGTTTACGTGCCGGTATTAAAGGTGGTTTATTAGGTGCAGCAGGTTTTGCTGCATTTTCAACATTAATTGAATATTATCTGGATTAAGAGTAAGGCAAGAAAACCATAATAATAAAAATGTAAATATTTTTTTTGTATTTTGTGAAAATTTATCAAAACATCAAAAATTCAAATATAGAAAATAAAATTGAATTAATCAATCAAAATGCAATAGACTTGAATTATTGAATATATAAAATATAAAATATATAGAAAAAAATGAATAAGATAACCACGTGGACTAGCATGATAACATATAAAAAATATTTTTTTAAAAAAGTAGCCAAAAATTGTGCGAAAATATTTCTTCTAAAGATTAACCATCACTTGTAATTGGCCATCTTTACGTTTCGAAATTTCATAACGTTCACCACCACAGAATTGAATTTGTCCTTTTTTACCGTTTGACATTTGATGTTCCAACATATTACCATTATCAATAATCAATTTATCTTGGCCAGCAAAACGAATGAATTTTGTCAGCAATTCAATCAATCTGGGATGATATTCTAGAATAAGATCACCCTGTTTTCAACCAAAAACAAAAAGGATAAACTATCGATAAGCGAAAACAAAACAAACCTTTTCTTTTTTCATTATTGGAATTTTGATGATAAATAATCCATCATTATGATTACTGATAACAATTTTGATCAAATTCAATAATAATGTTTCTTTCATTGCCAGCGTAGATTTTTTCACTTCCAACAAATATAATCGTTTATTAGTTAAGATTAACATTCGTTGTCGACAATGATAACCATGACGATCATATTTATTAACCATCGAACAATATTGTGTTTTTTCATCATCATCAATTTTGAATTTATTTTCGAAAATATTTCGTCGCATTTCATCCAAACGACCATCTTTATCAGACAAAAAAAACAACAATTTTCAAAATCAACAATTTAACAATGTCAACTTGAAACAAACTTACCAAGACGATTCGATTCGAATGGTTCCGGAATACTTTCCAAATATGATTGTTTTTTATTTTTAAATAAATTTTCGGCCAATACTTTTTCCTGTAATATTTCTTTACGTTTCGGTGAAATTTTTAGACAATATTTCCTGGCTAACCATCTTCGATGCATATTACATAACAGTTTTGATGCTTCTTGACAACATATTGGTGCCATAGGCCATTTATGATTTAAAATCGAATTCGGTAATGATTCACTTAGAGTTGTAAGCCAATGAATTTTAACTTGTCTTTTAAATTTTTGATTAAATTGATTTGATGGTCCATTACGTGTAATAAAACCTTTTATAAATGCACGAATCTGATCAGCTGCTTGACGTCTTTGTTGATAATTTTTCTTGGCTAAATAACGACGAATATTTGCCTGTAATGCAATCATTGATTTTCTAATTGTTTCATATCGTTTTTTCATTAACCAACCACGATATACAGCTTGAATAGTTGTAGCAAGAACATGTTTATGTTGTTGAAATGCATCTTCAATACGAAATAATGTTTGTGGAGATCGAATAAAAATTTTTTCAAACCCATTCGATATTCATCGGGTTCAAAACCAAAATAATCAACCAATTCTTGAACACCATCACGAAATGATCCTTCATAATAGGGCCATGTTTTTGGACAAAGACATTTATAACGTTCAAGAAAATCATTAAAATTACGACGATAAGCAAAACCGGCACGACGTACACGAAGATTTTCCATCAATCCAAGATATTGAACCTGATGACAAACAATTTTCTCATCAAAAAATTTACTTCGTTGATTATTATTCGGTTTAATACAACGAATATACCATGGTTGTTTTGTGGCCAATAATGACATTAAATTGGATAAACTTTGTCGAAATTGTGTTGCGGTTGTTGTTGGACGACGATGATTTGATAATTCATCCGAATTAAATAATTGTTTAATAATCGAATGATTTGATGAACACATTGTTTTTT
This sequence comes from Dermatophagoides pteronyssinus, assembly GCF_027571235.1. Classification (NCBI taxonomy): domain Eukaryota; kingdom Metazoa; phylum Arthropoda; class Arachnida; order Sarcoptiformes; family Pyroglyphidae; genus Dermatophagoides; species Dermatophagoides pteronyssinus. The sequence goes on from NW_027461543.1 coordinate 526,168, forward strand.
TAAGATCACGATATAATAGATCATTATTTTTATCAATAAATCCATTAATTTCATAATCAACATCACCAGCATAATGTGTAATACGAAATTGATGGCCGCCAACAATTTCCTGGCCATTAACACCAATCATACCATTTTGACGATTATTTTTATTCGAATGATTTGGTCTTATTGTACAATAATGTGGATGACCAGAAATTTTTTCATCTAATTTTGATAAAAATGTTAAATCCGTTGCATCACCTGGACGTAAACATTCTTCATCCAAATAGGCAATAATTCCACGATGTTTTTCTTCAATCAAATCACAAATAATTCGATTATTAAAATATTCAACTGGTTCCCATTCAATTTGTTCACGTTGATATTCTTCTTGTTCTTGTTTCAATGTTAATTCAATAAATAATTGTTGAAGTTTTTCATTACAATAATTAATACAAAATTGTTCAAAATTATTTTGTTGAAAAATTTCAAAACCATAAATATCAAGTAAACCCATTACTGTTTTTTGTTTTTTCGATTGTTGTCGTCCGTGTTGCTGTCCAGCCGAATGTAGCGATTGATTTAATCTTGATACAAGCCATACAAACAAACGTTGATAAATAGCTTTAGCTAATGCATCACGTGCATAAATTGCTTGATCACGTGTTAAATCGGTGGTCATTAATTCATCTCTCGCCTCGATTGTTCGATGTAGTAATGATTGTTTGAGTAGATTAACATCACATTCTAATAATTTACTAATCACTGTAACTGGTTTCATATTCGATATAATTGTTTGGCCATTATCTTCATCAAAAAAACCAACATTACCCAAATGTAAAATGGCAGCAACAATAGCAAACATTTTTTGTTGTTCATCATTACGATTAAAATCAAATATTTCTAATGCCATTTGTATTGTTTCAAATTGATCACCACCATCACCATTACCATCAACAATAAAATCATTATTATCCTGTTGATTTAAATAAAAATAATTCAATGGATCACGACGAAGATTAAATTCTTTAAGCATTTCATCTGATGCACCACTGAGCAATAGATAAAATATATGAAAATTTTGTTCATTTTTATTCTGATAAACGACACGTGATTTTTCCAATAAATAAATATCAATATGACCAGCTAATGGATGACCCAAATAATCAAATTCAATATCCATATATTTACCGAATCGACTTGAATTATTATTATGACTAGTTTTTGCATTACCAAATGATTCAAGTATTGGATTTGATAATAATAACCGATTATTAATCTGTTTAATATGATGTTGTTGTTCCGATCCTTTACTTGATGTTATATTGGATAAATATTCTAAAATTTTTTTCGATGATTCAGTTTTACCGGCACCACTTTCACCCGATATTAATATACATTGATCACGACATTCATCAACCATTTGACGAAATGATGAATCAGCAATAGCAAATCTATGTAAATGATATAAGTCAATATTCTTTTTGTTTTTTTTATTGGATCAACTTACATATGAGGTGAAAGTTGATAGAAATTAACATTGGCATAAATTTGTTTATATGAATCATTATAGATTGATAATTCTCTATACGGATTTATCGATATAAGTACCGTACCGATGTATGTCTGTTTCGAAACGAAACGAAATTTTTAATGGAAAAATGAAAAACGAAACAAATAATAGACTTACATAGATAATATCTTCATTAAAACGTTTACGAAGATTTTCAATAAATAATTCACGATTACGATAATCATCGAGTAAAACACAATCATCAACACCAACACGATCACGTTGATGAAGATTATCCATTTTTCTTTTCTTTTCTTTGTTTTTCGGTTCAAAAAAAAAATTAATTACGAATTACGAATGAACGTTGTTTATGAATGTCAAATCGAATGTTTTTATTTCGTAAAATGAGAATAATGATCCAGTTCCGTTAATCTAAATGTTTGAAGTGAAAATGAGAAAAATGAAAAATGGAAATTTAGAAAAAAAGTTTTTTTGAGAAAAAAAAATCAAAAGTTGTAAAAAAAAATTAACATGAAAACCTTTATCATCACTGTGTTTTTTCAACAAAAAAAACGATGATGATAATCAAAAAAAAATTTTTTTTTTTTTGTAAAATGAGAAACAATCACACCATGACAACAACAAAACAAAAAACAAGTGATGACAATCACACAATGTATCAGAGATATTTTTTTCAAACATAGACACCTTTTTTTTCAACCACCACCATCCAGGATTCTCATTAAAGTAAGTATAATTATCAAACAGGGAGATAGATATCAATTGTGAAAACATCTAAAAAATGTTTGTCAATTAGTTAGGCAAACAAACAGAAACGATTATCTCTATGTGCTTTTTTTTCGATTTCCAACAAGACACAAAAAAAAACACATAGAGATAGTTTTTTTTTGTTCCAATGTGGCAAAAAGGCGAAGGAAATGTCATATCCTGCAAAAAGAGATTTTCTGCATAATTACAAAATTTGCAAATTACAAACATGATGATAAGTGAGAAAAGCGGTGATGAGCGACAAAAACAAAAGAAAAATTAAAACTTACATTATTTTGATCAAATCATTTGATTTTTTTTTTCAAAAAAAATCTTCATATTTTTAGCAAAAAAATTTTTTCGATTCGAATCGAACGCACTGACAACATTCGATGACCATTACATTCGAAATAGCACACATCACATCACGAAAAAAAACATTCGATGATTAATATCGATTGAGTCCAGTCAGAGTTTCGATTGTTATTAAACCGAAACAAAAAAAAATTCAATTAACCTTTTGTGGTTTTGCTTGTGGCCAGTGTGTAATCAATGAATGAATGAAATAATTGAATGAATCATACATACGGCGTCGTCGACAGGGTAACTATGGACAACAAACAAACAAACAAACAAAAACAGACCAACAATAAACATCGCAACAATGAAATGTGCGCCTTTTGAAAGGCGAATGAATTCTTTTTTTGTTGTTGTTTTTTTTCTGAAAAGAATTGGGCGCACATGGAATTTCTATTGCCGCCCGATCAAAAGAAACAAAACAAAAAATGAAGAAGCAACATGAGATTTTTTTTTTTTTTTTGCTGTCTGTTGAACTTTTTGCATATTGCATATATTTAGAATTGGTCTTATTAAATTCAGACTAAAACTTTATGTTATTCGAAAATTTTTTTCCCGTGTTCAAAAGTATGCTTCTACTATTTTGGGGTATTCAGCCTATGCAGCATGCCGTTAGCATTAAACGTTACCGAAAAACAAAACAAATCATTATCCATTGAGACTGATAACATAAACGATGAAATTTGATGATTCTTTTGGTGTTTGGTCGTGTTGATGGTTAAATCTGATTATTTGGATGATCCTTGTTTGGTTGTTGTTGTTGTTGGTTGGATGATCGGCTATTTTTGTTCCATCTTCGAACTTTGGTAGATTCTTCTTTTAGATTCGTATCTTTGAGTGGGTGGGTTTGGATGTTTATCAATGTTTATCGTTTGTTTCGTTTTGTTTGTTTGATGAGTGCCAAAATCAAAAAATTTTTGCTTTTTATAAAAGAATTTCATTCATTACATTCATTGCCTGTGCTTCAATATACACTTTTGATGACATGACAAATTGAATGTGAATCTTTTTCTTTTTCCCTGAATGTTTGTTATAATTTACTCATCATGATTCGTAAAAATAAATCTAGCCATGATGATGATGATGATGATGAACAACAACCAAAACAACAACATGATTCCGATGATAATCTATTTATCGATTTACCTGTCAATCAATATCAAACATCTGCATCATTCGTTATGATTTTTAATCAAAATATACCATTAGAAACAAAAAAATGGTTAATATCATTATTGAAATCGAATCATTTACAATTATCGATTATTACCGATAGTAACAATCGATATATTCGTTCATCATCATCAACAACTCGAATACCGGAAGATTTAACATTATTAATTAGCTGTTCGGAAAAATTATTCGAACAAAATGTTCATCATGTTTTTAAACAATTAAAACGTCAAAATTTAATGACAGATAAATCATTGGATTCAACATCAAAAACATCGACCGAATTGAATACAGCCGAAAAACAACGTATTCTTTATCAATTAATCCAGCAAATTTGTTCACCAAATCGTACATCGATTATTGGCCTTCCAGATATAACACTTTATCCCGGGCAATCAATATTTGAAATTTGTTGTCATCATAAGCTGATAACACATTATTTTCCATTACATGATTATGAACATTTAGAAAATTTACGTTCAAATTATTGTTCATTTTTTAGTCATAATATCGGTAAATATTGATGTTTGTTTGAATAATTGAAAATATTCAATTCTTATTGTTTGTTTTTCTTCAATTCACAGATTATGTTCGTGATTATTTTGGTGAAATGATTGGATTTTATTTTGCTTTTCTTAACTATTATCGTGATATGTTTTGTTGGACAAGTATTGTCTTTTTATTATGTTGGTCATTACAAATTCCAAATGAATTATATACAATAATTATTTGTTTTGGTTCATTTGTTTTTATAAAAATGTGGAAACGTTTTGCAAAACGATTAGCATTCGAATGGGGTACAATTGATCATATTGAATTGGAAAAAGCACGGCCAGCATTTCGTAGTAAATGTATGAAAATTGATCCAATTACTGAAGAAATGGTACCATATTATCCATTAACAAAAACCTGGTGTAAAGAATATTTTATATCCGTACCATTTGTTATTGTTTGTTTATGTTTATCATTTGAATTAATGTGTCTGTATTTTGATTGTGAAACATGGATGGCTAATTATTATGAAGAAAATCCATCAATATTCAATTTTATTATATGTTTCGCACCAAGTATCATTTATGCAATAATTGTTATGTTTATGAATCATTTATATATTGTTATTGCAACCAAATTGAACAATTATGGTAAGTTTTTTTTATATTTGAAAATTTCAAATCAACAGCAAAAATCCATTTGAAAATATAGAAAATCATAAAACACAAGAATCACATGAAAATCATTTGATTGTCAAATTGGTTTTGGTAAGTTTTTGTTTTTTGCTCTAATTTTTTATTTTGTGAAAAATAATTTTAACAAATTCTGTTTCAAAGTTTGAATTTTTCAACAATTTTATCTGTCTTTTTTATATTGCATTCTATTTGAACGATATGGACATGTTAAGATATGTAAGTTTTCTGTTTGTTTGTTTTTTTGTTTCAATTTTTTAATAATTTTCAATTGAAATAATCCATAATAGACCTTAATAACAATGTTGACAGTAAACAAGACGGTGGAAAATTTTCTCGAAGTATTTATACCCATGTTTTTGATCTATCGTAATGAACCGAAAAAATTATTTCAATCATCAAATAAATCAACAACCACATCGTGGCAGCAACAAATTTTTGATGAAAAAAATCTCTACATCTATGAAGTATATCAATTGAATCAGATTTGTTGGTACCATTATAATTTTCATCATTTTTGCTTTGATTTAGCACACTTATTATGATTGTTTGGAATTATTCATCCAATATGGTTATGCATTTTTATTCGTATCAATTTGGCCATGGGCACCAATTGTTGCTGCAATCAACAGTATAATGGAAGTTCGTATGGATGCTGCTAAATTAGTCTATTGTAAACGACGTCCATTTCAAAAAACAATGAAATCAATCAATAATGCATGGATTGTAAGTGTATTTCAAGCAAAAAATGAACTTTATTTCAAATAACTTTTTTTTCATTATTTACAGAAATCATTTGAAGTTCTTTCCATTATAATTGTAATTTCAAATTTTCTAACACTGGAATTAATATCCAATAATGTTCGATTGTTAAGTTTATATTTTAATCTTTCAACATTTAAACTTATTGTTTATGCTGAAGTAAGTAAATATTTTTGGATGGATGATGATAATGATCTTTTTCTGTTTTCCAAATTTTATTATAGCACATTTTTCTTACAATCGTATTAATATTCTGGTATGTTGTACCGGATATTCCACGTGATATACATCATCGTTTGAATCGACGAAAATATCTTCAATTTACAAATCAAGATGATAAAAAATTTCAATAATTCTATCTATCTTGCATTCTATCTAGTTAGTTAGTTAGTGATAATCATATCATCTTTTTGATCTTGTTGTTGTTGTTGTTGGTTGTGATTATTTTCACGAAATCCTTTTGCAAATGGATTACTAGCTATTTTTAATTGTGTTATCTAAATGAAACAAAAAAATGTTTTTTATTTTTTTAAAATTATTTTTTATTGTTTGCAATAAATAGTTACCCTATGATTTTGATAGGCAGTAACAGCAAAAAATTTTGTCTCATTCAAGATAAATGTACGAAAATTTCTTCTATGATGATGATGATGGTATGATTCATGTTCATTTGTTGTTGTTGTTGGTTCACAACATATCACATGAAAACGTGGTTGATATCGATGCATCGAATTTAAAATTATCTGTGTGTGGTGAATGAAAATCGGTTTTGATCATCATAATAGATTATTTGTGAAAACTTACATGGCCATTATCATCCAAAGGATTATTTGTTAATTTAAGACGATCAAATGATATTGTTTGTCGCATCCAAAATGATCCTTTTGCTGGTGAATCCTGGTGAACATGAATTCTTGGTGGTCCACTCAAATCAGCTTGTCCGGTAATCATCCAACTTGAACTGTGTTTTTTTGGGATAATGATAATCTTTATGTGAGAAATGTAATCATTAAAACAGAACAACTTACTTATGAAATACATAACGATAACGTTTATCATCGGCAAGAATAAAATCCATCATTAAAATATAATCAACATCCATATTCATTCCTTTTAAACGAATTTGAAATGTTGGAAATGGACGACGGCCAGCTTTTGTTACAATCATTTCATTACCTAATTCATTAAATTCATGCCATAAACATTTGGATTCTAATGACAATTTGATTGTAGAAAGTTTCCATTGATCATTATCGTTATTATCACCATTATTCCACCATGAATCACAATTATCAATCGAATTTAATTCCATTCAGTCAGTCAAATAAGACGATGATCATCGACAGAATCGAATGCGGAACATAAATGAACCATCAACCAACCAACAAACATTTTAATGTAAATCAAAATGTATCGAATGAGATGGATGGATCAATTTGCTGGCGACGTCAATCAATTTTCGATTTCATAAACAAAAAACAAAAAATCTTTTCCCGAAACGAGACACCAAATCGAGAACAACAACAAAAAAAACATAGATTGATTGACTTTACCCAAATTGAATGGAAAATCTATCTATTGTGATGATCTGAAGAAAAACAACACAAACACACACACACACCAGGAACAACAAGCAAACAAACAAACATTATTGATTTTCATTTAACCCGTATTGTGATCATCATCAAACAATTCTGGATTTAATCAAATGAAGAAAAGAAAAAAAAATCAAACTGAAAATTCTAAGTACTGCTTTTTCATATAATCTAAAAATGGAATCATTTCTTTCTCGCAATTTGATTTAATGAAAAATCTTTTTTATTTTATTTTGGTCAAAATGCAAAGAAAGAAATAAGATTTTCTGAATATAAAAATGAAAAATTTTGTTTTGTTGTTTGATCAATTTGAATCCGAATTTGATAATGATTCAGCCATATGATAATGTTGTCGACGTATCGATGCTAAACGTACACGTTCTTTTTCCAATGCATTTTCCAATTCCAATACTTTTACTTGACATTCCATTTCTAAACGTTTTGCTTGATGTAAAGATAATTTCGATATATCTGTTTCAACTAATCAAAAAAAAAAATGTTTATATAGATCATATGAACTGACTAACTATAAATCTATAACTTACCATTTTCTTCAATCAATTTGCTACAATGTTTAGTAATGGCAATAATATTACCAGTTTCTTTAAGTACAGATTTCGATGATTTCGATAGATTGGATAAATTTTGACTTGATGCTTCAGCTTTTACTCTGGATGCAACAACTAATTGTGCACATGATGCAGCAATTTCTTGTGATGCAGCCATTAATGCTTCAAATTTACCAGAACCACTAATGATTTTATCGGCTGTTTCACTAAATAAATAAAATTCATCCATTGAAAAAAAACAAAGTAAGTAAATCATCACAAATGAATCAGAGAATAATACTTACACAAGAAGATTTGCATCAGCAGCAACCGTTTTAGCTGCCGATATTAATCCTTCAGTCCAACGATGATTACGTTGATAGAATTCTTTGATGGAAAAATTTCCTTTCTGTTTCGAGGCAATTTCCAATTGTAAACGTTTTGAATCAAGAATCAATTGTCTAATGGCTTGCATCAATGCTGTACAGGCAGTCAGAATTTTACCATTAACTTCTAATTTTAAACCAGTTTGTTGAACATTTGATTCCGTTAACATTTGTTCGATTTTTGAAACAGCCAATTGAATTGCTTGATCCATTTCGGTCATTTCTTTATTGAGCAATGATTCTAGATCTAAATTTTTCTGATTAATAGCCAATTCGGGTAATACTTTCAATGTTAATTCATAAATTTTTTGTAAACATTGTCGAATTTTTTCAATACCATCATTAGTGTTATTGAAATTATTCAAAATTGTTTGAACAAATTCATTATTCAATTGAACAAGATGAACACAATTTTCGGATAATTCATTTGAAAGATCAATATTAGATAAACTACGTATAGTTGTTTTTGAACAATTTATCATATAAAATAATTGATAATAATAATGGAATGCCATTTGAAATAAATTAATTGAATAAGATTTCGATTGAATTGAATGTTCATAATCACTAAATCTTGTGATTAATATCTGTATTTGTGTTGAAAAATATTGTGGACTACAATTTACCGATAACAATCCAAGATCCATTTCTTCATCAATTAATCTTTTAGATATTTTTGTTGATTCATTTAAAAGTGTAGCTTTTTTTAAAGAAAAAACATGAATTTTTTTAGTTTTTTTTCAAAATCAAAACCCAAAAAAAAACATACCGATAAATTTTTTATTAATCTCATCAACGTAATTTGAATGTTCAAGTTTTTGTTTAGTCAATTCCTGGTTAGTTTGATCAAATTTAGCCATCATTGATTGATAACGATTATCAATATCATTTTTCTCTACTTTCAATGTTTCAAATTCTTTAGCAATTTTTTCATATTGTTGTTGTACAAATGATAATTGTCCTTTTAATTCATTATTTAATTTAACAAATGAATCCATTTGTACATCTTTATGGCAATTTTCATCCAATTGCTTTGATAGGGTCTATTTAGCAATTACAAAAAAAAACACTTAGGAATTCCAGAAACAAAAACAAAAAATGCAGAAAATGTTTACCTCATTTTCTTTTTTCAATTGTTCCAGTGATCTTAATGTTACTGCTAATTGTCTATCATTTTCAGCTTTCTATATTTTTCAATCAGAAGATAATCGATCAATTTCAAATCAAAATCAATCAATCAATCAATCAATTACCGCTTTCAATAATTCAATATGTTCGGCACGAAATTTATTATAAAATTCTTTCATTTTGGTAAATTTTGTTGCCTGTTCTTCAACAACACTAGATTTTTGCCGTTCCATTTCCATTTTCAATTGTTCAACTTCACGTTCCATTCTTTGTGCTGCTGCACATTCTAATTCAGCAATTTGTCGTTTATAATCTTCGATACGTTTTTCTAATTCAAATTTATTCTGCTGTAATTCTATCTCTAATTCACCGATTCTATTACTAAATCTTTCAATTATACGATCTCTACACAAAAAAAAAATTAATTCAAATCAATTCCACCCACTAAATGATGGTTTTTCACATACTTTTCTTCAATTAAACTGCGTTCTTCCACAATAACTTTGTTCGATTCATCATCCTGAAATGACCAACCCGCTATTGCATCATTAACTTTATCCGAATCAGTCTTTTCAAATTAAAAAAAAATTTCAATGTTTTCATCAACATCATTTACAAAGTAAGTAAACACAATCCAAAACTTACATCAAATGTAAGATCCAATAAATTATCTTCATTTGTTTCACCATCATCTTGTTGTTGTTCCGGTATAACAACTATCGGTGTAACATGGCTATTAAGATTTGATTGAACAAAAAAATTTGGTGGTTCCTATAAATAAATAAACCGAATGAATTATAAAACAAACGAAAACGTTTTCAACAACATTTTACCTCTGGTAATTTAGGAATAGTAATTAGATGTTGAAAATATTGTAAACGACTGTAATTGGAATAAAATGTTTTCAATCTAAAATTGGATAAAAATGATTAGTATGATTCAAAAAAAAAGTCGGCTCAACGTTTATTATTTACAATTTAAATTGATTAAGAAATCTTTCTCTATGTCCTTCCAATGTTGAATGTGGCAATGCTAAATGAAAAAAAAACAAAATTGATGAAAAATGGTCAATGAAGACAATAGTTAATAATACCTTTATGAAGTTTAAATAAAATTTTTACTGTAAAATCATACAGTTGACTTGAATCCTGTATACACATAATTATCGGTGCAATACGACATTGACCAGTACTTGTCATCGATGAAGAATAGCTTGTATCAAGCGAAAGATATACTATTCGAGAAAAAAAACGTTCGAACGTTCGGTTCAAAAAAGATGGAAATTATCATGATCGAATACTAACCATTATTTTGTAGGCAAAGAATTTCATCCATATAATCATAAATTTCGCAACATAATTGAAAGCTGAATTCAAAAATTTATAATTTTCATCCATTAGAATCAAAACGAAAAAAATTTTTTTGCAAAACTTACAAAATGTTGACATCATTTTCACCGATACGATCAAGATCACCATCAGTGATTATCAGATTGCCAGGAAAACGTGGATTCTATATTTTGAACAAGAAAAATTATTTATTAAAAGCAAAAATTATTATCAAAAACACAAAAACTTACACGAATATGAAAATCAATTTTATTGACTAGTAATGAACAATAGCTATGTATAAGTTTACCATAACCTTGTTTTAATAGACCCCACATTTTACATAATTCCAATAACCATTGACGATAACGATATGAATCGGGTATAACTTTTGGATGTCCATCACGTAATACTTTATGTAAAACATGACAAAATTTCCAACAAACAATTTGATGTGCATCTAATGGTAATCGGCGAGCATATGACCAAAAAATTTGTCCAGATTTCGTTATGAATGTTCCGATGACAATTCCTTAATTGGCCAGAATGGGAAAAAAAGTGGAATGAATTAATCGAACGAATTAAAAAAAAATGAAATAATTACTTCGAATGTGTTTTTCTTTCACCGGGCATTCTGTAGGATTGATAGCTTTTCGAACGCTGGTAAACTGTGGAAAATATGATTTTAGAATGATAAATCAAAACAAAAACAAAGAACATTGATTGATTGATTGATTTGAAAAACTTACGAAACTTTTTTCAAAATTATCTCTATTTACATCCAGACTTGTTCGTGGAAAAACAAGACGATCATGTAGATTCATGTTGTTGTTATTGTCATCATATAATTGTTGTCGTCATCAACATTTATTATCGATGTTTATTAGAAAAACATCATCATTGTTTTTATCACAATCAAATAAGATTTTGGTTTAAAAACAACATCATCATCATAGTAATAAAAACATATTTGTCACTCTGTTGTAGAGAGAGAGAGAGAGAGAAAGGAAAACGCACATTGAGAAGAAAAAAAACATTAAAAATTTTGACAAAAACTTAGTTTTCAATGGCTGCTGCTAAGTTAAAAATCGATGAGAGAGTGAGAGATGGGCGGCCATCTCCACAATATAACAGATATATCTGCAGTAACAAAAAAATTTGTTTTGTATTTTTTTGGGTGAAAATGAGAGAGAAAGAGAGAGAGAGGATTGGAGAGAAAGCAAGAATGAGACTTGCTCTGTCATTTCAAATCAAATGTGCAAGATTTGCTCCAAATTTTATTTGTTTTGTTATTGTTGAAATGAATCATCAATCGACGATAAAAATCAATCGATCGATATCGATATCGAATTGATTCATGTGAAAAATATTTTTTTCATTGGATTTTATGAGATGAGAAAAGTGAGAGAAAAAAATCCAGAAAAAAAGGGTTAAATATAGCTAATTTTGTAATGCGCATATTCGATTCGAATCGATATTTGTATTCGAATTCGAAACAATCATTTTTCAAAATAGTGAATCAAAAATAGATCGAGGATACAAGTCAAAAAAAAATGATAATTACCATTAGCTATAATCGGATTGATTGAGAGAAAAAAAAAGAGGACACAAAGCATTGTTGGTTGTCATGGAATAATAATAAAAAATTATCATCGGATCAAATTAATTTTACCACGACGATAATCACCGATTAACCATGAACGATAACAACAAGGTTATAGGAATAATAAAATAAAATTGCTGAGTAATTTAACGATAATAACATTTTTTAATTATTAATTAAAATATTGATTTCAAATTGACAAACAAACAACGACAAACAAACAAACAAACAAACAAAAAAATTTTTGAAAAATTTTTGAAAAAATTGAAATTTTTTTTACAAAACAATCGATATGATGGGCGAATGAGCAAAGCAGGGGGAAAAATGTGAAAAACAAAACTTAACCCTTAATTAATCTAATATGGAATTTGATTTTGATAATATTGTATCATATCATATGTACGTGTACGAAGATTCAAAAATGAATCACGTATAATTTGTAACATATATGTTGCAGCATCTTTATCATTATATTCTGGGCAAAATCTTGTTGTTAGTTGTTTAACTGTTTGACCACGAAAACAAGGTAGACCAGTATCTAACATCAGCGAAACTAATGTTATAATTGATTCACGATATGGACGTATTGCAAGATATGCTTGAACACAAAGTATTTCAAACCATTGAAATGCTGGTGCATCAATTTTACCGCCCATTACTTGTACCATTTCATCGGTTAATTTAATATCCGGTTCGAAACCAAGATTTCCTCCCGGTGAACTTTCGAACATAAAACCAAAATCTTGATTGAAAGAAAAACAAAACAGAAAAATGATAAGGTAATGATTTTTGGCTAAAGATAAAAGCCTTACCAATATGAATAATATGACCATCTTCATCAATCATAATATTACCATTATGACGATCTTTTATTTGCAACAGGAAACCAACAACACTATATGCAGCCATACTTTTAACAAAATTTGCACGTGCTTTTTGAAAACGGCCCGAAGATTCATCACCATAAATTGTAAGAAAATAATCATAAAGTGATATATCTGTTTTACGACCTAATTGATCACGTGATTTTGCATTTGGAACACATTCAATTACACCACACTATTTTTCAAACAAACATAAAAAAAGGTTAATGAACGGAATTTGATTTTCAAGAAAAAATAACATTGAAAAACTTACACCAGGAGCAGTGGCAACAACACGATATGGATAAAGGAAAAGATCCAGACCAACTTTTTTGAATACATTTTTAAACAATTTAATAATCTGTAATGCAAGCATATCTTGACGAACATCATCACCAACTTTAAATATAGCTGCTTCCCACATTTCCGGACCCATCGAACGAATATATTGATCATCTTGATTATCTTCACTCATTGCTAATGTTTCTAATTGATCTTGACCACAATAAATAATTTTAAATCTAGCTAAAAATGGTGCTTTAGCTGCACTTTGCAATGGTACACCTGTTAATCGATCAATATCAATAACTAATGCTTCAGGTTTTGATGGTAGATAACATCCTAGTTGAACATCAATTTTCGACAAACAACGTAACAGAGCATTTTTTCGTTCTTCACCTTTTGGATATGGTCGTATTTCACCGGAAATATTCGTTACTTTACTGAAAAAATCAAATTCTTTTTCATAGAATTTTTTTGCCGGTCCTGATAATGAATTTACAATCGTTTGTATAATCATTTCATATTGATCATAAACATCCAAATCTCTTATTTGACTTTCTTCATCTTTAAACATATTTGTTTGCATATTCCATATAAATTGATGTGCTAATAATTGTGATATTTTTGCAATTGATTTTATAAATTCAGTTATATAGCCAATCTGTTCGGGAAAAAATAATTGCAATAAAAAACAATATCGAAATATGGAAAAAAACTTACAGCATCATAACGAACAGCCTGTAATAATTGTGGTATAAACAACATAATAACATCTGGTTTGGTTTGAAATAAATTCCTAATGGCAAATTGTACCGTTATTGGATGATTAGGATATTTTCTTGAAAAAAATGATAATGCTTTTATCGGTGTTATTGGTGCCCATGTTAGCATATAATTAAGCTAAATATTGGATGAATGAAAGTTATTAATCATCATCATTAACCCTTCATTTACTTACCTCTAATCTTTCATTAAGAATCATATCACTTGTAACTAAATAATCTAATGCTTCAGGTATATGACAAACAGCCATTGGATATATTTGTACCAAACGTGATATTTCCTGTATAATTTCATTATTTTTAAATCTTGCTGGTAAAAATACAGCTAATGATGGTGAAATATTCCATGCCAGACGTACTAAATCTCGTAAATTTCTTTCATTCATTGGTTGATTAAACCATTTTAGAACACTTTCTTCACCTGGTATCGATAAATCAGTTAAATTTAATGGATTATACCATGAAATAAGGAATTCAATTTCAATTGCCAATAAACTTAACACAAGATTACGTTTACGGATATAATCTTTAAGAAAACAATCCAAATAACCATTATTTTGATCTTTATTTTTATATTGTGATCCACCTGTGCCACCCGCACCAGCTGTACCACCACCTTGTTTAAATGCCGAAGAACGTTTCGATAATGTTGATACATTACTTGATAATGGTACGGTATTTATCCAACCACCACCAGCACCTATACCACCACTAATACTACCACCACCAGTTGGTGTATAACGTGCTTGATTTAGATTTGTATCAATCGATAAACTACGTTGATCCATTGTTAAATGTAATTGATTTTGATTTGGTTGATAAATTTGTGAAATATTATCAATAGAAATTATATCCGGTAAATGTACGGATTTTAAATATTTACGATCAGCTTGTAATGATTGCCAAAATTTTATCAACGATAAAATATCATCACGTAATTCAGTGGATTTTTGTGATGGACATATTTGTGGTCCACAAAAATAATCAATCGCTGCTGAATAGATACGTTCACGTAGTACAAATTTACTAACGGAATTCAACAGTGTTTCACCTTGAACTAATGACAAACCACAATTTAACAGACGAAACCGTGTACCGATAGTTGATATATTACGTGTTGAATAATAAATTCGACCAACACTAATATGTAATGAACGATGTAATAAATTAACAAATATTTCTACTTGATCCAATGATGAATATTTTGCAATTTCAATACGTTCATTAAGGAATTTAACCCATTCAGCATGTGCACCTAAATATGGTGTATCTGGTTTTAAATCTTGATCATTATTTAATGATAATGGATCCAGGTTTAATGAATCTGGTGCAAATAAACCAATTTTCTTATCAAATGTTGCAACCCATGCTGTTGACATTTCTTTTGTAAACATTAATTCTAGATCAGAACGTGCTGATAATAACCATTTCCATGATGATATTATTGAATAAATTGTTTTATGTGAAAATAGGTAAACAGGTGCCCAACATAACAGGTGAAACAGATGAAGATCACAATCAGGTGACAGAATTATCATTGCTGTTATACGATAAATACATTGTTCATGTAGATAAACATCATTTTCTGAACAACTTTGTTGAAAATCTTCAATCAATTTTTCAATAATTAATTTTTTTGATTGTTTCGATGATAATGATTTAATCATACCGGATATTTCACCTAAATAATATGTACGAATTGATGTTGTTGAAAGAAATTCTGAACATTTATTTCGTACGAAAAATGGTATTTTTCCGGATGGTACTGTTGTTGTTGTTGATGTTGTCATCGATGCTAAGGTAATTTTTTCATTTACTGCTGAACAATTTGCAATCGAATGAACAGCTAATGTAAGACCACTATGTTGACCAAAATCATCCAAAGCTGCACGTGAATTTGTCATATATTCTTGTAGATGTGATCGAGTTATGTTTGGTGCCCATTTTACTGCTTCCTGTATAATACCTTCACAACGTGCACCAAAATCACGTACAATATTCTCTCGGGCTTCCATTGTTTCTGCTAATTGTATTATATAATTTGTATCCGGTACTTGAAGTTCAACAATACCTTCCATATGATTTAATTCTAATGAATGTCCTAATACTTCTAAAATGTTTAACATTGTTGTCAGTACACGTTTACTCCAAAGTAAATGTGGAAAACGATCAACCAATCCACTAAGATAACGATCCGCTGCACGTCGAATTTGTTTTTGACGATTATTAAATTTTACCAATAACAATATAGAATATTCTTCCAATTCATTATCACGTAATTTATTTTTAGGTTTTTTTACCATCATTTCAAGAAAAACTTTAAAAATTTTATCCGATATTGATAGGATACATTGCCAAATACCATATTTATCTTTTTGTATTGAATGATCTTCTAAATATTGCATTATTATGTAGAAAGGGTTAATTGAATTATTTGTTTGTATACGAAATACTTCCAAACGACAAATCGATAATAGATAAATACATTGTGCAAATGTTAATTTATTTATGATTGCTGATACTTCAGAATTATATTCTAAATCACCAAGTATTTGATTACGAATTTCTTGTAATTCCAGACCGGATACAGCGTCATTTCTTATTGCTGAATTTAGATGTAAATCTGATCTAAGATGTGATGATGATTTTAATAATGGTGATTTGGCTGCAATTTCTTTAACACCTAGATACCAATCTTGTGGCCATAATTGTGTATTGGATGTAAAACCCATTACAACACAATAAAGCCAAAAATCACGAAATAATTTATGTAAACGTGGTTTTGGATTCTCTAAAAATGGTAATCGTTTTGTAATTGTTGCAATAACCGGTATTAGAATTCCAAGATTACCGGCACTTGTTGATGTTTTTACTGTTGTTGGATTTTTTTCATTTGCACGTTTACCTTCCAATCCTAATTGAACAAATAATTCTAATAACCGACCAAGTAATTCAATAAGATCAGATTCTTGATTTAAACGCCGGGCAAAATAACCATAAGCATTAATAACAGGTAATGATACATGACTATAATTAATTTGTTCATTATTATTATATGCTAAACTTGATTTTATTGTTATGGTTGCAAACATTTTCATTGCATGATCATAAACAACATCACGACAATGTCTAGCTATAGCCATTTCACTTAATTGTTCAACAATTAATGAATCAATTGATGATACTGGTTGACAAAAACGTTGTTGAAAAAATTGAAATACAATTTCCACTGTACGTGGAATGTCGGATAATTTTATTGCCATACGACCCAATGTAACAATTGTATTCATTGAAATTATTGTCGATTCACGAGCAGATTTTTCTGCCTGATATAAATGATTCGATATTGATGCTATGGATGCCTGTATACAATGTGAATCATATTTGAGGCCATGCCGTAAACAAATACAAAGATTATCAATAGCACAATCACGTAATTTGTTAAATAATGTAAATTTATCACCACCACCAACAATACCACCAGTACGAATTAAATATTTACCTTGATAATCATTTGATAATAAATCATTAGTAATCATTTGATTACAATCAATAATTTGTAAATGTTTTTGTTCAGTTAATTTCAACAGGATAGGTGATGGTACAATAAGAAAATCACGTAAAACTGAAATACAACTGATAGCTGTTGTTGGAAATGATTGAACCAAATAACCAAGACCATTCAAACATGATAAAAATATTGGTAAATGAGTGATGACTAAACGATGACCATGTTGTGCATTTAGCCGTTCGGATATACGAAAACAAAGTGTATCAGCAGTTGTTTCATCTTGTGCTGTCCATACCAATAGATCCAAACATAATGCATTGGTCAGAATGTTAAATTTAAATATTTTTATCGATGTTGATGTTGATAGATTTTTACTACTCAATTCTGATTGATAATTTAGATAAAGTTGTTTAATAAATTCTTCAATTTCAGTAATAAATTTTGTATGTAAATCTTGTCGTAAAAATAATAAACTTTTCAATAATGATATGATGGCTAAATGAACGATTTCATTGAATTGTTTATAATAAAGTATTCGGGATGATTTATTTCGCTGGAAAACAGAAGAAGAAAACTTTTGATTAGAAAAAATTTGAAAATTTTTTGATAAAACAAACCTCATAGATTTTCATTGCAATTTCATCAAATTTTTTCAATAATTCTTTATTTAATAATGAATTAAAACATTGGAATAATCGTTGCAAATATTCATGTGTGAAATTAATTTTAAAATGTTCAACTTGATGAAAATATTCCGAATAATTATCATTAATAAACCAATCAAAATTTGAACCATATTTATGAAAAAATATACTTGTATAATCAACATCTTCCCATAAACTTTTAACATTCGAATTCGAATGATTCGAATGTTGTTCAGCGAATGTAGCAATTTTCGAACGTAAAGATTGATTTGTATCACTTTTTGGAATACTTTTGCGTCCACCGATAGATGTGTTTGCGGTTGCGGCTGCCGTAGATGATGATGATGATGATGAATAAACACCAACCGGAACACTTATAGTAATATTATTATCAAAATCAACTGTTGGTTCTTGTGATAGATCCGATTTTGGTGGTTGACATTTTTGTGGAAATATTTTCAAAAATAATGATTCTTGTTGAATAACATTATCGTCATCGTCGTTGCTATCATCTTTGTCACATTGTCGTCGTCGGCTCTTGGTGGTAGTTGCCGGACAACGACCTAATGATCGACATAAACCAAGTAAAAGTGGTAATAAATGATCACATAATTCAATACAAGCTTGTTCATCATCATCATGTTTATCGAAACCGATAAGCAATTTTGTTAATCGCTCCAGTTGATTAATTTGTTTTTCAATTATTTTCTCAGTTAATTCAGGGCAAAAATATGCAATATCAGTAAGGGCAGTATTCAAACAAAAACTAAATCTTTCTGCAATCGGTATACGATCTTGTTCATAAATTTTTACCACTTCAATCCATTCGACATCAATAAGTTTATCAAATAAATCCAATAAATAATCAACAATTAAATTACAATATTTTTGTTGAAAATTTGATTCCAACAGATAGATAATCAAAGCAACGACTGAATCTTGTGATTTTTGATCAATCTGTATACGATGTTTATTCGATCTTGATAATGTTGGCGTTGATACTGATGATGAAAGTGATGGACAACAATTAAACAAAAAATTTATTGCATCATTATTTGGACATTCTTTTTGTTTAGCACAAGATCTGGCTAGATTTTGTATAGAATTGAAAAAGAAATTATTATGATTTGCAATTCGCATGGCTTCTCTATCTCTCTTTATTCACAAATCAAAAAAATCAACGAAAATAAATCGAGAAACAAAAAAAATAACAAAATTTAATTTAGAAATTAGAAAAATTCAAACAGATTCTGGATTCTCATTTTGCCTTTTGAAAAAAAATATTTGACATTTTGGAATGGGGAAGAAAACAAAAACAAAAAAATCTGATCCATAAATCCAAAAACCATATATTGACCATAATGGTCAGTAACTGGTAGAAATAGTTTCTAGTTTCTGTTTTTTCGAATAGAATCCACATGGAGATTGCCACATCACATTTTTTTTCACCAATTTGCCGTGATGATTACCTCGTGTCCGAACGATAATGGTCAGCTGTAAACCAGTTTTTTGTTTGTTGAAAAAATAAAGAATTACAACGACGCTCACAGACGAAAAAAAAGAGTTTAAACAAGTTTTTCTTCCTTTTCGAAGCTTTTGTTGTGGTTGAATCGAATGTTCAAATCAACTTCGACAATTGTCGTCCATAATCATTTTCGTAGTTCAACTCTTTTAAATTTTAGAAAAAATTATTCATTGTTATTCGGTGGTCGATTGTTTATGTCGAGTCGTATCATTAGTGTCGTTGCTCGTAGATTATTATCATCATCATCGTCATTGAAAAATAAAAACAACAAAAACATCAGCAACAATAAAGTTCCAACTGATTGGGGATATAAAAAAATCAATAAATATAAACCATTGTTTGTTGAAAAAATTATGGCCGAATTAGATCCGAAAATTGCTTCGCAACTTGAACCATTCCGTCAATCGGTAAAAGAACAAGGTAATTTCTTTGTTTTCTTTTAATAATAACCGATGTTCAATGTTGAAATTTTTCATTTTTGTTTCCCATCCCTATGGACAAAAATTAGGTGACATTGTTCGTCAGCTTAAAAGTGAAAATGCACCCGAATTGGATGTTAAAAAAGCTGTAGCCGAATTGAAAAATCGTAAACGGCTTTTGGAAGAAAAAACTTTAGAACTAGCACCACCTGATGCTGGATTTGAACGTACCAAAATGGAAGATCTAATTAAACGTCGTTTCTTTTTTGATAATTCATTTGCTATTTATGGTGGTATTACCGGGCAATTTGATTTTGGACCAATGGGTTGTTCGGTCAAAAACAATATGATTGATTTATGGAGAAAACATTTTGTTCTGCAAGAACAAATGTTGGAAGTTGATTGTACTGTTTTAACACCGGAACCAGTATTGAAAGCATCCGGACATGTTGAACGTTTTGCTGATTTAATGGTTAAAGATTTGGTTACTGGTGAATGTTTTCGTTTGGATCATTTGATTAAAGCTCATTTGGAAAAATTATCATCAAATCCAAAAACTTCTGAAGAGATTCGACAAGAATGTCAAACTATTGTTACGAAATTGGATGGTTTCAATAAAGATCAGATGAATGAAATTTTAAAAAAATTTAAAATCAAATCACCACTTACCGGTAATGATC
The DNA here is from genome assembly GCF_027571235.1 of Dermatophagoides pteronyssinus. NCBI lineage: Eukaryota > Metazoa > Arthropoda > Arachnida > Sarcoptiformes > Pyroglyphidae > Dermatophagoides > Dermatophagoides pteronyssinus. The sequence goes on from NW_027461543.1 coordinate 547,201, forward strand.
TAACCGAAGCTATTGAATTTAATCTTATGTTTTCAACAATGATTGGACCATCTGGCCAGGTGAAAGGTTTTCTTCGACCCGAAACAGCACAAGGAATTTTTGTCAATTTTAAACGTTTATTAGAATTTAATCAACGAAGATTACCATTTGCAGCTGCCCAAGTTGGTAATGCATTTCGTAATGAAATTAGTCCACGTTCTGGTCTTATTCGTGTTCGTGAATTTACATTGGCTGAAATTGAACATTTTGTTGATCCATCGAATAAAAGTCATCCAAAATATGATACTATTGCTGATTTACAATTGAATCTTTATACAGCATGTAATCAAATGGATGGTAAATCAAGTGAATTAATACGAATTGGTGATGCTGTTGATAGGAAAATTATTGCCAATGAAACATTAGCATATTTTATTGGTCGTATTTATTTGTTTATGGTAAAAATTGGTATCGATCAACGAAAACTTCGATTTCGTCAACATATGGATAATGAAATGGCACATTATGCAACTGATTGTTGGGATGCTGAATGTTTAACATCGTATGGTTGGGTTGAATGTGTTGGTTGTGCTGATCGTTCATGTTTTGATCTATTACAACATACAAAAGCAACTAATGTTAAATTGGTTGCGGAAAAAGATCTACCGGAACCTAAAATGATTAATGTTGTTGAAATAGTTCCGAATAAAGGTTTGATGGGTAAACATTTTAAATCGAATGCACAAAAAGTAATACAACGATTAAATGTTTTGAATGAAAATGAAATCAAACAAATTGAAGAGGAATTGAATGCAAAAAATGAATTTATTTTGGATTTAGATAAAGAAAATCAAGTGACAATAACCAAAGAAATGATAACAATCAAAAGATATGAGAAAAAAATTCATGTTGAAGAATTTACACCGGGCGTTATTGAACCATCATTCGGTATTGGTCGTATAATGCATACATTATTTGAACATAATTTTCGTATCCGTCAAGATGATGAACAACGAACATATTTTGCATTACCGGCTATTGTTTGTCCAATTAAATGTTCATTATTACCATTAAGTAATCATCAATCATTAAAATCGTATGTTACGGAAATTTCAAAACAATTATCATCAGCAGATATTTCATTTAAATTTGATGATACTGGATCGATTGGTAAACGTTATGCACGAACTGATGAAATATCAATACCATTTGCTATTACGATTGATTTTGATAGTTTGAATGATAAAATGGTTACATTAAGAGAACGTGATTCAACCGAACAAATTCGCTTGCCAGTAAGTTTTTTTTAGTCATTATATTCGTTAATTTAATATATTTCTAATGGAATTTTTTTTCATTCTAATAATAGATAGCTGATGTAGTTAATATTGTTAAAGAATTATCAATGAATATTCGTCAATGGGATGATGTTCGTAATCAATATGGAATATTTGATCCTACACAAAGTTCTTCCGAGCCGCCACCACAATAGCATCAATTAATCGATTGTGTTTGTCATAAAAATTTATCAATATCGATATAAACAATTGATTGTAATCGTTTATCATTTTCTAAATTATGAATTAGATTTTGTAATTGTTGCAATCGGCTTAAACGTTCTTGAAGTAAACAACGTTGTTTTTCAAGAAATTTATCCAAACGATTATATAATAATTGATAATTTGAATCAAATAATTTTATAAATAAATTATCCCAAACAACAATTTCATCAGACCAATGTTTACATTGTTCGGGCCATTGTTTTTCACGTTCTTCATAAAACATTGTTTGAAAATGATTATCACGTGATTCATTTAAATTCAAATATATATCGATAATTTGTAAACAACGATCATTCAATTGAACCAATTCATTACGTTCAACAATTGTAAATAGTTTTTCATCTATAATCATTATGTCAAAACGTTTTTGATTATCATCAATAATCGATTTATAAAAATGAAGTAATTTACGGATGGCAAAACAAATCTGTCTTAATGGATCGGATTGATAATTATAATTTGTTGTTAATGTAGTCGATTTACTACTAAAACAACGATTAACATGACGATTCCATTGGGAAAAAAATTCATTACGTTTTTCTTCAATTTTTTCATCCAATTCAGCTTGTCGTAGAAGATAATCAACAATCATATTAGTATCGATAAAATTATTTCGATAATCTTTAGCCACCTGATGATATTGACGAAAAATTTCCGTCATTTTTTGCATATAATTTTCATATCGTTTTTGATTCATTTCAATTTGAATATCATCTTCAATATAGAATGGTGGTGGATCGACATTTAGATTTTCCATTGATCGATGATGCCGAACCATACTTTTATTCTGGTCCCAATTATCCATTAATTTTGTTTCACGATTCCATCTTCTAAATAATGTGAGATAACCAATGTAAAATAATCACCATAGGTTCATCATCATCCTACTTACCGATAATATCTATCAATTTGTTCATTTTGTTTACAACGATTTGAATCAAATTCATGTTTGTTTGCTAAACGTTTTTCCGTTGAATATTTATCACCGGTAACATAATACCATGGATGAATTGATGATAAATTCGATGCTGAATTTGATGTTGTCATTGATTTTCCACGTGAACGAGGCATGATGATGACTAATCGAATGATTTACGGAAAAAGTCTATTTGGATGAAACCATTCTGGTCAGGATTTTTTTTTTGTAGATTTTCAAAACTTTCTGTCAAAATCACTAATAGCAACCGTTATTGTCAATTTAATTTATTGAAAAATTTATACATTGCTGTACTTGACAAAATTGCACACTATAAACTTGGTTATTCTGTGCATCACGTGTGTTTTTTTTGGATTCTGAATTCTGTTCTGTTTTTTTGAAATACAGAATTATCATGATCGATGATTATCAATCATTCTTGTCATCAATCACCTTGGAATTTAATAAAATATTTTATATTTCGACGTAATAATCTTGCCGCAATGAATACGACGGTCAAACGCAAAACATTGGAAGATTGTGATGATAATAATGGTGATGGTGTTGATACCGAAATCGTTCCGAAAGAAGCGAAATCCGAAATTCAACCAAAAATTGATAACCATCCTGTTAAGAAATCACGAACAACTAAAATCGATCTACCAAAAGAATCATTAGATGTTTCCAATTATTATATTGAAAATGGTAATCGAAAAGTTTATCCATATTATTATACCTATCATTCATATTGTAAAGGCCGATGGTTAGGTAAAACATTAGGTGATTTATTTGCCGATGAATTTCGTCGTTTAACGCCGGAAATTTTAACGAAAAAAATCGAAAAAGGTTTACTAAAAGTAAATGGACAACCAGTATCATTAGATTATCAATTAAAAGATAATGATTTTATAACACATCGTATTCATCGTCATGAATTTCCAGTTTTAGCTGCACCAATACCAATCATACATTCAGATGAACAATTATTAGTGATTGATAAACCACCATCATTACCTGTTCATGCATGTGGAAAATTTCGTTTAAATTCAATCATATCCGTACTGGAAAAAGAGAATAAAATTCAAGATCTGCATCGTAAGCATTTGATTAAATATTTTTTCACAACATTTTCTGAATCGAAATAATGAAGTTTGTTTTTTCCATTCAGTTCTTCATCGATTAGATCGATTAACATCGGGTATTATGATAATAGCACGTACAAAAGCTTGTGCACAAAAATTACATGAACAAATGAGAAATCGTGAAATGCATAAAGAATATCTTTGTCGTGTGGAGGGTTATTTTCCAGAGTAAGTTTTTTCATTGAAAAAAAATCATATTTTCAACCAAATTCATCATTATTAGTGGTACAATTGAATGTGATCAACCAATCGAAACATTAGATCATAAAATTGGTATTTGTATAGTATCAACGAATGGTAAACCAAGTCAAACAAAATTTCAACGATTAAATTATAATGGTAAAAGTTCAACAGTTCTGGCACAACCATTAACCGGCCGAATGCATCAAATTCGGGTTCATCTACAATATCTTGGCTATCCAATTGTTAATGATAATTTTTATAATAATACCGTGGTATTTGGACGAAAAAAAGGTTGCCAAGGTGATATGGATGGAAAAACAAGGGAACAAATTCTTCAAGATTTAGAATCCGAACATTCAAAATCTATTTATTACGTTGATAATGATGATAATCAATCGGAAGATCAAAATCAACAACAACAAAAACAAGACAGAATTAATGACGAACGTAATAAGTATGCATTGAAAGCATTGGAACATTATACATCACAACCAATATGGAATGATTTAAAAATTAAGTAAGTTTTGTTTTAGTTGTTGAAAGCCACCAAAGTGTTAATTTTGATGATGATTTTGTATGTTTGAAAATAGTTACCAATTTGATGCTGAAAAATATATAAAAGATCCAGATTGTAATGAATGTCGTAACGAAATGATTGATCCAGTTGCCTATGAACAATTAATCTATTTACATGCATTAAAATATCAAGGTAAAGATTGGTCATTTGAAACACAGATACCTGTTTGGGCTAAAGATACATGGACATATGATTGATTGTTTGATTAATTAATTGTAAAATTTAAATAAATTTTTATAATTTTTTGTTTCCAAAATCTGTTGATGTGATGATGTTTTTCACAAAACTTTACATAATAAATTGATAAAAATTGTTATAAAAATGATCATCATATAAATACCAACACAATTTAAACATCGTGATAACCATAGAAAACACAGAAAAAGAAATGATTGTAAAATAAATCCATATGATGACATAAATCGTAAATTTATACGTGGTGGTAATTGATTGATTTTAATTGCTGGTTTTCGATGACCCAGATTATGATCTGTTGTTGTTGATAAACTTCGTTCATAATATGCATAAGAAACGGGTGGAGATAAAATTGTTCGACAAAATGCTCCATATAAATTTGGTTGATCATAATATGTTTGAAAAATTTGGCCAAATTTTCGATTAATCAATGTTGATAAAAATAATGTCAATCGAACTAATAAACCAATTTCAAATGATCGTACGGGTTGTTCATCTGGATTACCTTCAACGATTTTAGGTAATTTTTCCAATTTTAACGAACCGTTCATAATTTGTGAAAGTCCATATTCAGTTAATTTTGGTACACCATCAATCATTTCATAGATATCTTCTTTTCGATGATGATGATGTGAATGGTCATGATTATTGATTATCATTTCATCAACATTATTATCATCATCCTGATCATTGATAATAGATTTTCGTGCATTTGCCAATATTGTTTCAATACTTTGTTGTGGTATATCGAAAATCGAAGATATAAATTCAATCGATGCATTCAAATGATTACGAATTTTTTCATAATTAACATTCGAATTTGGTTTATTCGATTGATGATGGACAGCATAATCGATAGTGAAAAAATTGACAATCGATTCGAATATACCGCTTTCCGATTTGTTACGATTTTTATTTGTTGTGGATGATGATAATGATGATGATTTTGTTTGCAATTCCGTTACGGTATGTAATGATTTAGCAATTTTAAGTAATAATTCAATAATTTGATCACGAAATCCTGATGAAAATATTGATATATAATCTGATTGTACAATTTCACTATCCATTAATGTAATATTTTTATCATTATGTATTCGATGATGATGATATGGTGATGATTGTGATTGTTGATGATGATGATGATGATGAGAAAACAACGGCGATGCTTGTCGAACATATCCACCTGTTGTTGGTGTAGTTGTTAAGTTTGTCGATAAATCACCATTATTATTAAAAAATTTCATTTCAGATTTTTTCATCATTTCTTTTAGATTATCTTGACCAAAAACTTTTAGTACACGATATAAAAGTAAGGAATTATTTGCTGAACAAAGATCCAATTGTTTTGTTATACGTGTAATAACCTGACGAAATAGTACCGTATAGAAGACAATATTTTCATCAATAAAACGACGCCAATCATAACGATCCAAATTGTTTAATGTTTCATTGGAATTATGACCCGGAATATAACGCCATGGTTGAATATAACTAAGCCATGTTTCCAATGGGATACGAAATGATGAATCATTTGGCCAACGATCAAATACAATACGCAAAAATGAATATAAATTTTTCTGTATCATATATTTACTTGTCCAAAGTGAACGTTTTAAATCATCTAATGATGCATTTAATGATCCGGATATAAAACCACCGCTATTAATTTGATCACCTGAACTTATTATCGAATAATCATTATATTTATTCTTCATAATACTACTATTACTAAAATAATGTAGATGTTTGATGAAAATACGAACAACACGCATATGTTCAATAGTAATATTAAAATGGCCAGCCGGTATCATTCGTAATGATGATGATGGTGATGATCGTTGATCAATTGAAAATGCATTACCACCACCACCACCACGTGAAATTGTAAATGAATTTGATAACCATATTTCCGAAAATATTCGTATCACTATATCACATTTATATGAAACATTACCAATTGGATCATTTTGATCATTTATCATCATCATCATCATTCCTTGATTATTATTGTTTAACATGACATTTTGCTGTTGTTGTTGAAATTGATTGAATATAGCTGGATTTAAAATCGATGAACCTTGTTGCTGTCGTTGTTGTTGATTTTTATTTGATCCAAAATAAAAATCATTTCGTTGTTCACCACCGCCACCAACATTTTGATTCATCGATCGTCCAGATAATGGTTGTTGTTGTTGTTGTCCATCATGTCGATGTAATCCATTTATTGATGATAAATTCAATAAATTTGTTGTTGTTGATGATAATGATTTCCATAAACTTGATGATTTCATATCGAATAGATTGGAATTTGTCATCATCATCATATTATTATTGTTCGATGTTGGCGATGTCGAAATAGTAGCCGATTTCATAACATTCGAATGATCAATAATTGGAACAAAAAATTCCAGATAATTTTCCAATAAAATATAATACAAAACATTGATTGTATCTTCGTTCGATCCCGACGACGATAATAATGATTGGTTAAATGATGATGGTGGTGATTGAACAGTTTCACGAGTTATATAACAAGCAAAATGAAATAGAAAAAATTCAAATGAATTCAATGAAAGTGTTGATGGTGTTGACATTTTATCCATAAATAAATGATGTTGTTGTTGTTGCGATTGTGGATTATCAAATTGATTTCGTAATGATAATGGTAAATAACCGATTGAAAATTCATGACGATTATGCATTGTTTGATCATTACTCATTAGATGACGTATTAATTTAAATACGGGTCCATCAATACAAAGTAAAAAGAAAATTGAATCAAATTCTTTTGGTGTTGATTCTTTGGTCAGTGATCGTAAACGCCAATTATTCGTTCCGTATTGATTACAACCAAAAATATCTTCAATTAATAATACATAACGATGTTGCATTTCTTTAATATTGGTCGATGTTGATTCATAAATTAAATCTGTTAATAATTTACATTTGACCAAAATGTTTGATTCTTTTAATGCATTTTCGAAACGAATCTGAAACGGTAATGACATATAACCTTGATCCGATATTGTCATCGTATTTATAGGTCTTGTTGAATTATACATTTTTATTTTTAGTTGTCGAATATCAATTCAATCAAAATGTGTTAATGAAAAATGAAGAAACAAAAAATCTTTTGGAAACACGAAATTCACGATGTCAAACACAAACAAACAACATGCGTGCATGTTGATAAAAGCAGTTACAATCACGTGACTAAACATATATGTTTCTATTTTCACCCAAACAAGACGTTTGAATCAATATAGCGAAATTTTAAATTAATTTTTTTAGTAACCTAACCTAACTCAACTATGAATCACAGTCATAGTCAAAGTCAGCAACCTAACCTCACTGTACTATGAATCACAGTCATAGTCATAGTCATCAACCTAACCTCACTCAACTATAAATCATAGGCATCATGAGCAACCTAACCCAACTCAACTATAAATCATTGCTTGAAAAAAAATTGCGCATGAGTAAGTTCTTTTATTTAAAAATTTTTTTTGTCATTTTTGTGAAAAAATCGATTGTTTATCGAATAAACAATCGATTCGAATGTTTTTGTTTTCGAATGTTTCATTTCCTTCATTTTTTCATTCTGGTCACTTTTTGTTTGTTGTTGTCGAGGTTAAACAATGAATCCAGAAGAAGATTATCCAAGATTTTCACCAACTTCATCAACGAATGAAACATTTATCCGAGAATTTCGTTCGTACGCACAAGATGCCGCTCAATTTGAATTTGCCGATTCGATGCCTTTCAATCATAATGATGATGATAATTCAATTCGACCAACAACTACGATTACGGCTGTCACATCAACATCAATGGACGTGGCCGATGTTCCAGAAAATCTCAATTTCAATCTTTCAAATGACAATGACAATGATCGATTTTCTTTGCCATCGCCATCGATCGAATCGATCTATTCACAACAATCAATATCATCATCCACATCGAATGATTGGATAAGAAATAATCTTCCATTATCTTCACAATCCTCATCGTCCAGAAGTACTTTGATGGACATTTCCAATCGAATGAACTTGAGCATTTCGAATAATCCAATCGCAAAACATAATCGTTCTTCATATGGTCGAAATAGTACATCATATAATCGTTCAAAAACATTGAATACATCGACCATATCAACTTCTGGTGTAAATGTATCGATCCATTATCAATCTGAAATTGTCATGTCAATTGTTGAAGGTCGTGGAAAAGCTAAAGGTGAAATTGGAATAGCATTTATCGATCTAAAATCTATTCCTATTTTGAAAGTATCACAATTTGTTGATAATTATTCTTTGGAAGCATTACGTTCAAAATGTCAAGTTTATACACCGGTCGAAATAATATTTCCACATACAATGTCATCGAATAATCGTATGATGTCAACATTGATCGAATCATTTCCCGATATTGTATATCGTCCATTTAATAGAAAATTTTTCAATGAAAAACGTGGTTTCGATATCATTCGTATGCTGGCCTATGATGATTGTCAATGGATTGATTTACAATTGGATAATAAATATTATTGTTTAGCTGCTTGTTCGGCATTGTTTCATTATCTTATTGTTGTTCGTCAAGTGAGTTTAAGTTTTTCATTTGATTTTTACAAAAAATTAATGTTTTTTTTTTTTCTGTCGACGACAACATTTGTTTTTTTTTCGCTACAGATTCAATATGCACCAAAATCGATAAAAATAATTTATCAAAGTTCATTAAACACAATGATTATCGATCCACTTACAACTAAAATTCTTGAATTAATAATCAATCTAGCCGATCCAAAAAGTTGGCATACATTATTCGATACGATAAATCGAACCAGAACAAAATCCGGCCATATTTTACTTCGATCTAATATCCTACAAGTATGTGGGTATTTTACTTATTAGTTTCTTTCATCATTAATCTATTTCCCATTTTTTTTTCATTCGTTTTCCAGCCTACAACAAACTTACAATTGATTAATAAACGTTTAGATATGATAGAGGCAATTTCTTGTTCAATAGAAATATTCAATAGTTTCGAAAATATTCTCGAAAGTTTTGGTATGGTTGATCTTGATCAATTGCTTGTCAATATGGTATTGGTTCCTGTCAAAGCTAATCAATCCTATGATGAGGATAGATCAATAAATTCAAGTGAATCATCAGCGACGACGAATATTGGCATCAAATCTGTATCAGCCGTTTCGATACGTTTCATTGAAAAAAAGATTGACTATGTTATCAATATGAAACATGTTGTTGCATTAGTTGATCATTTACGTGATTTACTTATCAAATGTAATCCGGAACTTTTTGCTGAATATATTGAACTTTTAAATGATCCTGGTTATGATCAGATCAAAACCATGGTTGATAAGGTTATCAATAGTGAAGCTAAATGTGTAAAATCAGCTTTTGGACTTGGTGCAACAACAGGAAAAACAAATACATTCAATAGTACTGGATCAGCGGCAATGAAATTGGAACGTTGTTATGCAATCAAAGATCGTTTTAATCCTATGTTAGATATTGCCCGTAGTATGTATTCGGAAACAATTGATGATATTGTAGCATTAGCTATGGCTTATGGCAAGTATTTTTTTTATTTATTTTACTTCATTGGATTAAATGATTGTTGTTTATCGTAGAAGTCAAATTCAGTTTACCTGGTATTCGGCTTAATTTCAACACATCCAAAGGATTTCATATGCAAATTAAACCGATGAAAAATAAAAACAATGATAACAACAAAAATTTCGATCGTGATCAACAAAAACGATTACCATCAATTTTTAAAGATGTTCATATCACTAAAAATTGTATCTCATTTACAACGGAAGATTTGATGCGTCTCAATAATCGAATACGACAATCGATTGAAGAAATTTATCTACAAAGTAATGATATCATTACTAAATTAATTGAACAAATTCGGACAAAAATTTCATGTCTCTATAATCTGACCGATATTGTGGCCAACATTGATCTCGTTTATTCGTTTGCCTATCAAAGTTTATGTGCAAATTGGGTACGACCTCAATTCAGTTCTCATTATACCGAAATTATTCAGGTAATGATTCTTAATTATAACTTAAATACTTACTGAATTTTTTCTCGTTGATCAACAAAAAGGGAACACATCCGATACTTGATAACATATCCGGAGGAAATTCGGTACCGAATTCAATATTCTTAAGCAATGATCTTAATTTTCATATTATAACCGGTCCAAATATGAGTGGAAAGACGACTTTTTTGAAACAGATTGGTCTTATACAGATATTGGCACAGATTGGTTCATTCGTGCCGGCACAAATTGATACAACATTTCGTTTATGTGACAAAATTTTCACTCGAATGGCGTTGAATGATAATCTACAGATGAATAGTTCATCGTTTATGGTCGAAATCAAAGAATTACATTATATACTCAATGTAAGTGTATTCATTCTATTAGTTTTCATTGTAATAATCCTTTCACTTATTCGAACCATCTGCTACATTTTTATACTTATAATACTTTGGCAACACTAACCAAAAAAAAAAAAAAAAAAATCAATCTTTAAAGCATGTTTCCCCAAACTGTCTAATACTGATCGACGAACTTGGTCGGGATTCTAGTCCCGATTCGTATGATGAAAATGCTGCTGTTGTCGATACTATGATGATGGAATCAACTTTTCCAACATATTGGTCGTTTTGTGAATCATTACTAATGTTTCAATCATCTTTTACTATTTTTGCCACACATTTTCCCCGGCTTACATCATTGTCAAAATATTATTTCAACGTAAGCAATCATCATTTTCGTTCTGAAGAACGATTAGAAAGTAAGTAAATTTTTTTCTTTCTATTTGAATAATTCACAATTTTCAAAAAGAATTTAGATAGAAATGATTGATTTGAGTTCATTTTTTTATTTTATTCAATCTAATTTTCTTTACTTTTTTATTCGGTTCGATGCATATTCATCCCTGTACAATTATTACACGTTCCCTAGACAATCTGGTTTGTAAATATCCGCACATATTACATCCGGGTAGAACACGAGAACAATTCTATGGAATTCTTTTAGCCGAACAATCAGGCCTAGATGAAAAAATTATTTCAGATGCCAAAATAATCTCTCAAAGTTTTCGGCCATCATCATCATTGTCTCGTTCATTATCAATGAGAACATTGTTAAATATTAGTGATTCATCTACTGTCGATAATGAAAATTTAGACATTTCTAATGAAGAATGTATTGATTTACAAGTTAAATATCGAATCGCATCAAGATTATTACATTTTAAAAGGATAAATCCACAAGCTGAAATCACTGCTACAATGATACGAGATTTACAAATTTCGTACGAAGAATTACGACAAGAATTTTTGGATCAGTAAAAAACAAAAACAAAAACATTTTTCAACAACAATAATTAATGTTTTGTTTTTCAACACTAAATTAAATTCTCGTTTCAATCGATTTCCAACGAATTATGTTTACTTTCATTCATTATCATCACCATCAACATCATTATTTGTCACAATTTTTTTTCCAATTTAATTTTCATTATTCAATCAAAAATGATTGTATATGGTGAGCGCAAACAAACACCACATCATATAAATTACATCAAAATTTTATTGTTGTTGTTGTTGTTTGTCTCCCATTATTATTATTGTTATTATCATCATCATGATGATCAACATCATTATCATCTGCATTACATTCATTCACTTCCGAAAGTGTGTATATATTAATTTTTGATGAGACAGGTTGAGTCAAAATTTTTTTTCCATTTTACAATCTTCTTCTTTCCAAATGGATAATGTTATTGTTGTTTGATGATGATGAGCCCAAAGTGAAAAGAATGTTAATTTATTCCATCGAAAGAATGAAAATGAAAAAAACGAAACGAAAAAAGTATGAATTTTCTAGTAATTTAGCCGATTTAGTTTTCTTTTTTGGGTCATAATATTCTTGCCCGAAAATAGAAAATGGATTGCTTTTTTTTTTGAAAAGCAAAAAAATTTTGAATTGCTCAATTCTTTCACTGTTTGTGTGTGTGTGTGTGTATCGTCTCTTGGTTACTCTCTGGAAAGAATTGTATTTTTTTTTTTTTAACTTTCACATCACATCAGACCAAATTCAAGTTAATAACTAATGTGTCTTCTTTTTCATTGATTTTTTTCACTCCTTATTCATTCATCACCCATAATATTTTTGATGGATTTTCTTTTCAAAATTTTCTCTTCTTTTTTTCCAGCAAAAATATAGAAAGAAAAAAAACTAAAATTCAAGTCTTGTTGTTGAAAAAAAAATATCTTTCATCAGAAATGGATAAATCCCTGCACACTACACAGCATCAGTGAAATAATAATAATAATCCACACTACTTGATTTGAATCTGCAGAATTTCCAGAATCGAGAATCTCTAGAATTCATTTTATCACGTTTTTTTTTGTTGGCTGGGGTAAAACTTCTTCTTTTTTTTCCATCGAAATGAAATATTTGATCAGGTTTTTTTTCCTGTTCAAATTGAATTTTCATCATCATCACTCTTTTGCTCTCAATTCGCTTGTCACACAACACAACACCAAATGTGATTGATTTGTTTGCATTTTGTACAATTTATATATATTTTTGGCAGAATAAGAAAAACCAAACATCACACCTAACCTAACCCAGTTGACAAAACTTTTTTTTCTTTTCTTTTCTTCTCCCTATACCTTCGTTTTCATTTTCATATAATGATGTTTTTTTACTAAAAAAAAAATTCATCGACCATGATGTTTTGTTTTTCACTGATAAAATTCTGGGACAAAATTCATTCAGTTTTTTTTTTTTGCAAAACTTTGTTATCAAACGATATTCAATATTATTCATTCACCCGCATTCTATGTGTTTTTTTTATTTTCATTTTCATTTTTGAATTCTGTTTGTTTATCATCATCATCATCATCATCGTTTCCGAGTAAAAAAAAACAAAACGAAAAAAAACTTGAATAATGAAATAGATATGCTGTAAGAAAAGCAAAAATATTCACTTCGGTAATGGGGTGGGGGAAAAAAATACCGGGAAAATTGAGGGGAAAGAACCAAGATAAAAACAAACATTCACAATGATGACCCTTTTTTTGGCTCGAATTCTCCATTGCAAACAATATAATATTATTGCTGATGACAGTTGATTTTCTCACTGACTGACTGAGTGAAAGTGATCAATCGATCGATTTTTAATTGATTTTGACTAATTGGTCGGATTGTTTCCAAAACTGATGATGATAATGATCGTTTGTGGATGACCCTAATCAAATTAGTTTCTCGCCAAAAAAAAATTAACTTCATTAATCTAATGATGATGACGAAAAAAAAGAAGATTTTCTTCCTTTCAAAAATTATTCTTTCGATTTCCAAAAACTTTTTGTTTGTTGTTGACGATCCGAAGCCAATATTTGATCATTAGAATGGATCAATTTTCTTTGGAAAAAAGTTTTGTCATCTTTTTTTGTTTGATATTTGAATTTGGATCATCATCATCATCATTTGTCAAAATATCCCCCCCAAAAAACATTTTTGTGATTTCGTGATTTTGTTTTTTCGTGCATCTTTTCCATCCATCCATCCATCCAACCAAAACATCATTCATCCAACAATTAATAATCGCTGTTTGTTTGTTTGTTATGATCTATGATGATCATCATCCAAAAACTTTTTCATTTGCAAAAAAAAGAAGAAATTCTTGTTAATCTTGTTGCTTCGGTGACTGCTTCGATCATGGATGATGATGATACTGTTTTATAACTTTGAATTTTGTTTTTAAAAAAATGCAAATTGTTTGTTTTTTGTCAATTTCTTCATTTTGGCGCACATAAGATTCTCTCGCTATATATATTTGTCATTGAATAATTTTGATGAAAAAAATTTCCATGGAAAATCTAAAGAAAAAGAAAGAAGAAAATTATTAAAATTCTGGGAAATTTTTTTAAAGAAAAATGTGACAAGAACGAATAAAAATGATCGAGTACATCAGTTCAGTTCCATCTTTTTTTAAAAAGAAAATAGATTTTCTTCATCATCATCTTCATTTTCGGTCAAGGCTTTCGGTTCCACATCTTATCATCATTCATTATAAAGCGCATCTTCTTCTTCCATTTTCCTTCTTCATCCCCACCAAACCAAAAAAAAACTTAAAAACCGGAATCCATCAAGATTCTATTTAAAGTTTTTTTTTCTTTAAAATTTTTTCCTTTTAAAAATTCCTTGTTGTTGTTGTTTGGGATCAAATTTTTTCTCTTCTCTCCAGCGGAATAAACACAATTTCAAAAGCGTTCGACCAAAATATAAAGTTTATTTTTTTTTTTTCATTCAAAGTTTATCATCTGGGTTGCTGATGGTTTGGTTATTTAAAGCAAGCTTTTTCTTGCTTTAAATAACGAATTTTCATTTTTTTTTTTTTTTTTGATTCGTTATCGACGTGACCAAATATTTTTCATATACTTATACTTGGTGGGCCATTTTCATTTTCATTTTTTGTCGATCATCTTAATCACACATGGATGATAGCCAAAATTTGATGATTTTTTTTTATATTTGTTTGTCTGGCTGAAAATCGAATTCGTTCGTTATTTCGTTTTTTTCGGTTGATTCAATCGCGATGGATAATGGAATCGATCGATCGATTTTTGTTGTTGTTGTTGGGCAATTGAGGATTTTTTTTCTTCTTCAATAATTTTTTTCTTTCGCTAAGAAGTTTTTCCTTTAAATGGGAATTTCTGTTTTTTGTTTCTGTTTTTGTTTTGTCGCCTCTAAATACACAACCTTTGACCACTATCAGTGGAAATAGAAATCGAACGACAAAATCCGGATTGGCAAAAAACGAAAAAATTCAATGAAATTTTCGGTTCAATTTTTTTCTTATAATGAGATTTTTATTTCTGTTTTTTTTTATTTTTGTTTTTGTTGTTTTCCCACATTCATTCGACCATTCATTCATTAATTCATTGGAAATTGAGCTTTAAAAAAAATCGTGCCTGAATTGAAGATTTCCAGCCAAAAAAAAGAAAGAAAAAATCCAATTTGATTTCGAAAAAAAATAAAACAAATCTCACTCGAAAGAAAAGTATCATTTACCCAATTTGAAAATCGACAAAAAATCAAACGAAAACGAAAAATTCCTATATGAACACAAGAGAAGGTCATCATCATCATCAAAATCATCAGCGTAATCATCCAATAAATTTAGTTTCTTTGTTTTTATTTTGTTTGGTTGTTTCAAAAAAAAAAATTAACGTTATGAAAATTCCCAAAAACAAATCGCAGACCCAAAAGTATTATTTTTAAACTGTAAATTTGTGTAATATCAAAAAAAAAAAATTCAATTATCTGTCAAACAACTATAATGTGGCTAATATTTTTTTCTATATTTCAAATGACCAATTATATCAGAAGAAGAAGCTATTAATCACATAAATGTCTCCGAATGACCAACATTAACTGACTGACCAACTTAATATCGCCAAAAAAAAAAAAATTTGATCCAAACAGAAAAAATCTCCATTCTGGAATTTCGTTATTCCATTTAGCTCAAATAAATACTTGATTGCTTTTCGAATTCAATTCATTTTCATTTTCAAGTGAGTCTAATCAAGCTCGAAATCTTTTTTTTTTTTTTGTTTCTGACCAAAGCAATAAATTTTCTTTTTCAATTTAGCTAAAAGAAACGAAGAGAAAATATGGCCCACAAAAAAATGGATTGAAAAACATTATTATTCTAAATGAACAACAGAAAACAAATTCAATCTAATTTAATTAATGAATGTTTTTTTTGGATCGATTTTGCCACTCTTTCTGTGTGTGTTTATGTGAATCGTTTTGTTTTGTTTTGGCTTTTGCAAATTCACACACACAGCATTTTTTTCAGCTCTCATTCAAATTCATTCATTCATTTTTATATGATTTGATCAAGTGGAATGAATTTTTCTGTTTGTTCGGATCATTTTTACATTTCATTCAAAAGAATTTTTTTTTGTTTTTCTCGAAAAACAGAATGGCTTCTCATTTCTTTGGCGTGTTATTTGATATGTGAAAGGAAAAATGGAAAAATGATTTGATTTTCCGAATCAACCTTGCTGTTGTTGATGATGGTGATTATGATTTTGGCCAGCAAAAAATCTGTTTTTTTTCGGACCAGATCCATGAGAATTGTGTGTTTTTGTTTTTTTGGTTCCGGTCATTTTTTCTTTTTCCAGAAACATTGGAAACAAAAACCAGAAGTTTTTTTTGAATTTCCATTTCTCATTCGTTTTGTTTTGTCATTTTTTTCACAGATTTGTGATTCAAGGTCCCTGGTGAGTTTTAGTTTCATATCTGTATTGCAAATGGAAAATTCATGAAAATTATTCTTCTTATCAAAAGTTACAGTGATATTCTTGATTTCGAAACAACAAACATCAGCAACAATTCAATCCATTGAGACGTTTGTTTTGGTTGTTGTTTTTTTTTCATTGATAATCAAAAAACATCCAGGAATAAATGAATAAATGATTGCGAATGAATATGAATAACAATAACATCGGTCTGGTGTCCAGAGAAAACAAGACTTCTTCTTTGTGAATAGAGAAAAATTTGAAAATCAAAACCCGAAAACAAAACAAAAAAACTTGCAGATGCTCGAAATGTTTGGGATTCTTTCTTTTCGGTTTTTTTCAGGCTAGGTCCGACAGCCAGAAGAATTTTCTTTTCTTTTTTTTTGGATAAATCATTATTATTATTTGGACAATATTATCATTTCGAATGTTGTTGCGAAGTGGCTTTGGCTTTAAAGATGTTATCAAAGAAATTCTTTAACACAAGGTATAATATAGCAATAGTGGTAGCGGTAGAGGTGGTGGTGATTCTTATAATGATAGCGGTAGTAGTAATATTCGAAACTATATACACCGCTATAGTATTGTGATGTGAATTTTGCCGCATCATTTTTTTTTTTTTTTTTTTTTTTTTGGTGAAATTTTGTGTTTTTTTTCACACCCATATTTTTTTGTAGATTTTGATTGAATTCAAAACACACACACAAAACAAAATGAATGAATCAGAATCATGGGTAATCAGTCAATTGGTTTCCTGTTTTTTTTTTTTACTTTCAAACAAATTAAAAGAAAAAATCCATTGGAATTCACACACACACAAAAACGCCATCAAATAAAAATGTTGCTAGTTGAAAAATTTTACAAAGCAGAGGGCCTAGGGAAGATGTCCAGACCTAGAGGTTTTAAACAGAATTTTGACGTCTGCAGAGTTTTCTCTCTGGGATTCTGTGCAAAAAAAAATTCTTGTTTTTCTTCATTTGATTATACATTATGTGTGCGATGTGTGATGGAGTCCAACCAAACATCTTTTATGAAAGAAAGAAAAAAATGAATATTATTTTCAGTCGACAAACATCGACAGAAAAACAAAAGTGTCGAGTGGTGATTCGGAATTTCTAACCCAAACACACACACACATCAAGACATTGAATAAAAAAAAGGAATGCTTTGGCCGTTTGATGTGTGTGATGTTTTTGTTTGTTTTTTGACACTTTTTTTTGTTTCGATTTGAGCATTCTGTGTGTGTGTGTATGTAATCTGTGTGTCAAATGTCAAATGTTTGATCGTTTGTTTGTTCGTTTGCTGTAGTGTTTCTGGTTGAAATTCTCGGAAAATTTTCTCCACAATTTTTGTTTCCAACGATAATCAATCAATCATGATCTTCTCTGATTCAATCAATTCTCTCTCTCTCTCTCTCTCTCACTTTGAATTTGTGATTAAATCTGAAAAATTAATTAGTTAAAATTAATTAATTGAATTCAAATAATCAAAAAAAAAAAAAAGTAAATTTGCTCAATGGTGGAATGTATTGTCTCCACAATATTGACATCGGCAACAACAACAACAACAACAATGAAAATATCAAATTAGAACAGAATTTGACATCATTCATTCATCATCAGAATCCATTATGAAAAACAAGATAAAAATCTTTTTTATTTTTGCATTTTGTGATAAGAAGAAGTGAAAATCAATAAATAGAAGAATATTATATTAAAAACAAAAAAAAAAAAAACATCAACAAAACAAACAAAGATCAAACATGCCATATGTTGTCGAAGAAAACAAAAAATTATTATCATTATCATTAACAACAATATGATGATGATTTTGAATTGGCAAATGTTTTTGGGGCCAACAATCATCATCACTGAATAAGTTTCTTCTTTTTCTTCTTTTGATTCATTAGATTTCAAGTGGAAAATTGTCAATGACGTCGACAACAACAACAACAACAAAAAAAAAAACAACAACAAAAACGGCGATCCAAGATGATTGTTCAAGTGTTTGTTGTTGTTATTGGCTGACAACATTCATTTCAACAAATCTTATTGCATCTTGAAATTATCAGATGATTTGATTTTTAATTTCAAATTTCAATTTTTTTTTTTTTTGCAAAATCAAATCAAATGAATGTTTGGAAATCAAAAGAAGTAGAAGAAAAAGAAAAAAAAATTCACAAAAATAATCAATGACCAAAATGTGTAAAACATTATTGATGATACAATTAAGTCGTATTTGGATAATATTATTAACATTAATATTTATAATATTAACACAAATGCAAATATTTCATTTAAATCTAATACCATGGCCAAATTATCATTCATTAGTTGCAATAATATTGGATTTAGTTTTGTTGATTGGTTTGATTGCATCTATTATACAACATTTAAAAATGTTAATATTTTTTAGCTGGTTATTAGCATTAACATTTTTGCTCATATTTTTTGGCAATACTGTTTCATCTCAATATCAAAGTGATCTTATTGGTAAGTTTTTTCTTCTTTTTTTTTCAACCCTTTGCACAATCTTAATCTTTAACTATTTCTACCTCTACCTTTTCTACTCCAGGTATGTACTATTTGTTGGTTATATGTATATTATCATTTACTGATGCTATATGCATAATTAAATACCGTATGCCTTGTGAAGAATCTGCTCATCATTATCATCATTTAAATCATTATCCTCTTGGATTATTACATAATAATAATCCATTATCCACAACAACTACAAATAAATGCTCACCACATCAACATCAACGACAACAAACGATTATCGCTGATTCAACATTATTACCATTACCGCCATTACCATTATCAACATCATCGCCATCAACAATAAAACAACAACAACAACATGGTACACATTCATATCCACCAACACCACCACCGCCACCTTTTTCCAAATCACATCCGCATCATTCGCATACTCATCATACGCATCGTATAAAAACATCATCATCATCAAATATAGCATCACCATCATCACCCCCACCATTACATTTATTACCATCATCATTATTATCATCAACATCGGCACTTAATAAAAGCCATTGTTATGTGCCTAAAAATGATCCACAATTTCATGCTGTTTGAATGAAATTGTTATTGTTGTTATTTTTTTCCCTTGTAAAATAAAATACAATTAAAAATTCAAATTTAAATTCAATTCTGCCATCTAGTAATGATGAATGTTAAAATAGCCTTATATTTTTTTCTTGCGGTCTATTTTTTTTTAAAAAACTTGATAATGATGATGATGATCATCATCATCAGATTGGTTTTTTTTTGTAAGAATTTATGCTCGGCACATATGTGCTGTTGATGATGATGATGATGGAATCAGATTCCATAACAGCGGAAAAATTATTTGGAGCATGCAACATTGAAACAAAATATAACGGGAAAAAAAATTCCTGTGCGCGTTTGTGTGCTACCTCCACATCCAAACACACACACACACACACACACACACACAGAATTTATATATAGAGAGAAAATATGCTTTTTTTTCTTGAACATATTGGGTTCCAAAAGGAAAGCAAATTCCAGAATCAGAATTTGAATAAGGTTGAAGAAATGATGATGATGATGATGATGTTTTGTTCAATGACGACGACGAATCACGATTTATTATTTTGACATTTTTGTTTGGGTTGTTTGTTTGTGGAACAAATTCTGTTTGTTTTGTTTTTTCGTTTTTTTGTTTGTTGATCAATCAATTTGTGGGTGTGATTTGAATGTCGATTGGATTGATTGATTGATTTTCGTTCGAAGAAAACATCAGCAACAATAAACATTGTTGAATTGCAAAATGGATAATGATCGATCAGAATCGAGAATGACAAATGTACGATTTAAAATTCGTTTAGCATTGCTAATTCTGATCATATTTATGTTGATAACAATAATATTGGCCATTATTTTTGTAATGATTTTTTGGAAAATTAATAATCAACAGCAGAATTTGGATTCGAATGTTCAACAACAACAACATTCGAATTCGAATGGTAAACGAGGTGAGCAGCAAATTGAAATTCTTAAATTGTTCAAGATTAAAATTCTTCATTGTCATTCCAGGAATCATTTTAATGTTAACATTCATTGCCATCATTTATTTGATCGGTTTATTTGGCTTAATTCGTTCGAATCTTTCGATATTGATATTATTTGCTACAATCAATATAATATTGGCTACAATTTGTTTGATTATGAATCCGGATCATCATTATTCTTATCATTATTATGATAATGGCTTACCATCACCAAAATTATCACATAATTGGGTAGCATCGATTGCATTCATTTTGACATCAACATTGACTATTGTTTACGTTGTTATTCAATATTTTCATCGACGATATTTAAAATTTAATGGTTCAAATAAGAACAACAGCCAACAAATTATTCGACAACGTATTTTACGACAATCATCCGATGACAATAATCATTATTATCATCAAATTGGCCAGAATAATGATGATGAATCCGATAATGAAAATGAAGATGATGATGCTCAAAATTTATTCGGAAACAAAAAACCAAAAAAACCATGTACCATTATTGTCGATATAGTCGATTCGAACGATTTAGATAATGATGATGGTTGTCATCGAACATTATTATTACAGAATTCGGAACATTCGAATAAATCATTATCAACAACAACGTTAGGAAATTTTCGTTCAATTCTTTAAGAGTTTTTTCTTTTTGTGAAATCCGAAAAAAAACTATAAACAAACCAAACAAAAAGATTTGTTGATTTGTTATTACTGAAATTCTCGATATATAGCCGGGAAAATATTTCGCGGAAAACAATTTGCCCAAAAAGAAAACTTTCTTGGCAAATTAAAATTGGACAACCTTTTTTTCATCATGAAAATTCTTTTGGAAATAATTTCATTCATTTATATGCACTCTATTTGTTTATTCGTTTGCAAAGAAAAATAATAATTTTGATCCATAATCGATGTATACAGATGTACCGAATATATCGATCAATCGATTGAACGTATATTTCAAAATGATGATGACATTGTGGTTGCCAATGACATATTGTGTTATGGTATGTATTGAATCTGCATGTAGGCGTATGTGATGTATATTTTATGAAAATAAATATTTTAATATTAATAATTTATGTTGATAACTATAGCGACATCATTTTATCGTCTGCAAGTTTATAAACTTAAATTGAATGAATAAAACGGTATAACACACAGTGTCGATTTCAAAGGATCATCATCATCATCATCATCGCCATTGAGCTTTGAATCAAATAAAAATTGTACGTGTTGAATGTGTGCGTGTGTGATATGCATTTTTTTTTACTTAACGTTTTTTTAATATTATCATCAACAATCAACATTCATTGAATCATATACCAGGCGATAAGATCAAAACAACACTTTGAACAAAACGTTTATTTTTGTTATCATCAAAAGTTTCTTTTTCTCATTTTCACATCGGTTTTTTTTTGATTTCATGTGTTACCCTTTTTTTTTCTCTCTCTCTCTTTATCTCGATATAGATCATCATCATTGTTGTTGTTGTAAGATTGCATTTGATATTTCCATAGCAAGTTTTAATTTTCTTTCTTTTTTCTGTTCTAGGTTTGAAATTTTATTAATTGAAAAATTGTTTGCAATTGTAAATATACACAATGTCCAGTCAAATGTTTGCTCAACAATCACCTGTACGACAATATCTGCCATGGATTTGTACATCATTGGCTATTGGTTATGCAGCTTACATACATTGGCGTTCACGTTGTCAACGAAAAAAAATACAAATAAATTCGGATAAAAAACATGCACGAAGTTGTGAGGTTAATATTGATGATATTGATCGAAGTAAGTTTTTTTTAGTCAAATTAGTTTGCCATATTACATTTTACAGAATGAAATAATACAGACACAAATAATATGCATGCATGATGATCAATCAAATTATTGCTGCTTAACGTAGATCCACCCATAAATGATTTTTCAATTGATCAAGAAAATTTTATTTTGCAAAAAAAAATCGAATCCTTGAATATAAATTAGATCGAAAACCAGTGAATAATGAAATGGTTTCGGGTGAAATTAATTTTGATGAATATGAAGAATATCTAATTGAAATCGATGAAGAAGAAGAAGAACAAGAACAAGATGAAGAATTGGATGCTGATTTAAATTCGAATAACAACGAACAACTAGAAATAAATCAAAACATTAACGTTGATAATATTGTAAAAGAAGTTAAATTTGATGATAAAATTATTCAAATTGAACCAAAATTATTGAAAGAACGTCGTGAATCTACAGAAATCAGTTTGATTCATCAATCAAATATTGTTGACCGTAAACATCAACAAAAACAATCAACACAACCATTAAAACGTAAACGTTATAGTTTAAAAGGAGATATAGATGATCTTGCATTTGATATATTTTGTTTTGATGAAATGCCTACCGTTCGACAAGAATTTATTGATAACAAAATCATTGATGATGATGATGATGATGATTTGAATGAAGCAATTCTTGATGAATTATTACGACGATGGCGTCATCTATCAACCGATTTGAAAGAAGAATATCTTTCAAAAGCAGTATCAGAATCATCCATGCAATGAAACAATTTTTACATACATTCAAACACATAATAAAACATTGTAGCTTAGCTTAGAATTGAATTTGTTTTGATTTTATGTTTTATTTTTTTTCATTAGAAAATTTGTAACTTTTTTTTAATTTTTTGAAAATTTTATTTCATTTTTTTTTTTTGCTTTTGCTTTTGCCCGAATAAGATCAAACAAAAAAGAAAATTTCCTATTGTCGTTGTTGGAAATCGGAAACATTTCCACTTTGTGATGGTGGTCATAAATGTCATAATCGTGAAAATGATGATAGTGTTGGTCCATTGAATCTTGTATGGCGTGATGATAATGTTGTTGAATCTGGTGATGCAACAACAACACAGGCTGCTACCGATCCAACACGTCAAACCGAATCAAAATCACCAATCAACGATCCAGATATGGATATTAAATCTATTGATTCATTAGAAAGTGATCATTCACCAATATTAGGTGTTTCGGGTTCAGCTAACGGTTCAAATGGAAGTGATGATTTTGATGATCAATTGGTTAAAATTGATAGTAATGCTGCTGCTGGATCATCATCATCATCGAACAACAAAAATAATGCTGATGTAACAACAACTACATCCACACCAAATAGATCATCAAATATGAATGATGATGATGGTCATCATAACAATAATACAAATAATAATAGTAATAATTTAACGGATGAACAATTAAGTTCATTGGAAATGATTGATGATGATAATAATTTTACTACAGTCAATAATGATAATGATGGTCAACAACAACAATCCACACCATAGCATTTTTTGTTTTATTTTGTTGTTTCAATTTCATCACTCGTTCTGTAAATCAATCAATCAATCAATCCAAAATCAGATTTTATCAGAAAAACTTTTTTTTTTAATTAATTAATTCAAAATGAAAAAAATAAAATAAAATAAAAAATGAAAAAAAAATTGAATTTGAATATTTGAAATCGATGGATTTATTGATTGATTTGATTAATCTGATCCGAATGATTGATGATTCATTTTTATGGAATTTTTATTAAACGCCCGCATTTGTTTGTTTGTTTGTTTGTGTAAAATGAAGAAAAAAAAATTGACTTAACATCATCGATATCTGTTCTGTTTGAAATTCGTTATTGAATCGTGAATTTAAAAAAATGAATTTTCAAAAAAAAAGTAGAAGAAAATAAATAGAAATAATTATATGATCATCATGTGTTTGTAAAGTTTCAAAAAATAAATAATATGCTTTGTCTATGGAATTTTGTTTTTTTGGTTCAGGGAAATAGTTTCGGATTGAGATTATTTTATGAACAAAAAAAATTTTTTTTTTTTGAATATCGTTCGCTTAATATTTTTGATTGATTTAGTTTTGTTTCAGATTCGGTTTCTTTGTATGTCATTTTCATATTTTCATTCAAGATATTGGTCCAAGACATTGTTTAATTTTGGGTTAGCAAGAATATTTTTTACATTTAGTCATATCTTTACTTAGTGCACCATTTTTAAATACGGTCATCTTTTTTTCCATCCATTGTGGGGCAATATTTTCAACGACCCTAATTTTTTTGTTTTGTTTTGAAAATCAATTAATAAATACAGGTCAATCAATATCAATCAACTTTTGAAAACTTACATCAACAAAGCACTACGTCCACGTACATCACTTACAGCATCGCTAAAAAAAAGAAAGAAAGAAAAAAAATTATTTATAAAAAAAACGATTAATATTAATTTAGGGAAAAAAAGGTCAATGTCTTTGATTATCAATGATGAATGATGATCATGAAAAAAGATATTGATGATGGCGGAAGATTATCTCCCTGTTTGTAATGTGTGTGTGTGTGTATATATAATGAGTAAATCCAGTTTTTAATCAGTTTGATTTACCCGAATGACCGGATACCTCGTTTTTTGTTTCTCCCCACCAATCATAGTCGATGTATGGTTATATGTATTCAGGCTATTTTTAGGTGGCAAAAAAAAAAAAAAATCTAATCTTTTTTTCTAATCAATTAATCGGACATCGAGCATCATGATCTAATCAGACTTTTCAGTCCCTGTATGAAGGGAAACACTATTAACTAACTATATTTGTCCTTTCAAGAAAAAAAAACTAGATCATGACCAACTTGTTATCATCATAATTTTTTTTACCAAAAAAAAAAAAAAAAAAACTTACCCAAGTTCACAAATCATACGATTCATGCATTCTTCTTTTTCCATTGCTTTGTTATACATTTTATAATAGGCATCCATTTTTTCAATATATGATGAAAATGGTGAATCATCAATTGAACGTTTAGTTTTGGTTGTTGTTGTACCTAAATTAGTCATTGTTGGTAATAATAAACTAAGACCAGCAATCGCTAGAACAGGCATCAAAATTGAACTAAGACCATATTTTTTTAGACCGGATGCTAATCCACCACTAGAAACTTCGGTTGATTGTGGTTGTAAAGCACCACCTGCACCACCACCGCCACCAATACCTTGACCATAACCAGCAAATGAATGTTGTCCCGAACCATATGGTGAACCTTGTGCAAATGCTAAATGTCCTTGTGAATAACCAGGATGAATTTGTTGTGCTAAATGACTGGATGCTTCAGCTTGATTACCATATGCAGCAGCCATATTTGCAGCAGCAGCATTAGATTCATATGAACCAGAAGGATTATTAAAATATTGTTGTTGAAATTGTTGTGCCAAATTACTTAATGTTTGTGCATCAAAACCATTTTGTGATGATTGTGATTGATAATCATTATGGCTTAATTCCGGTGCACTATAGCTGATTTCCGAACCAGAAGCAGCAGCATCCATTGGACCACCACTGCCATGTTCAATATTTTCATGAGCAGCACCAGAATTTGGATGACCCGATGAAATCATTTGTGCATGACCATATTGGCTTGATGATGATGATGATTGATCTTTTGATTTTTGATCTTGTACCGGATAATAATAATAATAAAGATTCGATTGAGATCCTTGCGGTGATTGTTGTGATTGTTGACCATTTGAAACATGTTCATGTTGCATTTGTTGATTAGTGATTGTATTTAGGCTTCCGCCGCCACTATTAACACCATTACCAACACCACCACCACCACCACCATATTGATTTGACATTGAATATTGACCATTTTGATTCGATTGATGATAAACAGGTTGATTACCACCACCACCGCCAACACCTAATAACATTGATTGACCATCATCAGATTTTTTTGTTATAGCATCAGTAATTATTATGCTGAATGCTGAAATAACAATCAATATGATTGATGTATGTTTGATTTTCGTTTTTGTTGTCATTTTGATTATTTATATTATCTTGATAATATCGATTGTTGATAATTTTTTGGCCACGAATGATTTTTTTTCAAAGAAAAAAATCACGAATAAAAACAAAAGATAATGATGATGATGATGATGGCCAAAATTTGGCAAACAGATTATGTTTGTTATATAAAAAAAATTGAACCAAAGATGAAAAAAATGAAATTTTCTTTGAAGTTTTTTTTATCCAGAAAAAAAACAGATGTTTTGGCACTTGGAACGAAGACAAAACGAAGACTGCGATTCAATGAATGGTTTTGAATTTACAAACACCAAAAAGAAATTTTTTTTTCTTTTTTGTTGTTGAAAAATAAAAATTCAAATTGTAAATCGAATCAAAACGAAACGAAACGAAACGGTATCATTGAATACTATCAAACGGGAGACTCTTTTCATCGAAAGAAAAGAAAAAAAAATTGAAATTGTAGGTTGATCATCAAGGTAAATGAAATGAACAAACCAACCAAAAAAAAAAAATATTGACCAAAATGGTGGAAAAAAAGGCGGATCTTTGTCGAAAATGTCGAATATCAGGTCGCTTGAAGCCGATGGTGAAGAAGTAAACTGTTTTAAATGAATATAAAAAAACGGTATTATTTTTAGCATCTTGTTTTCTCTCTCTTACCGTTAATATTTTCTTCTTTGAAAAAAAAACAGATTTCATCATTGACCATAAACTTTTTTTTTTGGTTTTGTTTTGTTTTTGGCTGTGTTATCGTCGATCGTCATCGATGGTAATCGAGTTTTTTTTCTCTCGCACTAAATTCCAATTTGATTCAATCACTGAAGATGATGTCGATAATTTTTTCGATGATTATTAGGGCCATTTCGAAAGCATAAAAAAGATGAATTGAATGGCGGAATATTAACAAAAAAAAAAAAAAAAAAAAATCAAAATGAAAATTCATTATAATCTTCTGTAGCATTTTGTTCAAAAATTTTGATTTGACATACATTTTTTTCGGGTAATCTTTTATGATTGATTAAATTTGAATTTGAATTTGAATTTGAAAAAACCAAAACATAAAACTTTGGCCATCAAAAAAATCGGTTTATCGATGATAATGATGATGATGATGGTTGTTGTCATTTTTTGTTTCTTTGGTGGGAAATTAACCATTTCAACCATCTTCACCGTCGTCGTCGTTTTTTTCTCGGATAATTAAAAATAACTTGCTTGTACTTGTGTGTAGACTTGACACATTTTTTTTTTGTTTGAAACGAACCAAAAAAAATAATCGAAAATTCAATCGATTTGATCATCATCATCATTCAAAGATTATTAAACAACATGGTCAAGTGTGTTTGACCGTTTTTTATTTTTTCTACCGAAAAGTTAGTTTCCAACCGATGTTCAACCAATATTGCTAAAAATAGCATCAAAAAAAAATTAAATAAATATTATTTTTACAAATAACATTTACACAAATTATAGAAAAAAAGAGATGGCCTCATAAAAAATTTTTTTCTGTTCGAATAATCGTTTGTTCGTTCGATCGATCTATCGATAGTGTGTATCCTTCTCTTAAAAAATAAAAACATACCCAAACAAAACAAAAAAACAAAAAAAATCAACCTAAACATAGACCTTGACCTTCGAAAAGCAATCTTGAATCTTGAATCGATCGATCGATTGATTGATTGATCAAATTGGGCCAAAATAACCTCTCTCTCTCTCTCTCTCTCTCTCTCTCTCTCTCTCAAATAAGAACCTGTTGACCTGTTATATGTTTGGTGTGATGATCATGATGATGATAATTGTGAACGACATTGCGGAAAAAAAAACATTTATTATTTACCTTGATTTCTTTTTCTTTTTTTTTTCAACAACAACAACACCTGTGACTGGTTTTTCGTTGGTTGGTTGGCCGGCTGACTGAAAGATTGTGAAATAATGATAACGGTCGTTTGAAAAAAAATAAATGTTTTCGAAGAAATTTTTTTTGATTTTCGTTTTGGTTTTTCCCATCGTACATATATCGAAATATAAATTGATGGTTGATTCATTTCCGCATTCCAATGGAATCTTCGTCGAATCGAATCAATTAATTTTTTTTTTATTTGTCTGTTCAACATTGACGAGGTGATATGTTCAGATTTTTTTGGATACAAACCATTGGTCATTCAACTTTCGGTTGGTGGTAATGATATTGTTGTTGTTACACATCGACCAAGGTAATCGAGAAAAAAAAAATACCAAAACAGCCAAGGAGAATGTGTCTTGTTTTTTTTCACAATCACCATCACCATCATGATCATCATAAACATGACCATCATAAAATCGTTTGATTCGAATCTGGACGATTTTCAGGTCATCAGGTTTTTTTTTAAATAAAATATTTCTGTTTCTTCACCAAATTACCACTCGGAAAAAAAAACACCTGAAGGAAATAAATCAGAAACAATAGTGACATCTATCCGGTGAAACATTAAAGAATCATTCGAAAAAAAATACCAGATGGCGCTGGTATTACTATTTGAAAATCTTTTTTTTTCCATTTTTCAAATTAGTAAAAAACAAAAATCCATTTTGATGAAGCCAATTCTTATTTTTTTTTCTTTCTTGTTTGTCTTGTCTACATGTTCTACAAGATTTCAAGATTTTAATAATGAAGAAAAAACGAAGAGAGAAAATGGATTGGATTTCATATCGATAGTGTAATGACCAAACTTATTGTTAAAAAAAATGAAACGAAACACGAAACAGAATCGAAATTCTGTTGTTCAAAAATCCAGAATCCAGAATCGAAATGAAAATCGACAAAAAAAAAAATAAGACGCCGGATCGTCTTGACAACAGTAACAACAACACAACAGAAACAGAAACAAAATACACAAGCGAAAAACTCTAACATTTTTTTTGTTTTCGTTTTTGTTTTCAATGATCATCATTCAGTTGATGGTTTCCATGGATTTTCGTTTTGTTTCGTTTTTTTCATATACTTTTTTCTTCTTCTTTTCTCTCTCTATGTGTAGATCTGTCATAAACATATGACTCCCAGCAACAACAACAACAACAACAACAACAACATTACAAATTACAAGTTACAAATTACATTCGGATACGGATTCTTCGTTTTATCATCATCATCATTTATTTATTCATTTTTAAAAAAATATCGATAGTATCGATAATCAACATCGATTATGATTCCATCATTTTCAACCATTGATGAAAACAATGATAATGATAATTTTCAATTTCATGTTGATAATAATGATAATCAAACAATACGTCTTATACAACCAGAAATATGGCAAAAATCTCAAACATTACAAGAATTGATTCATTTATTTTTGGAAAGTATGTTTTTCAATGTTTTTCCTGTTTGTTTCAATTGATTTTTTTCCATTCATTTCATTTGCCAAAATCGCAGAAAATGATGATTTTAAAAAAATTGTTTCGAATTTTGTACAAACATTGAATATGGTTGGCGAAATGATTGAAAAAGAAAAGATAAAGGTAAGAATGTTGTTTGGACGCACACAGCGAATAATACACTGAATCGATACACAGAATCGATGTCTCTTGGGTGAAATTTTGTTACTGGAAATGATGCAAAAAAAAAGAAAAAAACATAAAAGTAAATCGAAAATCATCAATCGTAAATCGACGCAATATTGATTGATTGATTGTCATCAATTTTTTTGTTTTGTTTTGTTTATTTTTGATTGCCAAAACTATAATAAAAATTCTTCTTCTTCTTCTTCAGTTCTTACTACCTTTACCAAGAGAATAACTTTACAGTAAGATTTACGAACTTTAGATCAATTTTCTTTGGCAATCAAATCAGACAAATAAAAAAACATCCAAAGTATATATACATTGTGTGTGTGTGTGTTAGTTTGTTTTTAAGTTTGACTTTTTTGTCTTTCAATAGATCGATAGATCAATTATTTATTTATATCGCGATATATCGATGTTTAAGAGGTTTTGTTTTTTTATTCTGTTGTTGTTTCGATTGATATTCTTTGAGTTGATGAAGAGAGAGAGAGAGAGAGAGAGGTCAATCTATTTTTTGTTTTCATATTATTTACGAATAATGAAATGCAAAAACAGAAAGAAAATAATGTCATAAAATGATTGATCAACACACACAATATATTAGTTGATAGAAGTTAGTTTGTTTGTCAAACAACAAACCAAATAACAAATCAAAATTACAAATATGGTAAAAAATTTCACATTCATATTTCTCAATTTGTATTTTATTTTTTATTATTTTTTTTTGTAGCTTTTTTTTCCGTTGTCTATCTAACTTAATTATAGTTTATTTTCAAACATACATTTCATTCTTTTTTTTCAAAAATTGTCGATTCAATCCATACAGGAGAGAAAAAAAAGGGTTAAACATTTTTCGATTCTTCATTATTCTTCTTCTGCAATGAAAAAACCAAAAAATTTTCAAAATTTTCCCTCCTTCCCTTCCATTTTTTCCAATGATCAATGAGGATTATTTTCCAAATAATAATTTGTCATTTTGTAATTACATATAATTTTTTAAATGTGACCTTTATTTCCTCTTGATTATGGATAATTAATTATCATTTTTTTCTTGTTTTCTTTGGGTTTTTTTCCTTGGGAATTTTTTTTTTTTTTTTTTGGATCGCATAACGACGACAACAACGATATCACGACAATATCAATCGACAACCACGATATTACGACAATCGACAATGAAACACACCGATGAAACAATACATAGGCAATTGGATCTCGTTCATTGATTAAAGCATTAGAAATGAAACGTGATTCATTACGTGAACAATATCGTAATATGATACGAGAGAAAAAAATTGAATACGAAAGGTTTGTTTTATTCATTTACTAGCCCCAAAATGAGATTAAAACATTTCCACATGATCCTTATGTTTGATTCCAAAATGATAATTATGCAAAGAAAAAATTCTTTTCTTTATTTTTTACTAAGAAAACTTTCCGGGAAAAAAATTTTCCAAAAAACTTTTTTTTTCATTTGTTTTCAGTTTTCAGTGAATGAAAAACCGAAAATTCGTGATCAAGTCACGAATTTTATTATTTTTATTTTTCAAGTTTTTCAACAAAAACTTTTGCATAGTTCAGAGAAGAGAAAGAGAATCTTGGCGAGTCAATAAACTTTTTTTTCTTTTGAATCTGATTTTGATTCGCCTCACCGGATCTTCTTCTTCGTCGAATATCATTGTAAGAAAGCAATGCGATTGGCGAAGTAAAAAAAAACAAAAAAATTTGAAATTCAAAACGAAAAACCCTACGAAGCTTTACGTTGCCAGCCAGCCAGCCAGCCAGGATTTAGTTTATTTTTGATTTTGATTTTGATTAAAATTCCATTTTCATTGAATTCATCAATGAATCTAATTTAGAGATTTTTCTAATTTTTCTTTTTGCTTTCTTTTTTTTCATCAAATTTTGGTCCAACCGAATCAAAAAATCATTGCTGATGAATGCTGTTGTTGAATAACCGCGTATTGATTGATTCCATAATCAAAAAAACGAAAACAAGAATGCAATTAGAACATGAATTATTACGACGTGAAGAATTACAACAACAAAATCTATTACTTATTATACGACAATTGAAACGATAAATTTTATTTATTCATCTTTTCTTCTTGGCCCTTTGCATCTTTATTGTGTTCATCACAGTAAAAAAGAAAATGAAGAATCAAAGAATTTGGTAATAAAATCATTGGATTCATTTGGAAAATTTGATGATTTTTGCTTTTTGTTTATGAACAATAAAAAAAACAACAGACAAAACAAAAACTTTGACTAAACTGAAGTGAAATAAAACAAATTTTTATGTAATTTTTTTTGCCTTTTTTTAAGTTTTGGAACACACAAAAGATTGCCATTAATATATGATAAAAGAAGATGCATCATATGCAATATAGTGTGTGTGTGTAGATTAAGCACAATTAACTAATTAATTAACATTTTCATCGCACAGAAAAAAAATTTTTTTGGGTAATTAACAACGGAAAAAGCCAAAAGAAAAGAATCCAGAAGAAGAAAACCAAAAGACAAAGTTGTTATGTAATTTTTCGGGTTTTTTTTTGCCTCTGTACGGCGGCGGTGTTAATCATCACTCATTTTGTTCATTGAGGAAAATCGGTGTTTCTTTTTTTTTCGTGTTTTTTTTTTTTTGTTGAAAGGTCCCGTAGGCATCAAATTTCCATCCATCCATCCATTTTGATGCTGATGATGATAATATGGGCGGCGAACCAAAACAACTAACCGAAAAAACAAAGGAAGAAGAAAAAAAGAGTAACTTACACAGACAGACAGACAGAGGAGATTCAGTAAATCAAATAACGATGATGATTGACTTTGAAAATGAATGAAACGATGATCGCAATGAGAAAAACAACAACAAAAAAAATTAATCGTTAAATTTGCTGCTTCTGTTTAATTTTTCATTCATTACATTAACCAGTTTTTTTACACCCATTCTGTATATTTTTTTCGGGTAAAAGTTATTATTATCATATAATTACTAGCAAGCAGGCAAGCAAAACATCTTTTGACATCTTTTCATAAATGGATAAAATAAGAATCTTTTTTTTCAAAGAATTTTTCATTTAAAAAAAACAAACTAAAAAATGAAAAAATAATTTATGTTTGTTAAACACACTCTGACAGCCATGATCATCTTCGTCGTTTGCCTTATATCATTAATTAGGGTTAGTCGTTTGGCTTGGTTTGGCTTGGAATGTTGTTGTTTTTTACCATATCTCAGGAGAGAATTTTGTTTTTCAATTTAAGAATTTTTTCTCTGGGTTTTTTTTGGGAACATCAAAAATGAGTGAAACAAACAGCATTGTGTCATTATGTGTGTGTAAAACGTTGTAGTTGATGAATTTGCTGATGACATCAATTGAAAAAAACAAAACCAAGAAATTATTGATTTTCTTCTGAACAGATTCTCGGGCTAAAAAAAAAAATATAAATAACCAAAAACACTGAACATTTACCCCAGAAAAAAAAACTCAAAATTCATTCAACCAGAAACAAACAATTCAAGAATATTGTTCGGTTGATGTTCAGAGAATGGTGAGAATATTCTTGATGAACAAACACAGATACACACACAGACAGAGTGAATTTTGACCTTTTTTTTCGACTAAAAAAAAAAATCAATATTTTTCTTCTTGCGCCATGAATATTTATTTATTCTGAATTCCAGAATGACATTCATCGATACAAATAATGATGATGATGATGATGATGGACTTATGGCAATGATCATCATCATCATCATTGAAGAGATGTTTGCTGGTTGGTTTTTTATGTTTTGGCTCTGTTATCGAACCAAAACCAGATTTTCCAAATCATCATTCATTCAACCATATGTAGAGAGAGAATTTACAAGGGAAAAATTTAAAAAAAAAAATTGAAAAATATCGATCCAAACCGAATCTCTCAACAGTCAGTGAAAAATAAAATTGCTGAAAAAAATCTGATTTCAAGTGATGATTTGAGCTTTGAAAATTTTCGATTTTTTTTTCTTCTTCCGATTTGATCAAGAAAAAGATTGAAACAGTTCAAAGTATCGATCCATCGAGCGATACTATCGAAAGTTTTTTTTTTGGCGCCCATCACGATGATGATGATCATCGAGAAAACAAACATATACAGCAAAAAATTAATGAATCATGGATTTTTTTTTTTGTTTCGTTCGAATTATTTCAAGTTGAAATATTTCAACAAATCAAACTTTTTTTCTTGTTGCTGTTGGATTGGTGATGGACAATTAAAGTTTTTCACATTTTGTTCAATCATCATCATTATTTTTCGATTGAAAATTGATTTTTGAAAACGAGAAAAAGAAAACGAAACATAATAATAATTGTTGTGTAAAAGTGTGTGAGGGAAAAAGGAAGAAGAAATTTTCCCGGGAATAGTGTTGAACAAAAAAAAATCTTTGAAGAAAAAAAAAACATACATCAATTTCTATACCGATGTTTGTCATGTAGAACTAACTGAATGACCGACTATACAGTTTCATTCATTCATTCATCATATACATAGTCTATTTCTGATTGGATTCGTTTTTTCCTTCCTTAATAATTTTATTGTTTCTATCTAATGGAATGTTTTTTATGTTTTTTTTTTTTTTTTTTTTGTTTCATAATTCATCTCTCTCTCTCTCTCTCTCTCTCTCTCTCTCTCTCTCTCTCTCTCTCTCTCTCTATGATTTGATTCTTGATTCTTTCAGTATTGACAGAATCTCACACCATTGACAACATTTACAAATATCGATAGCCAGTGAGAGAGAAGAAGAGAATTATAACCAAAAAAATTATAACCAAAAATTGAATTTTATTGCTGAATAATAATAATAATAATGATGTTGGTGGTGGTAGTGTTCAGAAGATCATCATAATAATAATAATCTTAATATTCACATATCTTATGTGAATATTTGCAGAATTTGTGTGTACAGTGTACAGTGTGGCCAGATTAAACCTGAATTGTCGGTTGTTTGTTTGTTTGCTGTTTGCAGTTTTTTTTTACATTCATCTTATGGTTCGGAATATTCTTTTTCTCTTCGATTCAATCCGATTCTTAAATTATTTATGATACACGCAAAACCGAATGAATTTGAATTATCTTGGTTTGGTTGTGTTTGCCCGAAAAAAAAAACAAAAAACAAACAGACATTTAGACAGATTCAAAGTCGAGAATATGAAGAGAATTATTTATGTTATTGCCACCTTCGTGTGTATGTAATGTTAATGTAATGATGATGATGATTTTGGATAACACCATTCTACCAACGAACACCATTCATATATTCATATTTTATATTTGAATTTTCTTTCTATTTTCCCGTAGGGTCATAAATAAATTATGTAACACAAGAGAAAATCCCAAGAATAAGAATATTCTTGGGATTTTTTTCGTCTCTCTCTCTCTCTCTCTCTCTCTCTCTCTCTCTCTGGTAATGATGATGATAATGTGTTTTTTTTGTCCGCATATTTTCCTCATCAAAAAAATCGATAAACTAATCAACCGAATATTCGATTGATGATGATGATTTTCATCATCATTTGCTTAACACCTTGGTCCAACCAGATAAAAATGATGATGATAATGATGATTGTCGATTGTAAGAAACTTATTACATTGTCCGGTTTGTACTTACAAATAACACTTTTTTGTTTTCCTCGTTTCGTTTCAAAAACAAAAACATTTCTTTTCCTTTTTATCTTTACCATTACATAACACGTTACTACTACATATGGAATCAGATATATAAAAAAAATGTGATAATTATTTATGATGATAATTTCCTTTATTATGATTTTGATTATTATTAGTATTTATTGTTTGGTTGGTTTTAACAATTTTTTTTCTTGGGTAAACATTGTTAACATTTGTATTTGTAAAAAGGCAATAGTTTCTTTCTTTCTTTCTTTCTTTGTCAATGGGGGTGAGAAGAAGTGGTGGAAGGAGGAAAAAACTATTGTATATGTTTCATGGTTGGCTTGATTTTATATCCACCTTATACATTGTTGTTGTTATTCTACAATCAAAAAACAACAACAACAACAATGAATGAATGAATTTCTTTGAATCAACATTCTTTTCTCTTTTATTTTCTTCACATAAAGATAATAGCATCAAGGTGGAAAAACACAATCAATTATGATTATGTTTTTTTTTGTTTTGTCTTGTTCAGTTCACTTGGTTCGAATTAAACGCAAGAGAGTAAGAGAGAGAGAGAGAGAGAGAGAGAGAATAAGGCGCCCAAAACGCCATAAATATGAACCAAACACACTTTACTCCCCACCTTATAAACACCCACTCTTATCCACCACATCAGAAAAACAAAAAAAAACATGTCGATCCCATTAGTGTCGATATAGTAAAGTAAAGTGTAGTTGAAACAAACAAAAACATTTTTTTTTTTTTTTTTGTATATAAATAAATAAACAGACCAAAAACAAAACAAATCACCATTGTTAAGTCCATTTCGGATGAAAAACAATAGAATAATTCATCGTATTGTATCACATCAATAATGAACAATGTTGTCCATTCTTCCCAACTGAAATTATACCTAAAAATTCTTTAAATTCTTCTTTGCATTCAGTAGCCGCTAATTAACAAGAAAAATTTGATAATTTTTCAACAAAAAAAAAAATTTTTTATTCAAAATTTACAAAGAAAAAAAATTACAAACAAAATACAATTGATTAATTAATTATAAAAAAACCCCCTTTAATTTACAAGAACAAAAAAAAAAACACCGTTAACCCTTAACTTGATTGAACATCATCGAATCACATCACATGACCATTGTATTTGTTCCGGCAGTAACAGCCGAAGCAGTTGATATAGCCATTCCTGATGATGATGTTGATGTTGATGTAGATGATGATGAACAAATTATTGGCACTAATGATTCATAATTAGTACGTTGTGAACCATTTGTTGTCGATGATGATGTTGATGATGATGATAATGATGCTGAATTAGCTATTACTGTTGACATTGCTAATTCATCAATCTTCAA
Organism: Dermatophagoides pteronyssinus; assembly: GCF_027571235.1. Classification (NCBI taxonomy): domain Eukaryota; kingdom Metazoa; phylum Arthropoda; class Arachnida; order Sarcoptiformes; family Pyroglyphidae; genus Dermatophagoides; species Dermatophagoides pteronyssinus. The sequence continues at coordinate 584,590 of NW_027461543.1, forward strand.
ACGAGAAAAAAAACGAAAAAAAAAATTAGCCTTGTTAAGAAACAAAGGGTTAAATAAAAAAATTTTTCACCTTTTGACCATAATTAACAAATTGACCACCACCACCACCATTACCATTGATGTTAATCAATTTAGCTGTTGCATATAATGGTTCATTATTGTTGTTGTTATTGGCTGATATAAATGTTGTACGTTGTCCATAGATTGCCATATTATTACCTGATTGTTGTTGTTTGGATTGTGTAACAACAGGTAATACATCATATGGTAATGCATAATTTCCACCATTACCTGAATGGCCAATACGTTTTTGTGTTACATAACCATTACTGTTATTATTATTATTGGTAGAATTATTTAAAAATGATTGTAATTCTACCAGATCTTTTCCCATTGCAATTGTTTTTCCCTGTTGTTGATGCCTTGGTGACCTAAAAATGATAAAAAAAAATCAAAAAGAAATCCGAATATGAATAATGTCCAATGATGAATTAGATTGGATGAGGATGAGAATGTGTTTATCATTCAAAACACACACAGGAAAAAATAACACTTATTACTACACACGGTGGGGATTTGAGATTGGTTGGACAACCAGCAACCAACACCATTTATAAATGTTTAATCATCATCAAAGCAATCAACATTAAATTATTATTAGCATCATTTTTTTTGGTAAAAAAAAAGATTCATCGCCGTCAATTAATATGATTACTACGTGTAGAACGCATTATACAAGGGAAAAATACATTATCATCATGTGATACATACATTAATGTAAGTTGATGATGATGAAGATGCGGATGATGATAAGAATGATTACGTAATTGTTGTTGTTGTTGATTATTATTAGTGTTAATCAATGATGTTGGTTCACTATCGATTAATCGATTTTGTAAATCACCATAATCACCACCATTACCAATGATACCATTTGTTGTTGTTAATATTGTTGATGAATCTGTTGATTGACATTGACCAATACCACCGCCACCATTGTTGATTAATGGATTAAAACCATCCATAATTGTTATTGAATTTGAACGAACTAATTCTTTTAAAATTGACATTTCTTGTTGTTGTTGTTGTAAATCATTTGGATCATTTGAATGATGATGGGGATGTTGATGATGTGAATGATGAAAAGGCACTTTATTTTCCGATGATGGTGTTGCTGAATTCCATGTTTTTGACCGGGAAAAAACAAAAATTTGAATTTCAAAATTTGCCTTCAAATCAAACGAAAAACAAAACTTACATGGCTGTCTTTGATGATGATGATGAAGATGACCATCATTATTATGACCATTATGACCATTACCAATTGGTTGTAAAAATAATGAATGATGATCACGTGAACAAAGAAAACAAGCAACAGCAATTATAACAATAACAACAATCATTGATGATATGATTGGTAGTAGAATTTCATAATCACCGAATGATATTTCTGTTGTTGTTGATGATGGCATTGGATATGATATTGATGATGTTAATTTTGTATTTGAATTATCATAGCCAATTTTATTTAAAAATGATGATGATGATGAATCTGTTCGAAAGATAATGGTAAAAGTAAAAAAACAAAACGATTATCATTAGATAACACACAATGTATATAATTAACTGGGAAAAATTTTGATTTAAAACACACGCCATAGCACACATACCAATATTGGTTGTAATATTAGGTGTTAAAAATTGATGGATTACTTGTGTTGAACCGGCTGATGAATGTGCTGTTATTTCTAATTCATATGGTTGATTTGGTATTAATTTTCGTAATAGAAAATTTTCTCTTGGATTATGTTGCATGGATAATATTGTCCAGCCTGTATTTGACATTACATTTGTTGCAGATAATGTAGATGATGATGAATGTTGTTGTTGTTGTTGTTGTTGTAAGGCACTTGATTTTTGTAAACTTAATGGACGTATACGTAATGTAAAATGATTGATTGGACATTCATTATTTTTCCAATTGATCAGATTAATAATAATCGTAACGGTTTTTGAATTATCTGAAATAGTTTCACTAAGTAAATTATTTCTACCAGGTGGTGTTGGTGCTTCACCACGTGTACGAGCAATTAACGGTGTACTTGGTTCAGATTTACCTACGGAATTATGTGCAGTAGCAAAAAATTCATATGATCGACCACATTCTAAACCAGTTATTGTATGACGACCATTTGGTTCCAATATTGATATATCATGCCAATTATTTGGCATCAACATCGATGATGATTGTCCAATATTGTTGTTGTTGGTCACCACTGACGATGACGATGATGATAATGGTTGATATAAACGATAATAAAGTGTTAAATCATTTGATGAACTGCTACTGCTTGCTTTTCTCGATGATAATTGACCACCACTTCCACCGCTACCACCATAAGTAGCTGATAACCAACTAATTGTAATTGAATCACTTGTAGATGAATGTAAACGTAATAATGGTGCACTTGGTGGTACATCAGCTAATGTTTGTACGGAAACAATTTCCGAACGTGGCCCAGTACCACGTTGATTAAATGCCTGTACCCATGATTTATAAATGGTTGATCGCTGTAGATTAGTTATATGTGATTCATATCGGCCATTAACCTGTATGTTTTCAACTGTTTTATATAGATCGGTATCAGATTTTTCTGAACGATAACCAATATAATAACCACTAATTTCACCATTCCATTCGGATTTTTTTGGTGCCTTTTTGTAAATGGTAAAATGCAAAGAAAGGAAAAAAAGCAAAAAGAATTTAGCAAAACCAAAATTGACACAATTAATCCGATCAAAAAAAAAGTTTTGCATTTTGTGTGTGTGTGTGTGTGTGTGTGTTTTTATGTTTGTGACATACATTTATATCTCTCGTTCGTTTTGTTTTGCTGGTTCTCGTGTAGATAGGTTACGAGTAATTCATATTTTTTTTTTTTTTTTTTGGGGGGGAAAAATGATTTATGATTGGAAATATTCATAAATGTCGTGTACATATGTTACTATTTTAATCATATTACAAGACACAGCCAAAGAGAGAGAGAGAGAGATCCAGAATAATATCTCTGGATTCATGTAACATGCATGTTTTTTTTGCAGTGTTTTTTAGGTTTGTTTTCTTGGGTTTGTTTTTTTGCTTGCAACTAACAAACATTCAAACATTTCATTCCATTCTAATACCTTCCATGTTATTTTTATTGAATTTGGACCGGTAGGTGTTGCCTGTATATCGATTGGTGGTGTTTCTGGTGCACTTTGTTCAGTACGAAAACGTAACCATTTTGTATAATCACTTTGTCCTAAACGATTTATAGCTGCTAAACGTATTTTATATAATGAATTTGATCGTAAATTATTAATCATTGTTTGTCGTATTGATGATGATGATGATCCATTTGAAATGATAATTTTTTCCATTGGAATATTGATTGTTTGAATTTTTGTTGTTGTTTTCGGTATTTTTGTTTCAGTTATTCGATCATCACCATCATCATCATCGTCATCATCCATATCTAAAACATTGATTGACGAATCGGTTGTCGATGTCGATGATGATGATATTTGATTGTCATTTCGTGTTGTTGTTGATGGATTCGTAATAAGACGATATTGTACCACATAATTAACAATATTAGAATTTCCATTAAATGATTCATGCCAACGTATTTCCGTTCGAGATTCAGTCACGTTTTGTATGGAAAATTTTTCCGGAACATCAGGTTTTTCTAGAGGAAAGTTTACAGGCAAAAAAAAATTAGCAAATTTGAAAAAAAATGAGACCAAATGAATGAATAGAAAACAATTAAGCTAATAGCGTTAATATGGGAAAATATTAGGTTGTTCGGAAAGTACTGTCGGCGTTTTCGAGCACCATTTTTGATCGTCTCTAAAAAATTTTTGGTAGGAGATTTTGAAATTTTTTAAAAGCAAATTAATTTCTTGGTTATCTGGCTATAATTTGATCCAAAAATTTCATCAATTTCCCAGCCCAAAATTTTGCTAGGGCCGCTGGAAGTGACCCTTGTCAAATTCAAAATTTTGACGTTTTTTGTTTTCAGTCCACTGTGACATCAAAAAAATTGTCCAACAACTTTTGGCCCCTAACTGATGATCTCTCATGTCTTGGGACTAACCAGAAGTGATTTTCAAATTTTTGCTGCAACGCGATCATCCTCAAAAGCGGTCTGATTTCCGGTCGGAATAAGAATGTTTGATGTGCTGTTTTCCCTATACCATTATGATTTTTTCCAATTTTTTTTCAAATCTTGAATGATGATCAATTCAAGAATTTTTTGAGATCAAAAAAAGCCAACAAAAACTTTGGGTTGAGAAAAAAATCCACAATTCTCGATGATCGACAAACGCATTGAAAGGCTATGCACACAAAACGACACGACATTCAGACGGCTATGCAATAGACGGGTCACTTCCAACGGCCCTAGCAAAATTTTGGGCTGGGAAATTGATGAAATTTTTTGATCAAATTATAGCCAGATAACCAAGAAATTAATTGGCTTTTTAAAAATTTCAAAATCTTCAACCAAAAATTTTTTAGAGACGATCAAAAATGGTGCCGACAGTACTTTCCGAACAACCTAATATTTGTAAATGCCCAAATTGAAACAAACGAAAATGAATGTTTTTGTCTACTTTTTTCTCTTTTTTTCTGGTTTAGGACAGAATTTTTTTCGAATCGAAATTGGAGACTTTTTTTTCGGTTTGGAATTTACGGACCAAACGAAAAAGCAAAAAGTTGATTCGAATCACTGCTGCTGCTGCTGCATACTCGGAAATGAATTCGAACGGAATTTCCGAACGATATTTTTTTGCTTGCATTTCATTACAGGGGTTTTTTTTACTTTTGTCAGCAAATTTTTTTTTTGGTCAATTTTTGTTTGAATTCGAATCATCTTTCATCCGGGTATTATTATTATTATTACAAATAAAGTAATGTTATATGAATATCAATTGGTGAATATTTATCATTACCGAAATAACGAAAAAAGAAAAAAGAAAAACCGGATTTATGCATGTCTAAACACACATAATAGTAATGAAATGACAAATTCACAAATGACGTTATTTATAGAAAAAGTTTTTTTTTCAAACCAAAAAAAAACAGCAGATTTTGTTCATAGATTGAAAGTTATTTCGTACAAGATAATGAATAACCGGCTGTTGTTTTTTCTCTCTCTTAATATCGCGCTATCAGTTCTTTTTCTGATTATCCTCATCATCATCATCATCATCATCATTGATTCTGATGATGACCTTTTTTTCTCTCTCTTCAAGTCTACTTTATTTTCATTGATATTTAGTGGCTATGACAATCTAAATTCGCAATTTTTTTCTTCCTTTTTTTTGGTTTTAATTCCCAATCATTAACATTGACAATAAAACCGAAAATAAACGAACGAACGAGAGAATCGAAAAACCGGGAAAGAATAAAAAACTCTCTCTCTCTCTCTCACTCTCTCTCACTCGCTTTATTCCATGTCTATATGAATGGTCTATCTGATTGTAATTTGTTTCATTTCATTTCATTTTCATTTTCACCCCACCACCATTATTATTATTATTATTATTTGCAGAATATCCAATTCTAGAATCCATAGAATCACACACACAGTCACATAGACACACAGACATTATTATATTTTTTTGATGCAGAGAGAGAGAGAGAGAGAGAGAGAGAGAGAGAGAGAGAGAGAGATGGAAAGTAATGGAAAATGAATGAGATTCATTCATTCATTCATTTATTTATCTATCTCTTCAACGAAAAAGCCTAGGTTATTTTGCTTCTCTTGGTTGTTGTTGTTGTTTTGCTGTTGTTGTTGTTGTTGTTGTTCTCATTACGTCATCATCATCATCATCATCATCATCATCATCATTATTATTATTATTATTTGTCACGCACTGATAATAATAATTAAAGGTTCAATTTCATCATTTATATGTGTTCTGTGTGTGCCGTGTGGCGCCAAATGAATGAATGAAAAACAAAAAAAGCAAAACGAAAAAATAAAAATGAAGAGCCCGTTTTATTTCAGAAAAAAAAGCGAAAAGGAAAAAAAGGAATTCTGATATTAGTTTCAGTTTTTGTTTGTTTGTTTGTTTCGATTCTGGTTCTGGTTCTGTTTCAGATCCCGTATTAGTTTTTTGTTTGTTGTTGTTGATTTTTTCTAATGAAAAAGAATTATCGAAAAAAATACCCGTATTTATTTCTCATTTTGTTTATTTATTTCGGAAAATTTCCCGGAAAACATTTTCATGACCCTTTTTTTCAATGTATCGATAGTATCGATAAAATAATAACACAAGCAACAACAACAAACGACTTACCTTTAACAATAAGACGAATTTTCATTTCAGCCCAACCATATTCATTTGATGCTTTACATAAATATAAACTTGAATCTAAACGTGTTGGTTTACGTATGGTTAATATTGAAACAATAAGATTTTTTGATTTTTGTTGATTTATAGTGGATGATTTTGATGTTGATTCTGTTAATCGATCAACAATATCTAATTCGGAATTCATAACACCAACATCATTATCATTATTATCATTTAATTCATCATCATCATCATCATCGTTGATATTATCATTATCGTTGTTATTGTTATTGTTTCGTCGTTCATCTAAAAGAAATTTTCGGGAAATTTCTTTAATTCTAGTTTGGCAAAAAGAAAGAAAGAAAAAAAAGAAGAGGGAAAAAAACCGGAAATTATTCTGGGAACATTTTTTTCAATTTCAAGAAATTTTCCAGAAAAAAAAATAATAATAATTACTCAAATAGATATTTATCATTAAAATTATCATTGGCATTTAATGATATTTTGGCACGATTATTATTATTGCCATGATTGTCACGTTTTGTTGTTGATGATGAATCTAATGATTCTAAATTTCGATTGGTATCATTGATTAATTGAAACCATTCCATATGTATTGGATGATCACCTTCCGGTGGACATATTAATCGTACTGGACGATCTTTATGTGCGGATTTTTGTTGTATTGTTATTTGAAATCTTGGTGGTTCTACGTGATTTTTTTTGAAAAATGAAATGAAATTTAATGAACTTTATTGGCAAAAATGGACAACAACACTTACCATTAATTTTAAGATGAATTAATTTTCCAATATCCGTACCATATCCATTTGTTGATTGACAAATATATTGGCCAGATTGTTGATGTGTTGCCGATTTAATTTGTAACGAACCATTTGAATGTAGATAATAATGTATTGAATTATAGATTGGTATATATTCCCATGGGCTTGTACCTATTATGATGTTTTTTTTTCATTTTTTGTTCAAGGGGAAAGAGGAAAATTGGCAAAACAAAACAAAATAAACACACAGAGGGAAAAAACGGTTAAACATTGATTGATTGATTTATTTGATTTGATTTGATTTGATTCGATTGAATCGAGCGCACACAGGGTTAACAAAAAGTCGAAACAAAAAAGGAATGCAATGAAAAAATGTGTTTTCAATTGTTTTTTCCCCTATATATGGAAAAAATAACCCCGGAGAAACTTTTATTTGATAATGATGATGGTGGTCCGTCCATGTTTCTTTTGACTAAACATCGACAACAACATCGATGATGATGGTCATTAAGAAATCAACAACAACATGGTACAATCATTTATACTGATCCTTGATCAACATCATTAATACTCGACAAGAAAACGAAAAACACATTTTCAACACATTTTTCATTCATTCATTCACTGTATGACTGAATTTTTGTTTGTCTGAATACCAAAACGGGTGGAAAAAAACTAGAAAAAACCGTATGGACAAAACATCATCGACAGTACAGAAGTTTTTCGCTTGCTTTTGCTGACCCATACCAAACTACTGCTGCTGGGTTTGGATAAGCGAAAGAAGGAAGGGAAAATCTGGCCAAAAAAGAAGAGAATTTTCCGATATCGATAATATCGATCCAGTATCGGAATCGAATTGCGAAAAACAATATTCAACGTTATTCGACAAAATACACATCATCATCAACATTGGTTCGATTTGGTTATATTTTTTTCAATGTTTTTTTTTGTTTTTTTTGTTGAAAATGATGATGATGATGATGATCTATAATAATATGGATATTGTTGATGATCTATCGACATTCATTCATTCATTCATTCATTCATTGAGAATCAATAGAAATAAAGAAACTTGTATTGATTTTGGGTTTTTTTTAATATAATTCTGCTGCTGTTGTTCTATTCTGTGTAATTCTGCAATTCTGTTATTCTGTTATTCTGTTATTCTGTAGAGAGAGAGAAAAAAAACTACTATAGTTTTTTTTGGGTTATAATCAAACAACCAAACAAAAAAGTATTGATTACATCATTGTTGTTAGTTGGTTGTTGAAGAATTTTGCTTCTTCGTCCTTTAGATCCGGAACTTGAGCAACAAAAAAAACAGAATAATAATAATACATATTATTCTTCACAAAGATCGATTCTTCTTCGTTTTCCTATTCTTTTTATTCGAAGAATATTCTTATTCTTTATAAGCAAAAATCAAAGAAAAGAGAAAAGAAATTCATTTTCAATGAAACGAAATGAATTGAATTGATGATGTTTTGACGAAATACTTTTTTTTTCCAATTTTTGTGCTTCTTGGGTCGAAATAGACACACACAGCCAATTCATTCATTTCATTTCATTTAGTTTTTTTCATTCATAATGAAAAAAAGACTAAAAATCTTACACCATTCTTCGAACCAAAAAAAAAAAAAAAAAAAAACACGTTTGATTCGTTTTCTTTCATTCAATCGATTAAAGTTTTCTCTTTTCTACTTCTTCACTTAAATTTGCTTTGATTTCATTTCATTTTTATTGAATGAAACTCATTTCATTCAATAAAAATGACGATCATCATCATCATCATATTGATGATCGATAATGATTCTTTTCTTTTCTTTTCTTTCGTTGTTTGTTGTTATTACCAGTTATTAAAACCAAAAGCGTTTCAATTTTCATCATCATCATCAATATGATGATGATGGTATTTATGAAAACAGAAAAGAATTCTGGAAAATTTCTTTTGCCATCATCATCATCATCAACGTTTGTATCTTTTAGAAAGTTGCCAGAAGTTGAAAGAATCATAATTTTGGAAAATTATAATTAAATATTTGTAACACAGCAAAAACAAATACAAAAAACAAAAACAGCAGCAGCAGCGATTCATTCAAACATTTGATTGACGAAACAACAAGAAAAATTGTTGAAATGAAAATTGGAATGTATGGCGTCTTTCATCCACTTTTTTTCCCCCATTAAACTGAATGTTTGCTGTTGAAAAAATCGATATTTTTTTCAACAACAAAATAATATGATTTGATTGCAAAAATTTGATTTGTAGTATTCGATCGAATACAAACTATCATCATCATCATCGATGATGATTTTTTTCCAAGATAAAAAAGCAGTTATTATCGTTGAAACATTTTCAAAATAATGAAAAAAAATATGGATGGATGGATCAAACAAACACAAAGGTAATAATAATGTTCAAGTAATTTCATCAGACAGTGATCATCATCGAATCGATTTGATTTGATTCGATGATGATTCAAACTTTTGATTATGGACTTTTGGTTTTTCTTTTTGGAAAAGGAAAATAACCGAAGAATAAAAAAAGTTTTTTTTTAGTTCCAAAATGATTGCATTTCTCTTTTGCTGAGCGGGGGTGTACTTTCTATCCTTCTTTCTTGTTTTTTTTTATTGTTGGATCTAATTTCAAAACAAAGCAAAGCAAAACCAGAATTTGAATCCCATGAATTTTTCAATGTTTTATTATTATTATTATTTTTTTTTTTGATTTTTAGTAATCATCATCAAAACTAAGTGAAAAAAAAAGCTAGCTAGAATCGATCTGGATCAGTGTGTTTCGTATTTGAGAATTAAAGAAAGCAAAAGAGAAAGCAAAACTTATTAGCAATTTGGATATGAAGTGTGTGGCAAAGATATTGACATTTATAATTTAGATTTATTTTCTTTTCCAATCACCAAACTGGATTATTTATTTTTTGGGCTATGGATTTTCTACTGTTAAGAATTACTGAAAGATTTTTCCTTTATTTTTTTGGATTCTTTGATTCCAGAATCTCTTTTTTTCGGATCAATTCATTTATTCATTGAGTGTTGCGAACAAGAAAGAATAATCGTTATCATCAGTAATGCAGAATTGCGTAAATAATTTCATCATCGAATATCATTTTGGATTCCATACTGCAAACAGAAAATCAAAGAAATCTATTCAACCAAACCAAGAATTTTTTCTGGTCTAGGAAAAAAGTGAAAAAAGTTGTTTGGAATGTTTGTTTTCCCCTTTCCAAAAAGAAAAAAAAATACAAATGATGATGATCAACGGTCAATTTTTTCGTTTTTTTTTTTTTTGATACAGTTTTTCATTTTGTTTTGGTGCCCAAAAGTGCTAATTTAAGAGCTTACTCTACTTGGTTTTGATAACAACTTTTTTTTTTGGCGATTTTTTCTGATTGTCGATTCCATTTCGCATGATTGCTACTTGTGTGTGTGTGTGTTTGAAGAAAACAAACTACAGTGATCCAAATGAAACATACCAGAGAGAAAATGACCACCACGACTATCATCATCATCATCAAATGGTCGATGTTGTTGTTTCTGAAAAATCAAGATTATTATCAACCATAGTTACTTGGCTGCTACTGGGCTTTGTGATTATCGAAAAAAAAATCTTTTTTCGATTCTCAACTCCCACTATTATTTATTATGAAAGAATCTTTTCGTTTCATATTGAGAGCAGCGAAAAAACATAGGTTTTTTTCTCTTTGCCCAGTCATTATATAACCATCGGGTTTTTCTGTTTTCGTTATTCTGTTTGTCAATTGCATTGTGCAGTTAAAATAGTGGACAATGCAATTGACTTTTTCACAATGATCCACTTATAAGCAAAACATATAAATTATTAGCTCGAAACAGAAAAAAAAATTGATAGGCCTGGACTTTATAAAGCAGATGAAAAATACACATCAAACGATTGGTCCCATACACACATAAAGTATCCATTTTTTTTGACAAACGATATCGTTATCGTTTATCGGAAATGAAATGAGAAATTTTCAAGAAAGCGAAGGCGGGAATCAAATGTTTGTTTGATTTTTTTCCCACTTTTTCTTATTGTTCATCATCACTTTTGAGTTCAAATATAAAAAAAAGTTAAGTTCATAATAATAATAACCGAAAAAAAATAACCGGACTTTAAAAAAAAGAAAATAACTTTTTTTTGATTTTGTTGTTGATATAAGTGTGTCTGTTTAGGTGGAAATAGTGAACGAAAGAGAAAAACACATCAAAATAGCTTTTTTTTGCCCCTTTGTTTGATCTCTTTCTCACTTAGTTTTCCTATTCGTTTCTGCAGAACTTCCATATTTCATATTTATTTTACTTTTTATTTTATTTGTCAAAGTTCAAAATTGCACAGGTTTTCTTTCTTTTCAGGAATTGAAAAAATGAAACAAATTTCTTCTTCATTCATTCAAAGAGAGAGATTCATATCAATTTCTCAGATTGTTGTTGTCGTTGGTGATGTGTGTGTGATTTAGACATATAAGAGAGTGAGTGAAAAGAGATTTTCAGAAGAATTTGTTACGCTGAAGAATGAATGAATGTAGAAAAAAAACAAATTAAAATTTAAAAAATAGAAACTTGAAATTCTGTAGAAGAAGACGATGGAAGAAGAAACTTTTTTCAAATATTTTTTTTTTGTTATCATTACACACACTGAACGAAGTGAACGAAATTAAATTCTCATTCAAAATGATTTTTTTCATCAGTACTGATGCTTATGCTGTGCTGTGTGTTTGGTTTGGCTGTGTTGAATTTAATCTCAGGCCAAACAAAATTGAAATGAAACTAACTAATATTAGAGAATCATCATCATCATCATCATCAAACAAATGTCGATTGTAAGTAAGAAAATAGAGAAAAAAAAGTAAAGGTAAAGTGAAAGATGTAAACGAAAGAAGAGTTTTAAAATTTTTACAATCCAATGGATCTCTAACAATGACATTTATTTTTTTTTGTCATTGGAAGGATGGTTGTGCGTCAATGAATTTCAATTAAACTCAATGGGATTTTCAGTTTTGCACTGTGCAAACTTCGTTCTTTTGGGATTTTTTGTTCTTCTTCTTTCAAAAGGGAGATGTAAGAAACTTTTACTTTCGCGTAAGAGAGTGAAAGAAGTAAAAAGCGAAAGAAAGAAATCTTTTTTGGTTGTTGTTGAATGAATGACTTACCTATAGCACGTTTCCATGTTGTAAATGGTTTTGGTGATCCAGATGCCAGACAATCAATTCTAACTGATTGATGTAATATTACCTGTGTATCTTTTGGTTCGATTAACCATTGTGGTGGTGCTATATTTTTTGATAACATTATGGGTAGGATGTTTGGGTTAAAATATCCAAAAATAAACAAACAAAAAATTAGGATTTTTCGAATGACAAATATGAAAACATCAAAATTTTTATTTGAATCAAAGAGGAAAATCTCTATATTCTATCTAGGTTTCTGGTTGATTTTGAACAAACAAACAAATAAGCAAACATTCTGTGTGTGTTTAGTATTTTTTTCTGCAATCTCAGCATCAATTCTGTTCCGATAGATTTCAGGATCACTGATGATGTTGTTTTTCAGTTTCAGTTTTTTTTCGTTGATTAAATTAATCTGATTTTTCTTTTTTTTCACCATTGAATTCTATTTAGTGGAGAAAAAAAAATCCTAACACGGTTGATTCAATTGCTGCTGAATCATCATCAACATGGAATGTCGTGTGAAATGTCGCCTTCAAAAAAAACTTGATAATATCAATTAATTAAGCTTGTTTTTGATTTGGTTATGCATCAAAACGGATTTTCTTTTTTTGATGGATTTTTGAAATTCATACGCCGAATTGTAAAGTTTACTTTTTTCCTACTACTTTGCTAATCAATATTCATTCAATGATTAAGTACAGAATTTCTAATTGGGAATTTTTCTACCAACTAATTCAAAATCCTTGTGTGTTTATTGCTTGTGATTTCACTTCGATCAAACTTTTAATCATATCAGTCGTTTGATAAAATTGATGAATCTTACCATTAACTTTAAGTAATGAACTTTGTGATGTTCTTGCTGCATCATTCGATACTGTACAGGTAATATTACCGGCATGTGCTAATGTCAAACTATCGACAGTAAGCATTGAATAATCACGAAAATGTTGCAGACGATATATGGCACCAGTATCTTCAGTTGGTAAATCTGATTCTAAACGATGACCATCTTGTGTCCAATAAAAACGAAATGGTTGATCACCACGCATTACTGAACACATTGCACGTGCTTTCATTCCGATTTGTAAATCGGCGGGAAATTCAAATGGTGCAACGTGTGGTGGATCTAAAATTTTTTTTTTTCGGGTTAGTTTAAACCAACTTTTAAGTAACAAAAAAATCCACAAAAACTCACCCATTACTTTTAGATGAACAGTTGCTGCACCATTTTTCATAATAAAATCTTTATTTTGAGCATTAATATTGTTGTTGTTGGATTTTTTCCCGTTGTTATCGGTAACAGTGGATGTAGAAAAATTTTCATCAAAATAACAATAATAACTACCTTCATCCAAACGTTTTTGTGATGATTGTATAATTAATGTACCATTTGGTTGTATATGTTGTCGATGATCATATGGTAGTATTGAATTTTCTATGGAAAATTTTTTACGAAAAAAATTTTTGGTTAAAATCTATATAATAAACACGAGAAGCGAAGCTTCTCGAGTGTGGTGCACAAAAAAGTGTGGTGACCAGAGAAATGTGTTAGGAAATTTTTAATACACAAATGTGTTAGAAAGGGTCTGCAGAAAAAGTCAATTTGCGCAACAGTCTGCGCAACACGAAATGTTTCAGGATAGAAACAATTGTTAACGCTTAGGCCCCGGTCTCATTGCAATGGGACCGCGGCCTTAGAGAAAATTGTGGTTTGCAAAAAATCTCAATAGGAAAAATAGCCAAAAAGTGGAAATATTCAAATATAATTTAAATTTGGTTTAAGCAGGTTAGGTTAGGTTTGTGCAATTAGGTTTTCCAGGAGGAACTAACTAAAGCGCCAATATTTGTGGCTATTTTTGGCGATTTTCTCCACTAGCGGTATTTTTTGACCAATTTTCGGTTAGACCCGAAACAAATAAATAGTTGGATCGATCGCAAAAGAACAAAACTTCAGCCAAAGATTTGGGAGATGGGCGGCGTAGCCGCTCATCTGCCAGAATCTACGGGCTGAAGCAAGTATGCGTGCTGCTGGCCAAAGGCCAGCAACACACACTTGTTAATGAAATAAATGTTTGGTTCATCATCATTATGATTCGATTAACAACAGACTAATTACATTGGATTTTGCCTTTGCTTTTCGTTTTTTTTTCGTTTTTGAAAATTTCAATTCTTTAATGAAATTTCAAATGAAAAAATTTGAAATTTTTGTTTTTTCTGTTTGTTGAAAACATGAAAAAACTTTTAAGCCTTTTTTTCATCACTATTCTTCTGGATGATTAATTTGGAAAAATTTTTTTTCGAAATTCAAAAAAAAATTATGTTTCCAGATTCATGAATCGAACGAATAGAATCCCAGAGGCTAGTTAGTTGTTAATTTTTTTTGTTTTTTGTTTTGCTACCAAACATTTCTATCCCTAAACTGATGTTTTTTTTTGTTTTACAACAAAAATTATAATTTAATTATAAACGAGGTTGTCATCAATGTGTTTCCAGTGCCTATCAATGAAATTGGAATTGAAATTCTTGAATTTCAACAACAAAAAAAATTCCTGTCTTCATCACAGAATCCAAAAATGAATTGAATCGTAATGGATTTTTTTGTTTTCGCTGGCATTCAGTGTGTTAATTAAATCGAAAATTGCATAGGAATATTTTTCAATTTCTAATTAAAAGTTTGCATTTTACGATTCTGGAATTTCATTCATACACACATCACACCAATGACATAAAAACACATACCTTTTTGCCATTTAATTGGTATTATTGTGGCAGCAGTGGATGATGTACCATCTTGATGATGAACAACAACAACAGAATTGGCAGCAGATGAAGGCAATAATTTTTTATTTGTTAATAATTTTGTTTGATCAATTAATGGACATAAAAGTTTTGTACGTTGTCCACTAATCACAATAACAGTTGATGATGCGGATTGAGATGCGGATGATGATTGAGATGAAGGCTGATCCATTTGTAATTCGGAAAATTGTGATGATGATGATTCGGCTGATGTTCCAACAACTGCAGCAATATTTTTAAAGAGAAAAAAAATGGAAAAAAATTAGTGAAAAAGACAAACAGAA